>NC_062281.1:39904363-40209154 GCF_902655055.1 Lutra lutra
TCACCATAGCACATACCCTCCCCAATGTCCATAACCCCACCACCCTCTCAGTACCCCCCTCCCCCTGCCACCCTCAGTTTGTTTTGTCTCCCTCCTGATCCCATCTTGTTCCATTTATTCTTTTCCTACTCCTCAACACCCCCCTTGCATCTCCACTTCTTCATATCAGGGAGATCATATGATAGTTGTCTTTCTCCGATTGACTTATTTCGCTAAGCATAAGACCCTCTAGTTCCAACCACATCGTTGCAAATGGCAAGATTTCCTTTCTTTTGATGGCTGCATAGTATTCCATTGTGTATATATACCACATCTTCTTTATCCATTCATCTGTGGATGGACATCTAGGTTTTTTCCATAGTTTGGCTATTGTGGACATTTCTGCTATAAACATTCGGGTGCATGTGCCCCTTCGGATCACTATGTTTGTATCTTTAGGGTAAATACCCAGTAGTGCAATTGCTGGGTCATAAGATAGCTCTATTTTCAACATTTTGAGGAACCTCCATGCTGTTTTCCAGAGTGGTTGCACCAGCTTGCATTTTCACCAACAGTGTAGGAGGGTTCCCCTTTCTCCGCATCCTCGCCAGCATCCGTCATTTCCTGACTTGTTAATTTTAGCCATTCTGACTAGTGTGAGGTAGTATCTCATTGTGGTTTTGATTTGTATTTCCAGATTTATGTAATTATTGCTGCCTTGTCAAGAGCACAGATAGAAGGAGAATACACATTTGCAAGAATAAGAGGATTGGAGCTTCAATGGAAAACACATCGGATCTGAGTTATAATGAGAAACCATCCAACCTGATGCTTACACACATCTCTGGGTCGCCTCAGCAATAGCAGAGGAAGACAGTCATTGTAGGCTCATTCTCCTTGCATGCCAAGGACAGAACCAAATCATATATGTGTAAAGTAATGCTTACCTTTCCTTCCTCCTTCTCCTTTTCCTCTTGGATGTACTGAGTCCCTGCTGATACCAACTAACATGTTGTTGCTTGCGATTTGCTCTTTAGTAGTAAGGACAACCAAATGATTGCATTTTAGCTCATTTTTTCCCCTGTTGTTTCTCTCATGGTAACCTTAATGAGCAACATAATGGCTAAGGGAAGCAGGAACAGAAAAGAAGGGGGAAGAGCAGAGCCATGCATAGTTTCTGAATCTTATTCTTTAACAAAATCATTAAGAAAGGACTAGAGATTGATAGGAAGTTGTCTCTTAGGGGAGAGCAATTTTCTTTGGGTAAATTCATATTTCCATAATCATCTTCATCACTGAATGGAAGTAGTGCAGAGAGGAAGTGGGCTTACAATTTGCTAGTTCAGCTCCCTCACTTTACAGGAAGACATTGAAACCCTGAAATGATAAAGATACTTGTCCAAGGTCACACAAATTAGTTTTTACCAGAGCTCACCCTGAATCCTATGCTTTCTCTGAGCCTGAGTCTAATATTTCCAGGTTGCTATATATTCCTTCTCAGAACTAAGAAGGTGTTTTTTTTTTTCCTCCTCTCCCCTCCCTCCCTCCTCTGTTCTTTCTTTTTCCAGCTCTGCCCTTATTTTCATTTTTAAATGCTGCTGACAGCTGTGTTCCCTGTGGGAGAAACTGCTTACCTGATGCCTCACTCTGGACACTGGAATCGCGGCTGTGTGAGGCTGGCAGGGCAGGTCCTGGCTAATCATCTGTTTATACTAATCCCTGGAGGGCCATTGTGCTGTATTATACTATTTAAAGCTAACACAGGGGACAGGCAGGCAATGATGGAACTCCCCCCGTGGAATCAGAACACACGTAGATGACCCTAGGGGTAACCTACATTTCATCCTATACCATCATCATGAACACCACCTGTGGTGTTCTGAGGTTCATTTCCACTTCCTAACCTCCTGGTGAAATCCTTAGCAAAGTGTGACCAGGCTCCATCTCAGTCCTGAGCTGATGCAGTCCCCTTTCCTTACACATTTCCATCCTGCTGACCCTTTCTCAGGGGGCCTGTGCTGTTCTTGTCCTCAACTACTCCATGGGACTGCTTGATTGCTTATTTTGGCCTTTGTTAGAGAATTCTTTTCCCTTCAGCCCTTGCTGCAAATTCATTCTCAGATCTTGTCTACATTAATGGTGCTTAAAGGAGGCTGATATCCTTCAACGTACTCAGCAAAAACAGCAGCTTCCTGGGGACCACACCTGCAGAAGTTCTCTCTCTCCCATACTCTGGGACTTGCTCTCATCTCTGTTATAAGCAGCTGGATTCTGTCCTGCTGCTTTTGAGTTCTACTCCTGTGTTTTCTGCTACACTATGACTTGGGGAAAGGGCTCCCCACTTGACTTAATTTGTTTGGTAAAAAGAATAACTCCCACATTGGAGCCAAGAAGAAGATGGATCTTCTTTGGCACAGAGGCCATTCAATTTCCCAGCACGTGGGGCTCAACAAAGCATTCTTCTTGGCTGCTAAAGTTCTCCATTTTACTGTTCACATTGTCAGATATTTGCTCTCAGTATGGGCTAGGCAAGTGGACTGGAGGTATCTACTACCCCCCCCCCCCCCCACCAAAATGCTGGTTACTTGGGGGGCAAGGAAATTGTCATATATGGTCATATAATATGATCCTGATATGAGAATGCCTCCCAGACCCTGTGTTTTCTACTGAATAATAGCTTCAGAAATAGGGATTTGATCAGCAGGATTCTGCTTTTGGAAAACCACAAAACCAAAGTCAAAACCCAAAACAAAACTCTGGTCCCAAGAGGGCATCGGTGAGCCCAGGATGGAAAGGAAGATGGCAGGGAGTGGAGCTTGAATTCCCAGGTGGGCAATGGTGCTAAATGCAGTGGGAGGGCTACATGACTTTCGACTTTGAAACTGTCATGGTTCTATTTTTGTCTCTCTCCTCCTAATCCTCACCTGGTTTCTCCTTTTCTCCTTCTACTTCAGCTTAGCCTCTCTCATATACTCACCATGCTATCAAGATAGTTAGCTAACCACCAAAAATGTGTCCTTTCCCTTCCCTGATGTGGGGATGTTTCGGGAGGTAGGTGGGAGGCAAACCAGGAAGGGATTGCATTTTCCAGTCCTCCTTGCACACGTGTGTGGCTGTATAGCAAGTTCCCAGGGATAGAGTGTGGACAGAGACCTTGGAGAGAGTGCGCCTTCACCACCATCTCTTTCCCCTTCCACCTGCTCACCACGGCAGACTCCAGAGCTCTCATGAAATGGTTTCAACCTTGCTGTTCAGTGGAATCATCTGGAAAGCGTTAAAAACTCCCGCTGCCCAGACCCTACCCCCAGAGACACTAATTAAATTGGTCTGGGGTGTGCTGGGAGCAGCAGAAGTTTTGAAAGATGTTCTAGAAGCTAAGGGAGGCTGAGAGCTGATGCTCTGGAGGGGTGTAGAGCCATAGGAAGGAAATTGTCATGGAGAGGAAAGCTACCAACTCGCCAGAACACCCACGTTGGACTGTTACTTAAAAGAGAAAGCAACATTTATTCTATGAAGTCCCTGGGAATTTGAGGTTTATTTGTTATAACAGCTTAGTTATTCCAATTAAGGTATTTTTATAGTGAACACAGAGAGAACGAACGCTTCCTTAGCATGCCAAGATTTTCTCCCAACATTTCCCAGTTGCTTTGTTCTGTTGGATTCAATTGTCCTACAAGTGGGGCAACTGGAGTGTTGGTGGGCAGAGTCAGCCCTCCTCTTGGGCATTCCCAGGTGCAACTCTGGTGATTGTGGGAACTTTGAATCAGGTACAATGCCCCTGTCAGAGATAATCTCACATGGAGATAATCATTGTTTTTTTTTCTGAAAGATGGTGATTTCCTCAGGTTTGCATTTGTCCTGTGATTCTATTAGTCTTTGTACTTCTGCTTACTGAGATCCGGGGATCAGGATAATGCCTTCTACTCTGTGGTTGGTGATATGATACCATATTTAATTTTCCCAAGTTTTCTGATACCACTCAGTGAGAAAAATAATTGTGAGTGTTCAATTGCAGAATGTTTCTCAAGTAATTGCCTCAAAACTGCAGGGTACATGCTTGATTTCTTTGATTGATCTGTTTCGTGTATATACTTTTCCAGCATCTTGAATAATTTAGGAGCAATCCTTGGTTTGTGGCTAATTTGATGTCTGGCATTTATGCACCCTTCTGAAGCAGCGAAAGAGGGAACTGCTTTATAACGACACTCATTGTTACATTGGACTTGGGCATAGCGTGTGACCATACAGGTTCCTGGAAACCTCGTGCTTATCTTCAGGTCAAGGTGTGTCCTAAAAGGCACGTGTTGGTCTGGTCATTAGTATGACATTAGTATGGATAGGTTGGTAAGTTTTCTGTTTGCTCTAAGCTTTTTCCCTTGTGTTAGCTGACAGTAGTAGTGAAAGGGAAAATAATGCCTGCAGGAGTTCCTGAACCAAACTGGAGAACTTAATCATAGAGAGGAAGTAGGCCTAGTTCTGGAGTGGAAGTGGGCTGTGGTAGGGCAGGATGCAGTCATTCAGATGCTCTAGGATTATTCTGGGACATGTAGAGAGCTTTCCAGGTGGCTGGTAGTCCACCCTCAAGAAGACAAAGGGACTCATATATACCAAACTGTGCACCTTGCTCTCTGGGGTTGCTTATAGTGAAGGAGACACACACCATGGGGAAGTATGTGGAACCTCGGTTGAAGGGTGCTATGAAGAATCTGTTGTAGGATTTTGGCTTGTGTCTGATGACTTCTAGGAAGGTTCAAGAAATAGGGATTGGATACTTCTAGGAAGTGGAGGTAATTCTATGCTTGGGTCTCTTAACCACTCTTCTTTAAAAGGTAAGATAAGTGAATCAAAGGAGGAGCTGTAATCAATAAAGAAAAGGGGTCACTTATTTGAAGGGGAGGGGGTGTTGGGTCATTTTTGTGCTTTGGACAATATTCATATATTTGTGTAGACTCAGGCGTGATTATGGGCTGGCCTAGTTTTCACTTTGATACATGCCGATGGTCTCGTCTGATATCGGTGTTCTGTGAAATTGGTGATAATCAACAAGGCCTTGCTGTGTGTCCCAGTGCCAGCTCCTAGCAGCACCAAGACCCCACTGATTGAACCAGGCCAGTTCCTCCATGTCCGGGGCTGCTTTTCTTGCTCTCGGCATGGTATACGCTTGTGTAGCCATTTTGACTTTTATTTATTTATTTATTTATTTAAGATTTTATTTATTTATTTGACAGAGATCTCAAGTAGGCAGAGAGGCAGGCAGAGAGAAAGGGAAGCAGGTTCCCCACTGACCAGAGAGCCTGATGCAGGGCTCGATCCCAGGACCCTGGGATCATGACCTGAGCCGAAGGCAGAGGCTTTAACCCACTGAGCCACCCAGGCGCCCCCCCATTTTGACTTTTAAAAGATTGAAAGAGGGATGCCTGGGTGGCTCAGTTGGTTAAGCAGCTGCCTTCGGCTCAGGTCATGATCCCAGCATCCTGGGATCGAGTCCCACATCGGGCTCCTTGCTCGGCAGGGAGCCTGCTTCTCCCTCTGCCTCTGCCTGCCACTCTGTCTGCCTGTGCTCGCTCTCTCTCCCTCTCTCTCTCTGACAAATAAATAAATAAAATCTTTAAAAAAAAATAAAAGATTGAAAGAGTTCTCATTGCTAATGTGATAGTAATTCACCATTGCCATGAGTCTTCAGAGAAGTACCTCACGACCCTTCCCCGTAACCCATTAGTTGGTAGCAAAGCAGGGAACCTTCTGGATCATGCTCCAGGTAGCAGGAAAGGGTGAAAAGACATGAAGAAAATGCTAAGTGAAATAAGTCAATCAGAGAAACACAATTAGTGTATGATTTCACTCATAGGTGGAACATAAGGAATAGTGCAGAGGACAATGGTGGTGGGGTGGGGGAAATGGATGGGAAGAAATCAGAAAGGGAGACAAACCATATGAGACTCTTGACTCTGGGAAACAAACTTAGGGTTGTGGAAAGGGAGTTGGGTGGGGGGATGGGATACCCGAGTGATGGGCATTCGAGGGGGCACGTGATATGAAGAGGACTGGGTGTTGTGTGCAATGGAATCATTGAGCATTGTGTCAAATACTAATGATGGCTAATACCTTGGCTAACTGACTTTAAATAAAAAAATAAATGAATGAATAATAAATAATAAAAAGGAAAATGAAGCAGAAATGAGGCCCAAACAGTGACCTGAATGAAGGCTAAAAACTGGGAAGGGTTGAGACAGAAGGAGGAACAGAAGAAGGGAATAGAGAACAAGATGAAAATTCTGGCCAAGGTACCTGCCCAGGGGCTTTGGTTATAGTGCCATTCTGTTGTATTGAATATGTCTCCAAATGAGTTTGCCACTGGTTGGAGCTCAGAAAACAATCTTTTTTTTTTTTTTTTTTTTTTTTTTTACGGAGAAGTTTGAGTTGGAATTGGATCAACTTCGGCAGGGTCTAACCTGTAAAGAACAGAAGGAAACGGAGCTCTACGGCTTAGAGGCCACTTGCTGGACAGAGTCTCATGGAAGCTGGTTAAGCTGCGATGCACAGCTTGGCATTCTCACTGCTTTTCTTGGTTTCATCCCATGATGCTCCTTTGAATCACAACCTGCACAGGCTCCTGCGCAGGTATGAATAATCTCACTGTCTTTGAGTTAGAATGGAAAACAGCATGCATTTCCCTGCCAAGTCTCAGTGAGAAGGTAGTGTGAACAGATGGTGGAGGGAGCTGCACAGGAAAACCTTGATGAACCACACGGTAGTGTGTGCAGGGCACTGTGCAGGAAGGGCTTTCCTCCCCCTTGTGAAGAACTTCTGCAAATAACCAGCAGGAACACGGGACGAGGGTGGGGGCGCCTGAGATCTCATCCTTCTGAAGTTGGACTTCTTCAAATTGGCAGCATTAGCACTGTTCCTGGGAGCACACAGGGACATTGAAAGAATCCATGAAAGGGAAAGAAAAGGGGAGAGTGAAGCAGAGGAAACAGGGCATTGGCAGAAAGAGGCTGAATCCCAGAAGCTGGAAGGGGCCCGGAAGGTCACTCCATCTCAGGTTCTCATTGCAGATCTGTTTGTCCTGGGACTCTGGCGCATCTCTGGTAGCCAGAGTCTTTCTGGACACTTCCTAGTGCCTGGCTCTGTGAAGCAGAAACAGACGATCGTGAAACAGACCAGGTTAAAGTAGATCAGGTACTCCCAGGATGACATTTCCATTAAATTACTCTTCATAGAGAGTTTTTCCTAGATAAATGAGTGTCCAACTTGACAAACACATTCAGAAAAGCCCCTACCAGCCCTGGGTCTTCTTCATACATGTGTGAGTGACTGGTATGTGTTGTGTTCTGTCTTAGGAAGAAAATTGTTAGAGATGATGTTCTTTTGGGGAGCTTCCTTTGTCTGGGCACTGGAATAGGTCATTTGTCTCAATTTTTTTGTTTTGTATTTTTGGCTGGAAGAATATTTCTGGAAAGTTGAATTTCCTTTCTGATCATGGAGGGGTAAGGTCATTTTTTTTTTCAAAATTTTTATTTTTTAATTTTTTTTCAGTGTACCAGAATTTATTGTTTATGCAACACACCCAGTGCTCCATGCAAAATGTGCCCTCCATAATACCCACCACCAGGCTCACCCAACTTCCCACCCCCTGCCCCTTCAAAACCCTCAGATTGTTTTTCAGAGTCCATAGTCTCTCATGGTTCATGTCCCCCTCCAATTTCCCTCAACTCTCTTCTCCTCTCCATCTCCCCATGTCCTCCATGTTATTTCTTATGTTCCACAAATAAGTGAAACCATGTGATAATTGACTCTCCCTGCTTGACTTATTTCACTCAGCATAATCTCTTCCAGTCCCGTCCATGTTGATACAAAAGTTGGGTATTCATCCTTTCTGATGGAGACAAAGGCTGATATCCAGGATCTATAAAGAACTTCTCAAACTCAATGCACACAAAACAGATAATCATATCAAAAAATGGGCAGAAGACATGAACAGACACTTCTCCATTGAAGACATACAAATGGCTATCAGACACATGAAAAAATGTTAATTATCACTAGCCATCAGGGAGATTCAAATCAAAACCACATTGAGATACCACTTTACACCAGTTAGAATGGCCAAAATTAACAAGACAGGAAACAACGTGGGTTGGAGAGGATGTGGAGAAAGGGGAACCCTATTACACTGTTGGTGGGAATGCAAGTTGGTGCAGCCACTTTGGAAAACAGTGTGGAGATTCCTTAAGAAATTAAAAATAGAGCTTCCCTATGACCCTGCAATTGCACTACTGGGTATTTACCCCAAAGATACAGATGTAGTGAAAAGAAGGGCCATCTCTACCCCAATGTTCATAGCATCAATGGGTAAGGTAATTTTTATTACAGAGATTTCCTTTGTGTGTTTTATATCTATCCCCATTGGAGATAAGAGTTTATTGGATGAAGACACATATTATCCCCAGCATTCTCAACCCTGATCATACACTTTCTTTCTAATCTCTTAAAAGAAAGCCCCATTGTCTCAGGATAAGAACCCTGATTCCTTGCTATAGTTGGACCTGAGTATCTGGTCCTTTCCTACTTCCTTTGCCTCGTGTACCACTCCCCTACAGGCTGCCTTCATCCCCTTCCATGAGAATCCTGGGAATCTGTCTCAATATACCACACTCATTCTTGCTTTTCTGCCAATGGACACACTGTTCCATGAGAACACAGTCATGGAACATGTCATCTAGGTGAGCAGAAAGGACATGTCCCTTTTATTTTGGACTCACTCAGGTTGCAAGGAGTAGACTTGCTCAGAGTGTCTTGGGATTTCTTTTGAGGATGCTCAGGGAATGGAGAAAAGCAGAAAATTGTCTTAATCACTGCAGTGCCAAACTCACAAAAAACCCGGAATGATATTTGGGAGGTGGACCATGGTTTGGGACAGAACACGGCTTATCTCATTATTGGCTACCTCAGCTGGTGTCTCCAGTTGTAGCATTTCATCCATTTCTCCAAAGCTTTCACTATCTGGTGTTGCTGACTCACTCTGCCCTTTACCTCCTAGGTTTGGTTTATTCGTGGCTACATTGCTTTTTTTTTTTTTCAAAGTGAGTTTTCCTGCTTCCCTTGCCCCTGTCTGTTTCCTCTCTGTGTGTTTGGCATTCAGACTTGGAAAGAGAAGGACTCCAGGCAGTTGGCATCCTGGATGGAATGCAACCACTGATCCCATCTTTGATTCCGGGCCCCTCCCTTGGCCAACCAAGAGATGATTGCCTTTAGTACAGATTGGTTCAATCAGCTGTAGCCAAGGTGGCAGAGTTACCTGGTAGAAAACATAACAACCTAGGACAAGAAGCATCAAAGAGGGATGGGTCAGCATAGTAAAGCTTCTCAGAAATGCTTGTGCGGGCTGCTTGGTACTTAGAAATGCTCTAAGGCAGCAGAAAGCTGTTGTATTAGAAAAATATGTAATGAGTGTGTGAGACCAGGTGAAAAGGGGCTGAGACCATTATGGTCTGGGGTAGACATGCTTCTGCTTACAATCTTGATAATAAACTTCTCAGGATGACATAAGGTCCTTATGCTATTTGGCTCCTGCTTACCTTTCCAGCTTTATTTCTAGCTCACAGGCATCACGTTCCAGCCATGGGATCTCTCTGCAGTCCCTGGATGATTGTACCATATTTATTCTGATGCCACAAAGAAGAACCTATACTTCTTTTGAGATGAAGCATCATTTCTTTGCTGAAAACTTGCCTTCCCTCCAATACCTAACACCTTTCCCCAGGCCTCTGTACCTGCCTCTGTTCTAGCCCTTGGAGCCCTGGGTTTTGATTCCTGGCTGACATACCACCTTACTTACTGGACTGTGGGGAAAGAGTCTGACTGTGATTTATTCATTTCTGTATCCCAGCAACAAGCCCAGGGCTTGGTACCTAGTACATACTGCTAGGGCTGGCTCCTGTTTATTGAGTTATTACTGTGTTCCATGCACTCTCCCAAGTGTTTTACATGTCTTAAGTAATTTAACTCTCTCAACAATCTTCTAAATAGAAGCCATAAAGATCCTCATTCTGTTTTGGGAAACTGGGCGCAAACAGGTTGAGAAATTTGCCCAAGGTCATGTAGCTAATAATTGTTGGAGTCAGGATTCAAATCGGGTAACTTGTTCCAGTCTGTGCTTTGCTCACTCAGCTATAGTGTCTCTTGGCAGTAAATCTTATGGGGGAATTAGTAGGTATTCAATTAGTGTTGAGGAAATAAAGGAATCAATGCAAGTGTTTTAAGGGAGAGGAAAAGGTCGGAGGCAGATACTATAGGACAGGGAAATGAGGCACACTCAAACACACCACAAAACAGCAAGTAGCAGTCTTGAGACACAAGGCTGGACACGTTGGTTGGACCAGATGTTGGACCAGGCGAACACTATCAAGTGACAAGATAAGGGGTTGGGCTTTTGAGGAAGGGAGTGACATGATTAAAAGCAAGTTTTAAGATAATCTGGCTTCAGAGTACAGGAGGTTTAAAATGGAAACGGAATAAGCACAGAGGGTCCAAGCAGGAAGCCCTGGAAATTGTCTTGGGAGGCAGTATAATGAGAAGATCAGTGGACTGGGAGTGAGACAAATGTGGGGTTTTAGTCCTGAGTCTGCTGCTTGCCAGCTTGTGTGACCTCTCTTAGCCTTTGAGCATCTAATCCTTCATATATAAGACAGGCATTATTACTCACCTCACAGTTTGTTATAAGGATTAAATGCATGTTTGCCAAGGGCTTAACACAAGAGCCTGACCTTGTTCTTCTTTTGTTTTGGGTCAAGGTCATGAGGGCTTGTGCCCCTGTCATAGCACCAGTGAGAGAAAGAACAAGAAAATGAGACTCAGTAGAACTTGCTGACTGAAGGGTGCTGGGAAGTTGGAGTGAGACAGGGTCAGTGAGTGGTCAGTGTGGGTGGTAATGTCAAGAAGCCTGGGTTCTGGGTCTGCTTTTGTCACTATCACTCATGCACATGGCTAGATCTCTGTGCCTTTCCCAGAGTTTAAAAATGTTGGACTAACGATTGTCCTTTTTTCTTCCAGCTCTGGATGTTCTACCCATACTGTCAGGAGGTCTGGCTTTTGGACAATGGGGAGAATAAAAAACATGCTCAAGCTTTGCCTTTCCCTTCAAAGAGATTCTTCCACCTCCTCTAGTTTTATTAATCCCATCCTTCTTTCTTCTCTGAAATGAAAATATTGTTTTCCTTTGTTTTGGGCGAACAACTCCAAAATCTCAGCCATTGATGGAAGGTTTTATGACCAGAACAGAAGGCGAATCAGAGATTAGTTTTTTCCTGGAGTCCTCTGGTTTCCTCTTCTGACCTGAGCCTCCCCTTTTCTCTGAGAGGCAGAAGCAGGTGGTTTCTCAAATAATTTAGTTTTTTCCCCACTCCCTGCAGGCATGGCCCATGTTCTCCTTGGTCAGCCTTCACAGCTGGTTTGTAGTGATGGTCCTCAGATGTCTTTCTCCCTGGACACTCCAGCTGGGCATCCTCAAAGAGAAAGAATGTGGGGTCTGTCCTGGGCAAGATGCTCATGCAGTCCCCTGTTAATAAACGTTTTTATATTGTGAACACTGCTTTGCCTGGATTCTGTTTTGCTGTGGGGGAAAGGAAATGTCTGAGCAGTTGTGGAAGTCTCTAGTGAGTAGGTTTCCATGGCAGCTCTCAGAGGGTTGAATCCCTCTCCCCAAAAGAGTAGTTGAGTTTTAATTTGCAAAGGACAAAAAGGTCTTTACTGTGATTTTTGCTTATGGAAACTTCAGATAAATCTCCCGAGCCTTCCAGGTGCCATATGTTGCCGGGAGGAGGGCTGTTGACTTCTGTAACCATATAACACCCCAGACACAAGATGTTGGTGATATGGGGCAACAAAAGAATGCTGGCTCTTCATCAAAAAGGGAAAAATGATCAAATTGACCTAGTAGGCATTCGTCAAACACCTACAGATAATTCCACCTGCCAGAGATGGCAAAGTTCCACTCTTTCAGCATTCTGGGTTGAATGTCAAGACTGCTTGTCTACTTAATAGGAAAATGAACTGCAGCTTTCTTTGAGCTGCTGAGCAAAGATATGGGTGCAATCAACCACCACATTAAACATTTCAAGAATCACAGCTTCTATGAGGAAGTGAAGGTAATAATTATCCAATAGGCTTTGTAAAGAACAGCCCAACTGGTGGAAATCTGCCATAACACAATCGAAACAATAGGAAATGATTTTGCCCTAAAATCCTAGAAAATGAGATTCTACTTGACCTAGAAAGATGTCCAAAATTTCTTTCAGTTCACTAATTTTCTTTTCAGATGTGTCCAATATGCAGTCAAATACAACTGTTGAGTTATTGTATTTTTCATTCCTGTACTTCTTTTATTTTGGAAGTTCATTTCTGTTCCAAATGTGCTATATCACTTTGTATGGTATCCTATTCCGTTCATATATTTTCATGGTTGTCAGTTTTTTAAACACAAATTTGGGTCTGATAATTCCATTACCTAAAATCCATGGGGGTCTGTTTCTGGAGTCTGTGATTTTTGATGGTTCCTGTTTATGTTGAGGTTGTCTTGTTTTCTTGTGTGCCTGGCAAGCTTTGATGGTTTGGTGGTCACTGGTCTTATAAAATTATCGCTGAGGGTTCTCTGAGGCCTAGGATGGATGTGCTCCCTCCTAAGATGAGCTATCAGTCAAAACTCCTCAGAACAAGTTCAAGTTTTGATAGATAATGGCTAACAATCCAGACCCTATAGGATGAGATGTACATTTGTAAGAGGTTGGATACTGGCCACGAATACCCAAGAATAGATGTTTTTTCCCTCTTTTTCTTCTTTTTTTCTCTCCCCCTTTGTTTATTACCAAAACAGCCCAGAGCTTCTGGGGTGAGGGGCAGGATGAGATATGATTGCTTTCCCATCGAGAGTATGGTCATTTTGGGCCTTAGCTCCATGTGGGAAATGTCTCCCAAGATCCCTTCCCATCAGTGGTCTTGAGGTGAACTCCTGCTGGTGACCTCAGTGTAGACTTTTGTCTTACTGGCAGAGGCCCTCAAATCACAAGTGGTTTTGTAGGTCTCATTTTAGGCCTAACCTTCTAGTTACAGGATTTCATCCAAAAATTTGCTCGGAAGTTCCTCATGTCTTTTCAGGTCTTCAGTGCTTTTAAGTTGTTTGTATTTTTTACATTTTATCCATCATTTTTCTCTGATTTCAGCTGTCAAGTTGATCTGAGTAAACTAGATTACTTTTTCTAGATACTGGAAGATGGTTTTTTAAAATGCAAGTCTATGCAAGTTCTTTTTTTCACTTGTTATGGTCATTCTCAAAATAGCTTGCTAGTTAAAAATTATTCACTTCTAGTTGGGCCCTTGGCTGCACTTCAGGAAACTTCCAGTATAGAGTTCAAGCTGCTTGGCATGAAACACAAAACTGCTTCCTACCTCCCTAGACCTACTTCCTTCTACTCCCTTCTTCACACCACTGAGCATTTGCATGCATACTTCCTGTTGGATAGTGTACCCTTTCCCCTTTGTCCCTGAGGCAAATGCTTATCCATCCTTCAAAAGCCAGCTCAGAGGTCCCCTCTTTTATGAAATTCTCTTGGACTGCCCTCTCTCCACATGTTATAATTGACCCTCCCTTTGATGGTATACATTATACAGCCTATGAATAGTTATCATACAATTATAATTTCCTTTTATACTAGATTTCAGGCTCCTTGAAGATAGGGATTGCAATTAATTCATCTATGTTTTACTCAGCCCCCAATTCAGTGCCTGGCATGTAGCTGATGCTCAAGATACTTTTGCTAATTGGTTGAATGAAGGTAGCACACGATCAGGTAATTCAGATTCCAGGCCAAGCAGGAAGAATACTACCGTGACTTCTGATACTGACTACCCCCAAATCTAAACTTTATAGGTTAAAGGCACAGTCCTCCACAAGATTGCCCTCACTTTAGGTACCAGGTACAAGTCTGGGGATCCAAACACCACACTCACTTCTGATCAATTGGCAACAAATTTAGGGGGTCAGGATCCCTTCAAGTTTGATAGTTTGCTTGAATTACTTAGAGAACTCAGGAAGTGCTACACTTATGACTATGGTTTTATTATAGCAAAAAGGATACAAACTAGAGCAAGCCCAAAGAAGAAATACACAGGGTGAGATCTGGGGAAGAGTGACATAGGAGCAGAAGGGTCCCAAAGCAAAGCTTCCAAATCCTGTTCCCATGGAGTCAGAATGTGTTGCCCTCCCAATAAGTACATCAATGTAAGAAATGCACAGAACATCATCTGCGAAACTTATCTGAGATTTGGTGTCTGGAGTTTTTATCAAGGTTTCATCATGTAGATGTAATTGATTGAATCATTGGCCACATGACTGAACTCAACTTTTTGCTGTCTTCCTTCTCTAGAGGCCAGACTGATACCATGCAGCTCAAAGCATCAAACCTCTAATCATACTGTTGGTCCTTCTGGGATGGCTGGCCCCAGTCCAGAGTCATTCTGTTAGCACACGGTATTTAGGGGCCCACCATGAGTCACCTTGTTAACATAAACTGTTACAGCTCACCATGAATAACAAAGACACCCTTATCACTTAGGAATTTTTTTTTTAAAGATTTTATTTATTTATTTGACAGAGAGAGACCAAGCAGGCAGAGAGGCAGGCAGAGAGAGAGAGGAGGAAGCAGGCTCCCTGCCAAGCAGAGAGCCCAATTGGGACTCGATCCCAGGACCCTGAGATCATGACCTGAGCCGAAGGCAGAGGCTTAACCCACTGAGCCACCCAGGCACCCCCACTTAGGGCTTTTTAAGATTTAGAGGCTACCTTCCAGGAACTGGGAACAAAGGCCAGTTAAATCCTTTGTTCTGTAAGAGATGCTTTCAGCCCTAATTTGGATGCAGTTGGTGCCTGGGAATTCAATATGGTGAACAGAGCCCATAGCAGGAAGTCCAAAGGGGTACTTGATAACTGAGATACAGATGAGTTGTATATAATAACTGATGTTTTGCAATAAGTGCTCTTAAATTATAGGTGAGAATCACCCAATGCTTGACATAGGGTAGGAATTTAATAAATACTTATTAAATGAGTGAGATGAAGTGAGTATGAATTGGACTTTGATGAATGGGGAAGGCTGGACAGAAGAAGAAGAGGTAAAGAGGGCATTCCCCGTATAAACTTCTCAAGGACAGAGCAATGATACATGTGCCAGGTTCAGGAGAGTGTCTGTAGGTTCACGTAGGGTTAGACAGGGAAACAGGATGACTATGAGTAAAATTCAGAGATCCTTATATACTGGTATTGGTGCATTGGTCACTTTAAGAAACCAAGGTAGAAGATTTACTTCTAAATCTTGTAAATGTCTAAGCTGGTAGGTGGCCCAGAGGAGTGATCCGCTCTACTCCACAAAGTCCTCTGAGGACCCAGTTTCCTTCCATCTTGTTATGCTGCTGTCCCCTGAGATATTGTCTGCTGGGTTGAATCTGGTTTACCTCCACCACGTCTATGTTCTCGTGCATGGGAAAGAAGAAAGAAGAGGTGAAGAGTAACCAGTTTTCTTTGAAGGAAGTGATCCAGATGCTGCCCACATTGCACTTCCTCATATCCCACTGGCTAGAAAGTAGCCTTATGGAAAGTTGGGAAATATAGTCATTAGCTGAGCAGTCTTGCACCCAGTTAAAACTCAGTTGGGGGGGTGAAGTTTGCATAAAAAAAGTAAGAAGGAGAAAATGAATATTGGGGAAAATAAGCAGATTATGTCATACCAGCCTGAAGTGTTTAGACTTCATCTCATAGGACATTGAGACCTGGTGAGAGTTGGAGGAATAAATGATCAAGCTCAGTTCTAAATGCCTTCTAGTGCCTCCCAAGCAGTTTCTGAGATTGAAGATCTACTCCTTCTTGATTTATGACAATAGTGAGATGATGTCAAAGGAGCGTTAGTCTCAACACAGGAGGAGGCAACAGTCCAAAACTTCCACTAACATCTCCTCCACTGATGCTTACAATTCTGCCTTTCCTGTCATTCTCTTGGGAAGGAGATTGGGAATCAACTTTGTTGAGCCCCTTCACTCTTGATGGTTCCTTCTATGTGCAGGGACACCCTACTTCTTCTGCTCCTATGTTACTCTTCCCCAAAAGAGGAGGTTCACGATTGATGGATGAGCCTTTAAATAGGGATGGTGTCTCATTTGTTCCTGGTTATGAGGAAAGACTTAAAGGGTTGGTCTCCAAGGAGAAGTCTGTCATTTCCCTTCTGCACCTATTGCTGGTGTAAGGTGATAATTTCAATGTGGTTTTAATTTGAATCTCCCTGATGGCTAGTGATGATGAACATTTTTTCATGTGTCTGATAGCCATTTGTATGTCTTCATTGGAGAAGTGTCTGTTCATATCTTCTGCCCATTTTTTGATATGATTATCTGTTTTGTGTGTGTTGAGTTTGAGGAGTTCTTTATAGATCCTGGATATCAATCTTTTGTCTGTACTGTCATTTGCAAATATCTTCTCCCATTCTGTGGGTTGCCTCTTTGTTTTCTTGACTGTTTCCTTTGCTGTGCAGAAGCTTTTGATTTTGATGAAGTCCCAAAAGTTTATTTTGGCTTTTGTTTCCTTTGCCTTTGGAGACATATCTTGAAAGAAGTTGCTGTGGCTGATATCGAAGAGATTACTGCCTATGTTCTCCCCTAGGATTCTGATGGATTCCTGTCTCACATTGAGGTCTTTTATCCATTTTGAGTTTATCTTTGTGCATGGTGTAAGAGAATGGTCGAGTTTCATTCTTCTACATATAGCTGCCCAGTTTTCCCAGCACCATTTATTGAAGAGACTGTCTTTTTTCCACTGTATATTTTTTCCTGTTCTGTCGAAGATTATTTGCCCATAGAGTTGAGGGTCCATATCTGGGCTCTCTACTCTGTTCCACTGGTCTATGTGTCTGTTTTTATGCCAGTACCATGCTGTCTTGGTGATCACAGCTTTGTAGTAAAGCTTGAAATCAGGTAACGTGATGTCCCCAGTTTTATTTTTGTTTTTTCAAAATTTCCTTAGCGATTCGGGGTCTCTTCTGGTTCCATACAAATTTTTGGATTATTTGCTCCAGCTCTTTGAAGAATACTGGTGGAATTTTGATTGGAATGGCATTAAAAGTATAGATTGCTCTAGGCAGTATAGACATTTTAACAATGTTTATTCTTCCGATCCAAGAGCATGGAATGGTCTTCCATCTTTTTGTGTCTTCTTCAATTTCTTTCCTGAGTGTTCTGTAGTTCCTCAAGTACAGATCCTTTACCTCTTTGGTTAGGTTTATTCCCAGGTATCTTATGGTTCTCCCTTCTGCACCTGTTGCTGCTGGGTGATAGTGCCAGCAGACCCAAGGCATGTCCTCCACTAGAGCTTTTCATTTGTGTTGAAGGTGATATTTCCATCCTCATCTGCCAGATTCCTGTGTTTAACTCTGAGCTGTTTCAGAACTCCAATGGGGAGTAGAGATGCTATTTATCAGTCCCCCATAAGCCAACAGGTGTGCACGAAGCTGCTTCTAGTAGTTGAAGGAGCTCTGCCCATCCCTCCTGCCACTGAGCAGCAGAGAGTCTGACACAACAGGAGAGAATGCTTTTGGCTCATCAGCAAACACTTCAGGAACTCATCAAGTGCATAAACCAAGGCTCTCCTGAAAAAATTGAACTGATACGAGTAAGCAGGAAAGAAGGAAAAGGAAAGCAGGAGAAAACAAGGACTCAGAAAAAGGGAGTTGAATTAGTGACCCAGTTTATTAGAATAGCTGGGCATATGGCGTGGGTTTGATATTTTTCCTTTCCTTAATGATTTTTCCTTGCTTCCAGCCTGACAAACCCCAATTTTATATTTTCCCTGTCCAGGACACACAGAATTTTCCACAACATATGGGTCAATTTCATAAACTTTAAAAAGAAGGGGTAACCTATGAGTGTAATTTTCCATTCTGCTTTCCAGGGCACTTGGCTCCCCTAGGAGGTGTGGTAGGCTGTGGAGGTGTCCAGCTGCAGGGAGTCCCTCATCTCTGATGGCTAGTGATGATTCACTTCCTTCCACTGGCCTTGAGGAGCTTCTGAATCCACTTCTGGGTCAGGCTCCTGCTCCACAGCCCTTTTCTCTGAATTCTGAAAGCAAGAAGTTATCTGCTGCTGACCCAGAATTCAATCCCAGCTTTTAGGTGGAGAGCCTGGATTTCCAATTCTGCAGCAGTGGGAGACTTTCTGGGTAATCATCCAACACCAATGACTTGGAGGAGGAATGAGAACAAGGCTACGTGTGAGAGAGGCAGGAATGTACAGGCAGGGCAAGGACCCCAAGGGCTTGTGTTGCTCTGAGAACATCAGGACTTGGGATAATGAATGTTCAGGAATCAAGAATAAATTAGTTTTCTATGGCCCTCAGGCAAGACTGATTATAACTGAATTGACACAACAAGATGCTTCCTAATCCTGGATGCATATAGTAGAAATCTCCACTTGGAGGTCTACTAGGTACACCCAAATGAAAACATTCAAATTAGAACTTCTGGTCTACTCCCCTCCCACCAGATTTGCTCCTTCCCAACCTCCCTCCCTGATGGACAACATTTACTGCTTATGCAGCCTCAGTTATCATCTTCAGAACACACCATGCCCATGAATGACCCTTTATCAAGCCTGTGAATTCTCCCTGTGGAATCCCCAATTCCACCTCTCCTTACCATCTTGGTGGCTTCTATTGGGACAAGTCACCTCCATCCATCACCTGTTCTAGCGTGATACTTCCTAAACTAGCTTCTTGCTTCTACTCCTGTACTATTAAGGATAAATCATGTCAAATATTTCCTCTCATTACAAAGCTCACTCCCATTGGCTTAATAGCAGTCAGAATAGAACTCCAAACTTCCACAGGTGGCCTGTGAGACCCTAAACACACTGGCCCTTATCTCCAGCCATACCCTTCTGTTTCTTACAATTCCAAACTCATCCCACCTTGGGAATGATGTCCTCTCTGCTTGGAAGTCTTCCCTAGATCTTTGCATGGCCAGCTCACTCACATCATTCTGGAGTCAGCAAAAATATCACCTCCTTAGGGAGACCTACCTTGACGAGCATCCTTCCAACCTTCTGGTATTCTCTGTCCCATTTAACTTAACCTAGTTTCCTCATTGCTCTATTTGAAATTGTGCTTATTTGTTATGTGCTTATTTTATGTTTCCTCTCACTATAATGAAGAACAAAGATTTTATTTCCCATCTTTACCACACAGTGCCTAGAACAGTAGACCGGAGTAGGTGCTCATGAAATTGTGATTGCATGGAGGAGTGAATAGCAGCTTCTGTTTAACAAACTCCTATTGTGTCTCCAGCATTGAACTAGTAATGCATCTTGTTTGTTCTCTCAGCTTTGGCCAAGGATTTGGGAATCCAGACCCATCTAATGGTCTTCCCAGATAACAGGTTCTCTTTGTGAACAAGATGTTTGAATTCACTGTGAGGTCAGTGTCGATTTGGAGGTACTTGGGAAAAAAAGAAATTTTAGTTCCTAAAATTGTAACACAGCCTCCTCAACTGTTGATGATGCCTTATTGTTGACAGAATAAAAGTACACTTCTCCCCGAGGTTGACATCAGCAGACGAGCATGATCTCACCCTCAATCACTCCTTCCATGCCCCTGCCCACAGTCTTGCCACTCAGGACTACCCTTTCCTCCACTTGTGCTATACCCCTGGCTTCAAGTCCTTTTACATTTCTTTACCTCATGAGATCACATTCATCCTTTAAGTGCTAGCTCAAATGCCACCTCCTTTATAAAGTCTCTTTTGCTTTCTTCCCTCCCTCATAAGAAGGAACCAATTCCTATTCCCTACTCTGACACCTTGCTCATCCTGCTATTATAACATGACACTGTATGACAACAAATTGTATCTTTTCTTTGCATCTCTTATTTTATATCACCCCAGGTGCCTAGCAGAGAACTTAGCACAGAGGATGTATTTGTCTGCTAGAGCTGCAATAACCAAGTACTGCAAACTGGACCCTTAACAGAAATGCCTGTCTTACGGTTCTGGAGGCTCTCAGTCCAAGATCAAGGTGTTGACAGGGCTGGTTCCTTCTGGGGGCTGAGAGAGAGAATCTGCTCCATGAGCCTCTTCAGCTTCTAGTGGTTTGCTGCCAATCTTTGGCACTCCTTAGTTTTTAGAAGCATCACCCCAACCTCAGCCTTCATCTTCACCTGGCCTTCTCTGTATGTATCCTTCTCTTATGCCCAAATTTCTCCCTTTTTTTAAGGACACCAGTCACATTGGATTAGGGCTCACCCAATGACCTCAGTTTAACTTGATTATATCTTATTACACACTCTCTCTCCAAATAAGGGCGTATTCTGAGGTACTGGGGGTTACGCCTCCAACATATCTTTTTTGGGGAGGCATAATTCAACCTATTAACAACTATTTACCCCCAAAATATTCATTAATGTGTGGACATGGACTGAAGTCCTTTTGTGAAAAAAAGTACCCATCTATCTCCCATTTTCTTCCCTAGGTTGAGTTTCCTGATGGTAAGGCCTGTGTCTGATTTATTTTTCTATCCCTAGTACTAGCTCTGGGTGTGACACTCTGTAATTGTTCAATGAGTAAATGATTAACCATAAATATTTATTCAGGTACCACTTCCCTCCAGAGACATTTGGCATCTCAGGAAACTCCAACGCCTTGCAAAGGATGGAATTGCACAGAGTGGTAAGTGGGTTCGTGCAAATCAGCCTAATATTTAGTGTAGCATTTTTTCAGTCTAGCAGCAATAAGACAAATAATATTTTGTACCCAATGCAAAACCTACATAAGTCAGGTATTGAGACCAGGCTAAGAGAACTAATCTATTTTCTTTCATCTAGTACTCACAATGGTCCTCTGAGGTAGGTACAGGTATTGGTCCCATTTTGCAGATAAAGAAACAAGATAGACATCAGGTGGTCCAGGGTCTTGCAGCTGGTCTATGGTGGAGCCAGAATTCCACACCAGTTCTGAGACTAAAGCCAGTGTTGTTAGCCACCATGATACTCTGACTCACTGTTTCTATTTTGAGCTATGTCTTATGAGACATAGATAGGTTCATGAGTTGGATGAGACTTTGAAGATCATCACTTCAGTCAACACCTTCCTCAAAGCAGAAGCCCACGCGCCAATCTCCAGAACAGTGGTGTGATTATAGTATTTCCAGGCTGAAGTTTTGTTTTCTGAAAAATGAAGTTGGACTTTATAGTCCCTACCAGCTTAACAATTCTGTGATCATTTGAATATACCCAGAGAACGCTTTATTCTGAGGGGTGTGACTGCAAGTTGAGAGCGCCGAATCCTAACCACTAGACCACCAGGGAAGTGACTGCAAGTTGAAACTAAAAAGAAAATCTATAACGAATCGACCTCTAAACCCTGCAGCTCTCTCCTCTTTTCCTTGTCTGGCCCTTCTGAAGCAACAGAAAATAATCTATTTCTTCTTCCACATGGCAGCTCCTTACAAGTAGCCTTTCTTCTTTTGACCCCACCTTCAAGGACTTTACCACATTGCTTCTCCTCTTCCTGGTGAGTACCATGTGGTCAGAGAAATCTATCTTAAAATGCATGAACTGGAACGTCTGAGGAAATTGAGTAGCTCAGGGGCTGTACATGCAGAACTGTTTCTTCAAAGCACCAGGCTCAACTCTGTTGCCCTTTTGGATGCCGTTGCTTATGAAGAACACCTCAGAGGGAAAGGAGGCTGGCCAATTGCTCTGGACCTTTGACAAGAATGTGAGGCAGCCATGGGTGGGCTGGGCACACTGAGGCTCTGTTACTTCTCAGGGGCTTGCTGGAACCCATTAGAACCCTTCCTAACTCTTCCATTTCCTGCATTGACTCAGGCTGTTCTTAGGTCCACTTTTATCTTATCAGGAATCTAGTCAAGTCTCAATTATTGTATTTCTTTAGAATATTTCCTGGGGGAGATAATTTACCTTCTCATCTTATTGTCAGTTCTCTTGACAAATTGGTACCTGGATCTCCACTGCGGGCTCCATCCGTTCCTAGTCTCACCTATCCCATTTATCGTTGCCAGAGTGACTCTCTCCTACAAACCAGCCTCATCCTGGAACTCCTTAACCACCTGCCACACCCCTTCTCTGCCTGTTAGTCTGTGTCCAGCAGCCCGTATCTGACTCACCTTCATTTCCATCATCCTCCACATGTGAAGGCCCCATCCCAGTGTCTGTCAGGGTGAGAATGAGGCCTCTTAGTTTACATGCAGAGAACAGAGCACACAGGATTTACCCCCAAATGCGTCTTAATAAATCGATATAAACTGGGGTCCTTTGTGAAACACAAGCCCCCATCTGTTTTCTGAAAATGAAGAAAGGACTTATTTCCGTTCTTCTCAGGGAATCAAAAGGACCAAGTCCGTCTGAAGCACTTTGATTTGGAACACAATTCCCTTGCTCATTACAAATTCTGAGATGTTTGATTCTGTAATTAAAGCAAACAGCTCTCCCCAAATTAATTTCAATCCCAAAGAAATTCATCCAATTTCAGCAACTCGGAGGAGGGTATTAAAGATCCCAACATTACTCAGGTGCCAATTCCATATGGTGAGGATGAAAGATCATTAAAAATATAAAGCCTGATCACAAAGTGGGCAAGTGCAGGAGAGGATGGCTTTGGGTTTCCGTGTGAGACCTCTGTGGGAGTGGAAGGAGCAGCTCCAGCTGCGGAGTAGCGCGAGGCATCCCCAGGCACGACACCGGAAGTTCCCACTTATCTGCAGGTCAGTTCTGCGAGAAGGATGTTAGATTGACTTCTCTTTCCAACAGCAGATGCGTTTTAAAAATGTCTTCGGGACCAGTTCCTTCCTTCCTCACTGAGAGCTCAGTTCCACATTGATATCTAAGTCTCCAGGGAGCTTCGGCAATCGGGACGCTCCAAAGCCAACTCCTTACATTACTTCCTGCCCCTGCAAACCATTCCCGAGACACAGGCTTTAGGCCCCTTTCTCCCCGCCCAGTTCAGGAGAATGAGGGCTTACAGCTGGGGACCACGAACAATTTAGTCCGCAGAGTCGTGGATTTGAGGGAAGCGAGGGTGTTGGTTTGTTCTTCTCGGCACATCATTTGGCACGGTCTCCTCATCCCTTTTGCAAGGCATGTTTCCATGCCTTGCAAAAACTCTGGCCAGCCTTTGGGGTGGGGGGAAGATTAGTGTGGATGGATGAAATACGGAAGCGGCTACAGGAAGCACATGCTACCTAATCGGAATGGTATTTAGGGTTTGAACAAAATATAATTGTTAAGCCTTTTAATTACCCAAACAAATTCTTAAATAGAGAGGCTGAGTAAGTGAGATCATAGCAACGTGCCAGGGTTATTACCGTATGTGATTTCAGTGGAATATTTGTAACTCCTTGATTCATTTGATAAACATTTATTAGGACGTGTTTGTGCTAAGTATGTAGCTTAACTGCTGGAAATATATCTAGTGAGTGGGAGGAAGGATTGAATTGCTCGCACACACGCACGTGCACGCGCACACACACATTCACGTTCCCATAATCTCATTTTGACACCTGGGATCTATTGGCTGGAAGCACCAGCTGTAGTTGCTTGTTTTGGCTTCCGCTACCTGATTTCCTTATTTACTTCCGCGTCCCCGCCACCCCGATTTAATTTGATGTTGCCACTCTGTGAGAGAGGCTTAGCTGTTGTGAGAGAGGTGGAATGAGAAATGTCTATTAAGTGTAAGACATTTGTGTGCACATCTGAGCTGTTGATTTAATGAGATGATATCCGGGGCTGCAAACTGAATGAGAAGGAAGAGAGAAGGGATTTACAAGCTGGCCGGGTAACTACAGATTTGTTTAACTGTCACTAAGATTTCATTTCATGGTTTTGTTTTTATAATCAAAATTATTTCACCATTGGGTTAAAAACCCTATATCTTAAGTGTCACCCAAAAGCATATCTTTGTGATTGAGTTGTTCTAGAAAGCCTTTGAAACACAAGGCTTACCAAGGAAATAATAAAATACAAGCATAATAAATACAGAGGGGCAAAGTCAAGGTGGTTGATTAACGTGTAAAGATTATTGAAGTGTGCAGTGAAATATGGGGTAATCTAGTAGACATGGTTTATTGGTGGAAATTTTAAAACACAGTGTGTTTTAAAATAAATAAAACCAACTTTGATTAGTGTGTATACTTTCGGTAACAGAATACATAATCTTGGAAAAATATTGGTGTCCCCTTTGAGGTACAGTGGTTTAGCACAGATTTTTCATTTGAAATTAGTGTTTACTCTCAGCCAGAGAAAAATCCCAGATGTTTTTTCCATTAGGCTGTGTATTTAACTAGAAGCCATAATTACAGAGCACTTTGTAATGTGTGATGTGCTATTGCTCATATATGAAGTTTGTACTAATATTAATAACTACCGTTCATTAAGGGTTTATCTTGTGCCCTGCCCTGTGTTAAGCACCTCACAAACTCATTTAATTCCAAGGAAAACTCTGTGGGTATTATGATGTCCATTTTATAAATTAGGAGCTGGTTACTCAGTGAAGTTAATAAGTACCCTGCCCCAAGTTATGGAGCGACAAGAGCTGGGGTCCTGTTCCCCTCTGTCTGACTCCAGTGCCTATAATCTCAATCACTGCGCCTCCCCTAGGTCCTGAGTGGGCAGACGTGTGTACAGGGGATCCATCAGCTGTGCCGTCCACCTTAACAAGATACGGCGTGGTTGGAAAAAAAACATGGTCCTTCCTCCTCATTAGAAACCTGCACCTCAGTCTCCTGCTCTGTGAAATGGGAATCATAATTCCTATTCCTCCCAGGGTTCTTATGAGTCTTGAGTGAGACAGGGCGTAAAAAAAAGTCTCATAAATTGTAAGGGGTCATATAACCGTACATATAAATTCTATTAATTTCATAGTGATAATAATAGTAATCTGTCAATCCTCACAAAATCTGTGCACACAGTTAATATTCCTCTTTCCCAAGGAGGCAGGGTGTTTGGCTGGCTCTTTAAAGTTTAAAAAACAGAAAGCAGTAAGATCCTTTGCTTCTTCTCCCCGCTTCTCGCTGCAGCTCCAATCCGAAGGACCATGCGTCCTTGCAGAGGGAGAGTTTTGTTTCACTGAAAAATGACTTGGCATCTGGAAAGCATTTTTTCTTATCCTTACCATTTGAAAGCTCTACTGTCATTGAAAGAACTTTCTTTGAGTGTCGACCATTGAACTCCACCTGCCCGTTTTTTTTTTTTCTTTTTTTTCTTCCCCAAGAACCCTAAGGTTTTTTAAAGGGGACTTTAGGCTTTTTTTTTTTTTTCTTTCTTTCTTAAGAGCGATATTTACTTTACTCTGAAATGTCAAATGACTCACTGCGGCTGGAAGAGAGTCATTTGGGATACTAGACTGCTATTTAAATAAATAAATAAATGGTAGGTGACATGTCTAGAGTGATTTCTCTTATCATGTGAGGCCTAAGAAAAGTCTCCATTCAAAGAATCTGAGTTGTGACGGCTCTCATGGCTCAGAGAAGCAGGGGTAAAAAGTATGAAGTATTTTCTCTTGGGACCAACACACTAAATAAAAGCACCATCTGAAGAAGTTTCTGGAAATTCATACCTATTCAGTAAATATTTGCTGAGGGTGAATCACCTGGGAAGTACCATGTTAGGGACCACGAAGGTGAGGGAGACATGGAGCTTCTTTACAAGATGCCCTGACGGTATTAGGAGGACGAGTCTGGAATACAAGTATGAAATAAGGTAGACAACAACATGTGTTGTAGTGAAGATAACTTGTGTGGGGTGAAAAGGAGAACTAGATCCCACTCTACTGGTAGAAATGAAGAAGTTGGGCCACGGGGAACAAAGAGTGGTCCAGCGCAACTAGAATGTTGAGTTACAGCAGGGAAGGAGTAAGAAACCAGATGGAAAGGTCAATCGTTGAGGTGACATTTTTTTTTTCTTAAAGATTTTATTTATTTATTTGACCAAGAGAGAGAGATCACAAGTAGGCATAGCAGCAGGCAAAGAGAGAGAGAGAGAGGAAAGCAGGCTTCTTGCTTAGTAGAGAGCCCGATGTGGGGCTCGATCCCAGGACCCTGAGATCATGACCTGAGCCGAAGGCAGACACTTAATTGACTGAGTCACCCAGGCACCCCTGAGGTGACATTTTAGGCAGTGGTCTTTAATATTACACCCAGGAGAAAGACTCACAGGGAAGCTGGTCTCTGGGATCATCTCATTTATCCATGTCCTTTTCAAGTCCTCAAGTAGACTTACATGAAACCCACATCTTTTGTGGGGTGCTTTGAGTGGATTCCTATGTAAAAAGAGCATGACCCAAACCAATATTCTTTTGTTATTTTCCCCCCTCCATTTAATATATCTGCCCCTTCCCCAGAGCTCAACATCAGGGCTGTGGCCATGAGATAATTGGCTATAACTATTGAAGGCAGAGGCGCTCCTGGCTGGGTCCATTTGAAGTCACTTCATCTTGGTTGCACAATCCTGTAATGAATGGAACAGATCAGGGTTCAATTCAAAACACAGGGAGGACATTCCTTAGATCATGGGTTCTCAACCCTGAGTACACATTAGAGTCACTCTGGCAGCTTAAAAAATTCCCATCCTTTGGCCCCATCTCAGGATAGTGGAATTAGAATCCCTGGGGTTGGTACAAAGTGTTGGGATTTGAGAAACTTCCTCTGGTGATAACACTGTACGGAGAGAGTTAGGAATCACTGTTTTAGATAATTTGTGGCAGGAAACACAAATCCAGCAGTCAAGAAACCTAATATTTCTATTCGGTTATTTTTTTCCTGAATTCAGGGGGAAATTCAGAAGTGTAATCACTGAATATCCTCATCTTGGTATTGTCTAGAAGTAACAGCCAGCTGCCTTACCACAGGGAATGACAGAGATAGCTCATTGGCCCAGCATAGGGACCCTGGCAGGCTAACGTCAGGATTGTGACTTTTGACAAATTGACCCCTGCCTTTTGTTCCTACATGTTGTGTTACCACACAGTGTCTTCAGAATCCACAAGGTAACGAATACTCCCTTTTCCCAACACAAAATGTTGATCAGGCAATCGGGGGAGCTGCGCCCAGCTTCTTAAAATAGATTTCTCGTCCCAAAGAGACACTTCTATTTAGTACTTCTCAACATGTCAGACTCCTCACACAGGGATGGTCCTTCTGGTTCAAGCTCCCCTTCCCCGCCCCCCGCCCAAAGCAAGAGGTCTCCTTTCCAAGACTTGATATTTTTTGCCTTTAATTATCTGGGTATTTACTTCATGCACTCCAGTCTATATATGTAGTTTTCTTTGGATAAAAAAAAAAAATCCAGATCCAAAAATATGGGGCATCAGATTTTATGCCCATGCTGCTCCCTCGAGGTATAGAATGAAGGGAGCAACTCTTCCCAAACACCAGCCCAGGGAAGAAATGGTCTAAAGTCACAAATTGTTTTGGCTTCATAGTCAGCACGAAGGAAGGGATGTTGATGTAATGATAGCCTTCCAGTATGTTTTCAGGCAAGCCATCGCAGATGAAAGACTGAAAGACCTTTTCTCAGGTCTTCTCCCCTGCTGCCCGGTATAGCCACATCCCTAAGTTCTGGGCCATGAGAGATAAGCAACAGTGACATAGGACACTTCCAGATCATAAGGCTCAGATGGAAGGAGTGTCCTCTCTCTCTCTCGCTCTTCCTGCTGGCTGGGATGAGGACTTCATGTCGTTGCTGGGGGATAGTGCTTGAGAGCAATTCTGGTGTGAGAAAGAAATATATTTCTATCTTGTTTCAACTGGCATTATTCTGGGTCTCTACCACATACAACTGAACACCTATCCTAACTAATACATAGTTCCCCAGAGTCTTAAGTACCATCACAAAAACCTTTCATAGGTTCTTGGCTCCAGGAAGGAAGAGTGAGCAGAAAACTTGACTTGCAATGTGATGATTTAAGAGCACACTTTTTTATTAGAAGTCATCCGATTTGAGTAGCCAAGAAGAAATCAAGCGCAAGGAAACCGAATGGTTCCGAGAGGTCACTGGACCATAAGTGTACTAGGTGAGCCCCACCCTTGGTCATGCTGGAAACCTCAATGAAGTGTGAGACGTCAATGCATCAGAAGCAAACTCTGTCCTCCCGAAAATGACATAACAGCCACACTCCGCGTAATGCAGGATTCTAAAATGGAAGCAATCCCCATGCTTCAGGCACAATTCACTGGGAACAATTTATTTAAAATAAGACATTAGTTGGGGCGCCTGGGTGGCTCAGTGGGTTAAGCTGCTGCCTTCAGCTCAGGTCATGATCCCAGGTCCTGGGTTCAAGCCCCACATCGGGCTTTCTGCTCAGCAGGGAGCCTGCTTCCTCCTCTCTCTCTGCCTGCCTCTCTGCCTACTTGTGATTTCTCTCTGTCAAATAAATAAATAAAATCTTTAAAATAAGACATTAGTTATATCTACATGTTCAAAGTGTCTCCCGGGGAGAGAAGTTGGATTTCTGACTTACGTGCATCAGTTGCTTTGCTAGTGTCATAAATTCAAAGGAAAGAGCAATGTGGAAGGCGTTGAAATCCAGGGAGAACTTCTAGCCCAAACCGTGAGTCCCAGACCCTTTCTTCCCGAGTTTGGCCACCATTTGTCTCTGTATGAGCTCCCTGAGCAATGATCCTTCTGGATCTCTGTAGAGAGGTGGGGCTCAACCCTATATTTCATAAGGTTTGCTTTATTTTCCCTTGGCCCCAGAAAAGGCAGCCTAGCGCATTGCATGTTTGGGAGAGAAAGTAATGAGCTGTCAGGGAAGGCGGATTAGAAGCAATTTACTATCAGGACCCTTAGCTGTGTTCTTGTCAGGTAGGCGAGCTTTCATGCCTCTCAGTTCCTCTTAGGAATTGTGTATTACTCTCAGGGTAAAATCACGCATCTAGTCGAATTCCCTGCGTCATCCGACCTGCTCACGTTGGCTCTGGTTTACTAGACATGTACCCACGGCAGACATATTTGATGAATGGACACATTTCCCCCTCCTGAGCCACCTTGCTTGCCTTGATTCCAGTGTGAACGCAGACATTTCAAGAGCACAGCTTTTAACATATCATATGTTAACAAAACATATGATACTGAGTCACATGAGATGTGGTGTTTAATTCCACCCAGGACTGTATTTGGCGATATAGTGTGAAGTTTTAAAATAATATTTTAGCACAAAAAATGTAAATGTTCTTGCAAATGTCACATCTTTCCCAAGTGCTTTGGGTGATTCATTGTTAAATGAAAAGCCTTAATTATATTTCTGCTACTCATTAACAGCTACAGCGTGGGGATATTCAGTCTCCGAGCTTTCTGAGTGCTGATTTGATGAGATAGCTCGCAGATCATGGTGGTGTGGGGGAACATGTCCCATGAGGAGATGGGGTGACGGACTCGCTGATTTATTTGGCTCTGCACTGTAACCGATCTTCAGGGAGGGATGTGGAAGTTTTAGGAAACAAATTGCCAACCTCAAATTGTCCCATTTTTCTAAGTCCCTGAGGTATTCTCAAATCTTCCAGGACTCCTCTCACAGGGTCTGTCTGGATACCAGGCTCTCCCCAGACTGCCAACCTTCATCCAGGAGGTACCGTTATGGCTCTTTCCTCTGCACCTCCCAAAGAAAGAGTGGGGTACAGGTTCTAAGAGAGAAAATGGGAACTAGTTGGCTATAAAGGCAAGGAGGTCAAGGTCTGGGGTAGGGTACAAAGGAAGAATGAATTAAGAGAAGAGGCAATTTAACGTATAGATACACACATGGGGTCTGATAGATATATAGCTCAACAGCTAGGCAATACACTCCAAGCCGATTGTGGATACCAGGATCTACCAGAGGAGGCTCCTATGGGGCAGGGACAAAAAATTGAGCTTCGTCCATCTAGCTCATGGAGTCTTCCTGGGATGGCCTGCTTAACAATGGATAGAGAGAGGTGGCCCAAAAAGCAAATGCAGGGGCGCCTGGGTAGCTCAGTGGGTTAAGCTGCTGCCTTCGGCTCAGGTCATGATCTCAGGGTCCTGGGATCGAGTCCCACATCGGGCTCTCTGCTCAGCAAGAAGCCTGCTTCCCTCTCTCTCTCTCTCTGCCTGCCTCTCCGTCTACTTGTGATCTCTCTCTGTCAAATAAAAAAAAAAATCTTTAAAAAAAAATAAAAAAATAAAAATAAAAATAAAAAAAAAAAGCAAATGCAGATGGGGTTTATACTAACTTCTCTAACTTGCCTCATTTAATCCTCACAAAATTTTTCAAGGTAGCGGTTATCCTCTCTACTTTTCCGAGGGAAACTGGGTAGTTAAGTATCTTGACTGAAGTTAATTGGTCTGAAAGTGGTAGATGTGGGTTAATTTCTTGATTTTATTCATTCATTCATTCATTCACTCACTCATCCTGTAGCTGGGATCTACGATTTTAGAAGTGATTACTTTTATGTACAGAGAAATGTATAGGTTCTTTGTCTGCAGTGTGGGGCTTCTCACAGGGGTTCTGTTTAGAGGAGTGATTTCCAGGGGCACCTGGATATTGAAACCATCCACACTCGGGGCAGTAGGGCAGGATGGGAGTTCCCTAGCCAGGAGCCCTGTGTGCTTTCCTCAATGTTCCACACCAGCATTACCATTTTCTGTGTGTGCCCTGATGTGAAAAAGATTGGGAAGTCCTGCTGCAAATTGGTCTTGCTCTTGAGACCACGCTGCCTAGTGAAGGGGGTGCGAGGGTGAGGCGGGGGTGCTTGGGCCTCCCAATTTGTGACGTGATGATATCTCAGTCTTTTCCAGTGTAACCTGCCTCTTTTAAGCTAGCTCAGTGTCTTCCATGTACGTGCTTGGGTCGTCAGCTCTTTGTTTCTTTCCGTCTTTACTCCAAGATGGCTCCCGGCATATGGGTGTGCTATTTGGTGGCTCACATTTTTGAGATCTTTGCTGGCTTTGGTTGAAGCATCTTGGATGGCTTGTCTCTATGTATCAGCTTCTGTCTTCACTAAACCCACTGCTGGGGACACTGGTCCTGCCTGTCTTTAGGTCACATCCTGGCATCCACAATCAGCTTTTGTCTCCAGTCCCAAGCTCCCTGCCTTTGGGAATCTCATTAGTCCTTACTTCTCTTTACCTCTCTGCCACCCAACCAGGACACAGGGGAACTTCTGGAATGCCTGCACATTATGCACCAGCCATGGAAAACCACCAGTTCTGTGTCAGGTCATCTATCCAGACTCCTCCCAGTATTGTCCAGAACCCCAGCCCCGGGCCCTGCACTTTGGAGAGCATTATTCTGGCTACACTCCTCACCAGCAAGGAGTCCATGGATCTAGGAAGATGTACTCTGTCTAGACTATACTTTGAGTACCCAAGACCCTGAAATTCCTTGTGCAAATTTCTAGGGCTGCTTCCAGGTCCTGTGTGCCTTTTCCCAGATCCCCAGTGTGTACATACCTTGGCCCAAGGATGGCCTCAGAAGTTTGCTTTTGATATCTAAAGGAAGTTGTGTGGAATCTTGTTTTCTCTGAAAGAGCCCATGAAGCAGTGCTACGTTAACAATTTAACATTGCTACAACATCCAAGTGTATGATCGGTGGATTTGTTTCATAGACTGTACACTAGTATAGACTAGTTTGGTTGTCCTCAAATTCATGTGTTCAGTTGCCCATAGATCCTCATCGTAGGGACCACCTATGGATCTGGAATGATAAAAAAATATAATAAATAAAACAAAACCACTGGTTTTCCCCATAGATAGTTTGAGGAGAACACTGATCTAAAGGTTGCCAGACTTGGAGTCAGAAAGCTTTTCAAACACCTCCATTTTCTAGCTGATATCTACCATCCACTTGGAGGGGGAGATGCATTGCTGTCCCAAGGCCAATGAATTCATAGGATGTGGAAGTATTTTCAAGTGTCAATTAATTCAACAACTGTTATTGGGCACCTACTGTGTTCCAGTTACTTCTGGGTACTTGAACTTGGACCCATGTTATTCTGAAGGCCACACTCATTCCCCTCAAGTGTATCCCCTCTGCATGTCAGGTTGCTCCTGTGTCTACCTTTTCTCTAAAACTTCATGCTGTAAAGTGATCTCCTTCTAATTATCCCCTCTTCCACATTTTCTGATCTATTTCTCCATGGACTGCTTATTTGTCCTTGATCTGACCACTGGCTTATTCTCAGGTTCCGCCATAGCTTATCTTAGGACCAGGGCCCCCTGGACCTAAGAAGGCCAACACACCCGGGAGTTGTTTACTGGTCTCATCATAGTGCAACCATCACTGGACTGTGGCCTTTCTTAAAGGCCAGTAAACCATGAGTTCACATATTCCAAGTGATTCTGATGAGCAGTGACTCCTAAGCCTACAATTTTACCCTGGCCCATTCGCCAGAGCACCAGATTCGGAGGCCCATCAAGGCTGGCTAATCCCTACCTACCCTTTAGGACCTTGCACAGGCCATGTTGTTTAGGAAATATTCCTTAGTCTCTGTCAAAATATCCCAAGTGAGGTCAGATGATCTGCTCCAGCGGTGTTCCATGCCTGCCCACACCACAGTAGGGAGGTGGTTCTGACTGGGGTTCTCAGATCAATATCATCACCATCACCTGGAAACTGGTGAGAAATGCAGATTCTCAGGCCCCAGTCTGGCTGAATACTAAAAGATGACGTTGGGGCCAACAATCTGGTTTTAAGAAGCACTCCAGGGGTCTCTGATTCTTGCTCAAGTTAGAGCCCCCCCCACCCCACCAAGAGAAATAATCTTACCTGGTAGACTATAAAGTCCTCAAAGGCAGAGATGAACCCTCCTTCATCTTTGTGCCCGCAGAGTTCAGGCAAGGTTGCATGTGCCTGACCCATGGTGGGCAATGCTGTGCGTTTGCTGCTTTTTTGGATGATTTTGTGACTGGGACCCAGAAATGCCTGCTTCTGGCCTCTAGTAGCAGCCCTGTCCCAGACACCCATGGAGTTTCTGAGAGACCGACCAAGAGATACATGAGCATAAGGAGCTGCTTTTATTCATAAGAATGACAGCTGAAATGTAAGAGGAAGCTTGGTAAAGTCTGGGTGACGTCATGCTGTTTGGATTTGGGACCTCTGCACTATTTTGTATTTACTCCCACATTCTAATCTTGGCTGCTGCACGGGGAAGGGCGTTTAGGAGAGAGAAGGGCCACGAGCGGCCTGAGCTCAGGCCCTGGTTTCCCTGTCACCAGCTGCAGCACAGGTGAGCCAGGAGAGGGAGAGGAGGCTGCTCCCAGGGGCCCTGAGCCATCTTTCCCACCCACAGGACTCAAGAGGCTCGTGAGTGCTGCTAATGCTGACAGGAGCTAACATTTATGGAACACCTACAGTGTGCTGGCCACTGCTCCAAATGAGGCAAAGACAGTGATTCAAGGGTCAGTTTGGCAGACGAGGAAACTGAGGCACAGAGATTGTTTGTCAAGGTTGTGAAAGGGGTAAGTGGCAGAACCAGGCAGCCCAGGCCCAAACCCTATGTTGTAAATATTCTGTTAAACTGCTTCTCCACGGGCAGACAGAAAGCTGATGTTTGGGGGCAAGTAGCAGGGAGATTGAGAGAGATGGAGGAGAAGGGGAGTGTGGGACACACACACACACACTCACACATGATATACACAACACACACAAACACACACATGCACACATACACACATAATATACACAACACACGTGCATACACATACACATATATGCACACACACACATACACAATGAAAGAATGATTCCAGGGTCTCCTTATTCACCCAGTCTCCTGGCCTGGAAGAGAGGGAGGATGGCTGGTGTGCTCTGAGGGGCCAGGCTGTGCTCAGGCCTTGGGCACCCTGTGGCCGGAGGTGGGGCCCATGGGAGCGGGAACAAAAGAAAGGGCTCTTGCTTGGAAGGTACAGCAAATATTCCCCACCTCCTGGTCCCCTGCTAGGAAACATGGCCCAGTGGATGGCTCTGGTCAGACTACTCAGATGGGAAATTCTCTTCGCGGTCTCAGGCCCAGGGAGGGCTGCTGGGTGGAGGCAGGCAGAGGCAGGCCTAGCCTGCAGGAGCCATGCTGCACAGCTGTCTGTCCTTCCTGAACCGCAGAGGGCTGGGGAAGGAGGAGGGAGCGGGGCTCTCCAGAGGAGGGACCTCTCGGCTGCGGGGCATGGTGGCAGGGAGGCCAATGGCTGAATAAAGTGGGAAGAAGGCGACCTGGTGGAGAAATGGTGCTTTACCCAATGCACATTTGGGCAGTTTTAGAACTTCCCTTAACGAGGGATGCGACCATGAATGCCGTACAGATTTTCAGTCAACAGACAAGAAAGTTGATGCCTTTGTCACTATTCTCCTGCAAAGGCATTTTGCTGTTGTGAAAATATTTTTTCTTCTTTTCAGTAGAACTGCCAGTGTGGGTATTTCCCTTCGCATTAAAAAGTGCATTATATTTCCTCAGAGTGATTAGATTGAAAGAAACTTAATTTAGGTCACTCAGCGAGGCCCCGTATGAAATGCGGTGGCTTGTGGACAACAGAGTTGGCATAGGATATGTATCTTTTTTTCCAAGCGTCTCAAAGCACAGGTTCGGGAGATCGACCAAGGTTTTTCTTCCCATGTTACAAATGAGGACACAGACCCAAGGAGGCTCAGGCCAGCTGCCCGCGGGTGATCAGTCAGAGGCAGGAGGAGCTGGTATCCTTTCTCTTCTCATTGTTCTGGCCAGCATGCTGGCTTCTGGGGATTCATGCAGTAGTCTCTGCCTATGTTTCTGAGGCAAGTGACCTATTTCAAAGCAGGCTCATCACAGAGAGACCCTCCATGGATTTCCCTCCCTTTGAAAGAGAGGAGCTCATTTCTCCCTCTCCCAAGGTGCACACAGGATGGACGAAATGATATTCTTTTCAGCTTCATTCTCTTTTCAGGTTGGACTGAAGAGTTTTAGCTGCCCCTGCTTCCTTGCAGGGGTGAAGACCTCCCCCTTTGCCCTGGAGGGGGCGCAGTCAGGCCAGCAGGTGTCCCTCTGTAGTGGCCACTTAGCATTTCCTGCAGCTCTGGGACCCTGGGCTGCACACCCGTAGAAAGGCCACTTAGGTGGGACAGCTCCCTCGGGTCAGGCAGCTCGGTTTTTCTTGTCACCTCTGTCCTCACGCCCTGTAGGAAGCACGAGCAAGCCCATTTTGGATTTCAGATGGAATGATGGTCAGGACAAGGTAATTCCAGATTGATTAGAATTTATCTGAAGGGAGAGTGGGGGTGAGAGTTTTCATTCACTAGTGGAAGGGAAGGAAGAGAAATAAATAATAGTTCTCGTGTCAGATGAACGGAACTTGGACCAGGGGCAGGGCTGGATTTAGGAGGTATTGTCCAGGAAGCTACCAGGGTGTGAGTCTGTAAAGGAGAACATTCTGGAAACACAGGAAGGGTAAGTCTGGTTTCCACATGATGCCTTCCATAACTGGCCAAAGTGAACTGATTCTGCTCCCACGGAAAGAGGCAAGCTCTAGAGTAGAAACCAAAGACCCAGGCCTCACCATCAGCCGTGAGTATCTTTGCAATGTGCACCCGTCAGTTGCGTCTACATGGTCAGCCTTGAGGCTAGCTGCCCTTGACAGTGGTGGAAAGTTGCCATTTGTAGCGACTGGGTTATTTTCAAGCTCAGTAACACATGATATGGTACTTTTTATTAGGAATAAGTAATTTATTTCAGAGTGATCTCTTTATTGCCTACACCTTTGCATGGTTCACTTTGCTTCTGAAGAGTTTTCTGGTTCCGACAATCATAGTGCCTCATCTCTGTATTTTTTTAATAATTAAAAAAATTTTAAGAAACATATAATGTATTATTAGCCCCAGGGGTATAGGTCTGTGAATCGCCAGGTTCACACACTTCACAACACTCACCATAGCACATACACTCCCCAATGTCCATAGCCCTACCACCCTCTCCCTACCCCCGCCCGGCCCCCCTCAGTTTGTTTTGTGACATTAAGAGTCTGTTATGGTTTGTCTCCCTCCTGATCCCATCTTGCTTCATTTATTCTTTTCCTACCCCCCAAACCCCCCACATTGCATCTCCACTTCCTCATATCAGGGAGATCATATGATAGTTGTCTTTCTCCAATTGACTTATTTTGCTAAGCATAATACCCTCTAGTTCCATCTACGTCGTCACATATGGCAAGATTTCCTTTCTTTTGATGGCTGCATAGTATTCCATTGTATATATATACCACCTCTTCTTTATCCATTCATCTGTGAATGGACATCTAGGTTTTTTCCATAGTTTGGCTATTGTGGACATTGCTGCGATAAATATTTGGGTGCACTAAGTTTGTATCTTTAGGGTAAATACCCAGTAGTGTGACTGCTGGGTTGCAGGGTAGCTCTATTTTCAACTTCTTGAGGAACCTCCATGCTGTTTTCCAGAGTGGTTGCACCAGCTTGCATTCCCACCAACAGTGTAGGAGGGTTCCCCTTTCTCCTCATCCTTACCAGTATCTGTCATTTCCTGACTTGTTAATTTTAGCTATTCTGACTGGTATGAGGTGGTATCTCATTCTGGTTTTGATTTGTATTTCCCGGATGCTGAGTGATGTGGAGCACTTTTTCATGTGTCTGTTGGCCATCTGGATGTCTTCTTTGTAGAAATGTCTGTTCATGTCCTCTGCCCATTTCTTTTTTTTTTTAAATCATTTTTAAAAATTTATTTTCAGCATAACAGTATTCATTGTTTTTGTACCACACACAGTGCTCCATGCAATCTGTGCCCTCTCTAATACCCACCACCTGGTTCCCCCAACCTCCCACCCCCCACCTCTTCAAACCCTTCAGATTGTTTTTCAGAGTCCATAGTCTCTCATTGTTCACCTCCCCTTCCAATTACCCCCAACTCCCTTCCCCTAACTCCCCATGTCCTCCATGCTATTTGTTATGCTCCACAAATAAGTGAAACCATATGATAATTGACTCTCTCTGCTTGATTTATTTCACTCAGCATAATCTCTTCCAGTCCCGTCCATGTTGCTACAAAACTTGGGTATTCATCCTTTCTGAGGGAGGCATAATACTCCATAGTGTATATGGACCACATCTTCCTTATCCATTCGTCCGTTGAAGGGCATCTTGGTTCTTTCCACAGTTTGGCAACCGTGGCCATTGCTGCTATAAACATTGGGGTACAGATGGCCCTTCTTTTCACTACATCTGTATCTTTGGGGTAAATACCCAGTAGTGCAATTGCAGGGTCATAGGGAAGTTCTATTTTTAATTTCTTGAGGAATCACCACACTGTTCTCCAAAGAGGGTGCACCAACTTGCATTCCCACCAGCAGTGTAAGAGGGTTCTCCTTTCTCCACATCTCCTCCACTTTCTTATACACTAACAATGAAAATACAGAAAGGGAAATTAGAGAATCGATTCCATTTACTATAGCACCAAGAACCATAAGATACCTGGGAATAAACCTAACCAAAGAGCTAAAGGATCTGTACTCGAGGAACTACAGAACACTCAGGAAAGAAATTGAAGAAGACACAAAAAGATGGAAGACCATTCCATGCTCTTGGATCGGAAGAATAAACATTGTTAAAATGTCTATACTGCCTAGAGCAATCTATACTTTTAATGCCATTCCAATCAAAATTCCACCAGTATTCTTCAAAGAGCTGGAGCAAATAATCCAAAAATTTGTATGGAACCAGAAGAGACCCCGAATCGCTAAGGAAATTTTGAAAAACAAAAATAAAACTGGGGACATCATGTTACCTGATTTCAAGCTTTACTACAAAGCTGTGATCACCAAGACAGCATGGTACTGGCATAAAAACAGACACATAGACCAGTGGAACAGAGTAGAGAGCCCAGATATGGACCCTCTGCCCATTTCTTGATTGGTTTATTTGTTCTTTGGGTGTTGAGTTTGATAAGTTCTTTAGAGATTTTGGATACTAGCCCTTTATCTGATATGTCGTTTGCAAATATCTTCTCCCATTCTGTCAGTTGTCTTTTGGTTTTGTTAACTGTTTCCTTTGCTGTGCAAAAGCTTTTGATCTTGATAAAGTCCCAATAATTCATTTTTGTCCTTGCTTCCCTTGCCTTGGCATTGTTCCTAGGAAGAAGTTGCTGCGGCTGAGGTCGAAAAGGTTGCTGCCTGTGTTCTCCTCAAGGATTTTGATGGATTCCTTTCTCACATTGAGGCCCTTCATCCATTTTGAGTCTATTTTCGTGTGTGGTGTAAGGAAATGGTCCCGTTTCATTTTTCTGCATGTGGCTGTCCAATTTTCCCAACAACATTTGTTGAAGAGGCTGTCTTTTTTCCACTGGACATTCATTCCTACTTTGTCGAAGATTAATTGACCATAGAATTGATCTATGTGTCTGTTTTTGTGCCAGTACGATACTGTCTTGATGATGAAAGCTTTGTAATAGAGCTTAAAGTCTGGAATTGCGATGCCACCAACTCTCCATATTCCTCTGGCTATTTGAAGTCTTTTCTGGTTCCATATAGATTTTTGGATTATTTGTTCCATTTCTTTGAAAAAAATGGATGGGATTTTGATAGGGATTGCATTAAATGTGTAGATTGCTTTAGGTAGCATAGACATTTTCACAATATTTATTCTTCCAATCCAGGAGCATGGAACATTTTTCCATTTCTTTGTGTCTTCCTCAATTTCTTTCATGAATTCTTTATAGTTTCCTGAGTATAGATTCTTTGCCTCTTTGGTTAGGTTTATTCCTAGGTATCTTATGGTTTTGGGTGCAATTATAAATGGGAATGACTCCTTAATTTCTCTTTCTTCTGTCTTGTTGTTGGTGTAAAGAAATGCAACTGATTTCTGTGCATTGATTTTTATATCCTGACACTTTACTGAATTCCTGCACAAGTTCTAGAAGATTTGGAGTGGAGTCTTTTGGGTTTTCCACATATAGCATCATAATATCAAAGAGTGATAATTTGACTTCTTCTTTGCCAATTTTGATGCCTTTAATTTCTTTTTGTTGTCTGATTGCTGAGGCTAGGACTTCCAGTACTATGTTGAATAGCAGCGGTGATAGTGGACATTCCTGCAGTGTTCCTGAGCTAAGCAGAAAAGCTCTCAGTTTCTCTCCATTGAGAATGATATTTGGGGTGGGTTTTTCATAGATGGCTTTGATGATATTGAGGTATGCGCCCTCTATCCCTACACTTTGAAGAGTTTTGATCAGGAAGGGATGCTGTACTTTGTCAAATGCTTTTTTAGCATCTATTGAGAGTATCATATAGTTCTTGTTCTTTCTTTTATTAATACACTATATCACATTGATTGATTTGCAGATGTTGAACCAACCTTGCAGCCCTGGAATAAGTCCCACTTGGTCATGGTGAATAATCCTTTTAATGTATTGTTGGATCCTATTGGCTAGTATTTTGGTGAGAATTTTTGCATCTGTGTTCATCAAGGATATTGGTCTGTAATTCAGTTTTTTGATGGATCCTTTTCTGTTTTGGGATCAAGGTGATGCTGGCCTCATAAAATGAGTTTGGAAGTTTTCCTTCCATTGCTATTTTTTGGAACAGTTTTAGGAAAATAGGAATTAATTCTTCTTTAAATGTTTGGTAGAATTCCCCTGGGAAGCTGTCTAGCCCTGGGCTCTTGTTTGTTTGGAGATTTTTTTTTTTAATTTTATTTTTTATAAACATATAATATATTTTTATCCCCAGGGGTACAGGTCTGTGAATCGCCCGGTTTACACACTTCATAGCACTCACCATAGCACATACCCTCCCCAATGTCCATAACCCCACCCCCCCTCTCCCAACCCCCCTCCCCCCATCAACCCTCAGTTTGTTTTGTGAGATTAAGAGTCACTTATGGTTTGTCTCCCTCCCAATCCCATCTTGTTTCATTTACTCTTCTCCTACCCCCTTAACCCCCCATGTTGCATCTCCTCTCCCTCATATCAGGGAGATCATATGATAGTTGTCTTTCTCCGATTGACTTATTTCGCTAAGCATGATACCCTCTAGTTCCATCCACGTCATTGCAAATGGCAAGATTTCATTTCTTTTGATGGCTGCATAGTATTCCATTGTGTATATATACCACATCTTCTTTATCCATTCGTCTGTTGATGGACATCTAGGTTCTTTCCATAGTTTGGCTATTGTAGACATTGCTGCTATAATCATTCGGGTGCACGTGCCCCTTCGGATCACTATGTTCGTATCTTTAGGGTAAATACCCAGCAGTGCAATTGCTGGGTCATAGGGTAGTTCTATTTTCAACATTTTGAGGAACCTCCATGCTGTTTTCCAGAGTGGTTGCACCAGCTTGCATTCCCACCAACAGTGTAGGAGGGTTCCCCTTTCTCCGCATCCTCGCCAGCATCTGTCATTTCCTGACTTGTTAATTTTAGCCATTCTGACTGGTGTGAGGTGATATCTCATGGTGGTTTTGATTTGTATTTCCCTGATGCCGAGTGATATGGAGCACTTTTTCATGTGCTGTTGGCCATCTGGATGTCTTCTTTGCAGAAATGTCTGTTCATGTCCTCTGCCCATTTCTTGATTGGATTATTTGTTCTTTGGGTGTTGAGTTTGCTAAGTTCTTTATAGATTTTGGACACTAGCCCTTTATCTGATATGTCATTTGCAAATATCTTCTCCCATTCTGTCAGTTGTCTTTTGGTTTTGTTCACTGTTTCCTTTGCTGTGCAGAAGCTTTTGATCTTGATAAAATCCCAATAGTTCATTTTTGCCCTTGCTTCCCTTGCCTTTGGTGATGTTCCTAGGAAGATGTTGCTGCGGCTGACGTCGAAGAGGTTGCTGCCTGTGTTCTCCTCGAGGATTTTGATGGATTCCTTTCTCACATTGAGATCCTTCATCCATTTTGAGTCTATTTTCGTGTGTGGTGTAAGGAAATGATCCAATTTCATTTTTCTGCATGTGGCTGTCCAATTTTCCCAACACCATTTATTGAAGAGGCTGTCTTTTTTCCATTGGACATTCTTTCCTGCTTTGTCGAAGATGAGTTGACCATAGAGTTGAGGGTCTATTTCTGGGCTCTCTATTCTGTTCCATTGATCTAAGTGTCTGTTTTTATGCCAGTACCAGGCTGTCTTGATGATGACAGCTTTGTAATAGAGCTTGAAGTCCGGAATTGTGATGCCACCAACTTTGGCTTTCTTTTTCAATATTCCTTTGGCTATTCGAGGTCTTTTCTGGTTCCATATGAATTTTAGGATTATTTGTTCCATTTCTTTGAAAAAAAATGGATGGTACTTTGATAGGAATTGCATTAAATGTGTAGATTGCTTTAGGTAGCATAGACATTTTCACAATATTTATTCTTCCAATCCAGGAGCATGGAACATTTTTCCATTTCTTTGTGTCTTCCTCAATTTCTTTCATGAGTACTTTATAGTTTTCTGTGTATAGATTCTTAGTCTCTTTGGTTAGGTTTATTCCTAGGTATCTTATAGTTTTGGGTGCAATTGTAAATGGGATGGACTCCTTAATTTCTCTTTCTTCTGTCTTGTTGGTGTAGAGAAATGCAACTGATTTCTGTGCATTGATTTTATATCCTGACACTTTACTGAATTCCTGTACAAGCTCCAGCAGTTTTGGAGTGGAGTCTTTTGGGTTTTCCACATATAGTATCATATCATCTGCGAAGAGTGATAGTTTGACTTCTTCTTTGCCGATTTGGATGCCTTTAATTTCCTTTTGTTGTCTGATTGCTGAGGCTAGGACTTCTAGTACTATGTTGAATAGCAGTGGTGATAACGGACATCCCTGCTGTGTTCCTGACCTTAGCGGAAAAGCTTTCATTTTTTCTCCATTGAGAATGATATTTGCGGTGGGTTTTTCATAGATGGCTTTGATAATATTGAGGAGTGTGCCCTCTATCCCTACACTTTGAAGAGTTTTGATCAGGAAGGGATGCTGTACTTTGTCAAATGCTTTTTCAGCATCTATTGAGAGTATCATATGGTTCTTGTTCTTTCTTTTATTAATGTGTTGTATCACATTGATTGATTTGCGGATGTTGAACCAACCTTGCAGCCCTGGAATAAATCCCACTTGGTCATGGTGAATAATCCTTTTAATGTACTGTTGAATCCTATTGGCTAGTATTTTGGCAAGAATTTTTGCATCTGTGTTCATCAAGGATATTGGTCTGTAGTTTTCTTTTTTGATGGGATCTTTGTCTGGTTTTGGGATCAAGGTGATGCTGGCCTCATAAAATGAGTTTGGAAGTTTTCCTTCTATTTCTATTTTTTGGAACAGTTTCAGGAGAATAGGAATTAGTTCTTCTTTAAATGTTTGGTAGAATTCCCGTGGGAAGCCATCTGGCCCTGGGCTTTGTTTGTTTGGCGATTTTTGATGATTGTTTCAATCTCCTTACTGGTTATGGGTCTGTTCAGGCTTTCCATTTCTTCCTGGTTCAGTTGTGGTAGTTTATATGTCTCTAGGAATGCATCCATTTCTTCCAGATTGTCAAATTTGTGGGCGTAGAGTTGCTCATAGTATGTTCTTATAATTGTCTGTATTTCTTTGGTGTTTGTTGTGATCTCTCCTCTTTCATTCATGATTTTATTTATTTGGATCCTTTCTCTTTTCTTTTTGATAAGTCTGGCCAGGGGTTTATCAATCTTATTAATTCTTTCAAAGAACCAGCTCCTAGTTTCGTTGATTTGTTCTATTGTTTTTTTGGTTTCTATTTCATTGATTTCTGCTCTGATCTTTATGATTTCTCTTCTCCTGCTGGGTTTAGGGTTTCTTTCTTGTTCTTTCTCCAGCTCCTTTAGGTGTAGGGTTAGGTTGTGTACCTGAGACCTTTCTTGTTTCTTGAGAAAGGCTTGTACCGCTATATATTTTCCTCTCAGGACTGCCTTTGTTGTGTCCCACAGATTCTGAACCATTGTGTTTTCATTATCATTTGTTTCCATAAATTTTTTCAATTCTTCTTTAATTTCCTGATTGACCCATTCATTCTTTAGAAGGATGCTGTTTAGTCTCCATGTATTTGGGTTCTTTCCAGATTTCCTCTTGTGATTGAGTTCTAGCTTTAGAGCATTGTGGTCTGAAAATATGCAGGGAATGATCCCAATCTTTTCATACCAGTTGAGACCTGATTTAGGACCGAGGATGTGATCTATTCTGGAGAATGTTCCATGTGCACTAGAGAAGAATGTGTATTCTGTTGCTTTGGGATGGAATGTTCTGAATAGATCTGTGATGTCCATCTGGTCCAGTGTGTCATTTAAGGCCCTTATTTCCTTGTTGATCTTTTGCTTGGATGATCTGTCCATTTCAGTGAGGGGAGTATTAAAGTCCCCTACTATTATTGTATTATTGTTGAAGTGTTTCTTTGATTTTGTTATTAATTGGCTTATATAGTTGGCTGCTCCCACGTTAGGGGCATAGATATTTAAAGTTGTTAGATCTTCTTGTTGGACAGATCCTTTGAGTATGATATAGTGTCCTTCCTCATCTCTTATTATAGTCTTTGGCTTAAAATCTAATTGATCTGATATAAGGATTGCCACTCCTGCTTTCTTCTGATGTCCATTAGCATGGTAAATTCTTTACACCCCCTCACTTTAAATCTGGAGGTTTCTTCGGGTTTAAAATGAGTTTCTTGTAGGCAACATATAGATGGGTTTTGTTTTTTTATCCATTCTGATACCCTGTGTCTTTTGATTGGGGCACTTAGCCCATTAACATTCAGGGTAACTATTGAAAGATATGAATTTAGTGCCATTGTATTGCCTGTAAGGTGACTGTTATTGTATATTGTCTCTGTTCCTTTCTGATCTACTACTTTGAGGGTCTCTCTTTGCTTAGAGGACCCCTTTCAATATTTCCTGTAGAGCTGGTTTGGTGTTTGCAAATTCTTTCAGTTTTTGTTTGTCCTGGAAGCTTTTTTTTTTTTTTTTTAAGATTTTATTTATTTATTTGACAGACAGAGATCACAAGTAGCCAGAGAGGCAGGCAGAGAGAGAGAGGGAAGCAGGCTCCCCGCTGAGCAGAGAGCCCGATGTGGGACTCAATCCCAGGACCCTGAGATCATGACCTGAGCCGAAGGCAGCGGCTTAACCCACTGAGCCACCCAGGCGCCCCTGTCCTGGAAGCTTTTAATCTCTCCTTCTATTTTCAATGATAGCCTAGCTGGATATAGTATTCTTGGCTGCATGTTTTTCTTTCTTTCTTTTCTTTTTTTTTTTTTTTGGCTGCATGTTTTTCTCGTTTAGTGCTCTGAATATATCATGCCAGCTCTTTCTGACCTGCCAGGTCTCTGTGGATAAGTCTGCTGCCAATCTAATATTTTTACCATTGTATGTTACAGACTTCTTTTCCTGGGCTGCTTTCAGGATCTTCTCTTTGTCACTAAGACTTGTAAATTTTACTATTAGGTGACGAGATGTGGACCTATTCTTATTGGTTTTGAGGGGGGTTCTCTGAACCTCCTGGATTTTGATGCTTGTTCCCTTTGCCATATTGGGGAAATTCTCTCCAATAATTCTCTCCAATATACCTTCTGCTCCCCTCTCTGTTTCCTCTTCTTCTGGAATCCCAATTATTCTAATGTTGTTTCATCTTATGGTGTCACTTATCTCTCGAATTCTCCCCTCATGGTCCAGTAGCTGTTTGTCCCTCTTTTGCTCAGCTTCTTTATTCTCTGTCATTTGGTCTTCTATATCGCTAATTCTTTCTTCTGCCTCATTTATCCTAGCAGTGAGAGCCTCCATTTTTGATTGCACCTCATTAATAGCTTTTTTTTATTTCAACTTGGTTAGATTTTAGTTCTTTTATTTCTCCAGAAAGGGCTTTTATATCTCCCGAGAGGGTTTCTCTAATATCTTCCATGCCTTTTTCGAGCCCAGCTAGAACCTTGAGAATCGTCATTCTGAACTCTAGATCTGACATATTACCAATGTCTGTATTGATTAGGTCCCTAGCCTTTGGTACTGCCTCTTGTTCTTTTTTTTTTTTTGTGGTGAATTTTTCCGCCTTGTCATTTATTCCAGATAAGAGTATATGAAGGAGCAAGTAAAATACTAAAAGGGTGGCAACAACCCCAGGAAAATATGCTTTCAGAAAGTGGTTGATTTTCTGTTTCTAGAATTGCTGTTCTTCTTCTTCTTCTATCTACCGTTGGATTTGTAGGTGTTTGCAATCTTTAGATAAGCTATCTAGCTGATCTCCACTACCTGAAGTAGTCTCAGCCTGCTACTTCTCCGCCATCTTGACTCCCGGGGCTGTTTGGAGATTTTTGATGACTGTTTCAATCTCCTTACTGGTTATAGGTCTGTTCACGTTTTCTATTTCCTCCTGATTCAGTTGTGGTGGTTTATATGTCTCTAGGAATGCATCCATTTCTTCCAGATTGTCAAATTTGCTGGCATAGAGTTGCTCATAATATGTTCTTATAATTGTTTGTATTTCTTTGGTGTTGGTTGTGATCTCTCCTCTTTCATTCATGATTTTATTTATTTGGGTCCTTTCTCTTTTCTTTTTGATAAGTCTGGCCAGGGGTTTATCAATCTTATTAATTCTTTCAAAGAACCAGCTCCTAGTTTCGTTGATTTGTTCTATTGTTTTTTTGGTTTCTATTTCATTGATTTCTGCTCTGATTTTTATGATTTCTCTTCTCCTCCTGGGTTTAGGCTTTCTTTGTTGTTCTTTTTCCAGCTCCTTTAGGTGTAGGGTTAGGTTGTGTATTTGAGACCCTTCTTGTTTCTTGAGAAAGGCTTGTACCGCTATATATTTTCCTCTCAGGACTGCCTTTGCTGTGTCCCACAGATTTTGAACCATTGTGTTTTCATTATCATTTGTTTCCATGAATTTTTTCAATTCTTCTTTAATTTCCTGGTTGACCCATTCATTCTTTAGAAGGATGCTTTTTAGTCTCCATGTATTTGGGTTCTTTCCAAATTTTCTCTTGTGATTGAGTTCTAGCTTCAGAGCTTTGTGGTCTGAAAATATGCAGGGAATCATCCCAATCTTTTGATATTGGTTGAGACCTGGTTTATGGCCCAGGATGTGATCTATTTTGGAGAATGTTCCATGTGCACTAGAGTAGAATGTGTATTCCGGGGCACCTGGGTGGCTCAGTGGGATAAAGCCTCTGCCTTCGGCTCAGGTCATGATCCCAGGGTCCTGGGATTGAGCCCCGCATTGGGCTCTCTGCTCAGCAGGGAGCCTGCTTCTTCCTCTTTCTCTCTGCCTGCCTCTCTGCCTACTTGTGATCTCTGTCTGTCAAATAAATAAATGGAATCTTAAAAAAAAGAAGAAGAAGAATGTGTATTCTGTTGCTTTGGGATGGAATGTTCTGAATATATCTGTGATGTCCATCTGGTCCAGTGTGTCATTTAAGGCCTTTATTTCCTTGTTGATCTTTTGCTTGGATGATCTGTCCATTTCAGTGAGGGGCATGTTAAAATCTCCTACTATTATTGTATTATTGTTGAAGTGTTTCTTTGATTTTGTTATTAATTGGTTTGTTAACAGCAGCTAATATGGCTGCTCCCATGTTAGGTGCATAGATATTTAAAATTGTTAGATCTTCTTGTTGGACAGACCCTTTGAGTATGATATAGTGTTCTTCCTTATTTCTTATTATAGTCTTAGGCTTAAAATCTAATTGGTCTGATATAAGGATTGCCACCCCAGCTTTCTTTGATGTCCATTAGCATGGTAAATTGTTTTCCACCCCCTCAATTTAAATCTGGAGGTGCCTTTGGGTCTAAAATGAGTTTCTTGTAGACAGCATATTGATGGTTTTTTTTTTTTTTAATCCATTCTGATACTCTGTGTCTTTTGTTTGGGACATTTAGCCCATTTACAGATATGAATATGAATGAGAGATATGAATTTAGTGCCATTGTATTGCCTGTAAGGTGACTATTACTGTATATTGTCTCTGTTCCTTTCTGGTCTACTACTTTTAGGCTCTCTCTTTGCTTAGAGGACCCCTTTCAATATTTCCTGGAGAGCTGGTTTGGTGTTTACAAATTATTTAATTTTTGTTTGTCCTGGAAGCTTTTAATCTCTCCTTCTATTTTCAATGATAGCCTAGCTGGATATAGTATTCTTGGCTGCATGTTTTTCTCATTTAGTGTTCTGAATATATCATGCCAGTTCTTTCTGGCCTGCCAGGTCTCTGTGGATAAGTGCACTGCCAATCTAATATTTTTACCATTGTATGTTAGTCTTCTTGTCCCGGGCTGCTTTCAGGATTTTCTCTTTGTCGCTAAGACTTGTAAATTTTACTATTAGATGATGGTGTGTGGACCTATTCTTATTGATTTTGAGGGGTGTTCTCTGCACCTCCTGGATTTTGATGCTTGTTCCCTTTGCCATATTAGGGAAATTCTCTACAATAATACTCTCCAATATATCTTCTGCTCCCCTCTCTCTTTCTTCTTCTTCTGGAATCCCAATTATTCTAATGTTGTTTTCTCTTATGGTATCACTTCTCTCTTGAATTTTCCCCTCGTGGTCCAGTAGTTGTTTGTCTCTCTTTTGCTCAGCTTCTTTATTCTCTGTCATTTGGTCTTCTATATCACTAATTCTTTCTTCTGCCTCATTTATCCTAGCAATAAGAGCCTCCCTTTTTAATTGCACCTCATTAATAGCTTTTTTGATTTCAACTTGGTTAGATTTTAGTTCTTTTATTTCTCCAGAAAGGGCTTTTATTCCTCCAGACAGGGTTTCTCTAATATCTTCCATGCCTTTTTTTTTTAAATTTTATTTTTTATAAACATATAATATATTTTTATCCCCAGGGGTACAGGTCTGTGAATCGCCCGGTTTACACACTTCATAGCACTCACCATAGCACATACCCTCCCCAATGTCCATAACCCCACCCCCCTCTCCCAACCCCCCTCCCCCCATCAACCCTCAGTTTGTTTTGTGAGATTAAGAGTCACTTATGGTTTGTCTCCCTCCCAATCCCATCTTGTTTCATTTACTCTTCTCCTACCCCCTTAACCCCCCATGTTGCATCTCCTCTCCCTCATATCAGGGAGATCATATGATAGTTGTCTTTCTCCGATTGACTTATTTCGCTAAGCATGATACCCTCTAGTTCCATCCACGTCGTCGCAAACTTCCATGCCTTTTTCAAGCCTGGCTAGCACCTTGAGAATCATCATTCTGAACTCTAGATCTGACATATTACCAATGTCCGTATTGATTCTATCCCTAGCCTTCAGTACTGCCTCTTGTTCTTTTATTTGTGGTGAGTTTTTCCTGCCTTGTCATTTTATCAAGATAAGAATATATGAAGGCATGAATAAAATAGTAGAAGGGTGGCAAAGACCCCAGGAAAATGTGCTTTAACCAAATCAGAAGAGACCCCAAATCGTTGGGGGAAGCAAGGGGTAAAAAGAAGTTTAGAAAAAAAAATTAAAAAAGGAAAACAAATAAAGAAAAAATATAAAAAAGAAAAAAAAATATATATATATTAGACTGGTGAATAGAACAAGGTCACCCACTTAATTTTGGGAGTATTTTGGTCTCTTAGAAGAAACTACTTCCCAAAATTTTAAAGAATGAAAAACATATATGAGGGTAAACACAATGAAGGGATGGAATATGACTATAAAGATGAAAATTTTTTTTAATTTCTAAAAAAGGAGTTGATAAGATATGTTGGTTGGGAGAATAAAGAAAAAGAAAGTGGAGAGAATTTGCTCAGGCTGGAGACTAGAACAAAGCCCTGTGTTAGATTTAGGGTGTATTTTGATTTATTAGAAGAAGTTGTACCCCAAATTTGTTTAGAAGAAAAAACCCTATGTGTATACAAAAAATAAAGTTAGATACAATGAAGGGTAATGTATGACTATAATAATGAAAGTTCAAAAAAGATTTTTTTTTAATGAAAGGTATTGTTAAGATAAACTAGTTAAAAAATGTGAAAAGAGGAAAGGGTAAAAGTTAAAAAAATTTAGCAGAAGAAAAAAAAATTAAAAAAACATTAATTAACTTTGCAAGACTAAAGAATCATGGGGAGAAAGTCATGAATTCCATGCTTTGCTTTCTCCACCTCTCTCCTCCTCTGGAATTCCGCTGTTCTCCTTGGTAAGTGAACTTGGTCTTGACTGGATGTTCTTGTTGATCTTTTGGGGGAGGGGCCTGTTGTAGTGATTCTCAAGTGTCTTTGCCCGAGGCAGAATTGCACCACCCTTACCAGGGGCCAGGCTAAGTAATCTGCTTGGGTTCATTTTCGGGAGCTTTTGTTCCCTGAATGCTTTCCATAGAGTTCCAGAGGACGGGAGTGAAAATGGCAGCCTCCCAATCTCCAGCCTGGAGAGGCCGAGAGCTCAGGGTCCCCTTTCCTCAGTGCGCCCTCAGAGAAAAGCACTCAATCACTCCTGTCTCCCTGGCCTCCAGCCGTGCTGCAAGCTCACCCAGCCCGTAACCAAGCATCTCTGTCTCTGGCACACAGCCCTGCCTGGAGTCTCTGAACCCTGCAGATCCCTGAGCTCTTCCAGGGGGGTCTCCCCACATCTTGTGGAGTCCCTGCTCATAGAGCAGTGGCCTGTGCCATGGACCACAATAAGGTAACCCCGAGTTGAGAGCTCATTCCTCGGCTCTGTCTCTGTAGCCGGCTTCCCCGCTCTAATACCTGTGAACTCTGCAACACTCAGACATCCCCGATCCTTCTGTGACCCCGCGAGACCTGAGGCCATGCTGTCCCTGTGTGGGCTTCACCCTGGCTTAACCTCTGGAGCAATGTCCTTCAGTGGAGCAAACTTTTAGAAGTTCTGATTTTGTGCTCCTTTGCTCCGCCGCTTGCCAGGAGCCGGCCCCTCTCCCCACAGTCTATCTTCCCATCACTTTGGATTCACTTCTCCACCTGGTCCTACCTTTCAGAAAGTTGTCGATTTTCTGTTTCTGGAATTGCTGCTCTTCTTCTCTTCGATCTCCTGTTGGATTTGTAGGTGTTCAGAATGGTTTGATAAGCTATCTAGCTGATCTCCTGCTAGATAGGAGGATCTATTTCCTATCCTATTGGAAGGATCATCAAATTATTGATTTCTCAGGCCTCCCACATGTCTAGGTTGGTACAGGTCTACCTACCTTCCTGACTGGAGGTAGAGCTGCATTTGGAAGCCAGGACAGATTTTTGCCATATCACAGAGAAAGCAATGACAAAAGTTGGTGACCAATCAAACTAGGGAAGACAATGCAAAGTCCTATTATATTGATTTGCATTAGGCTGAACTGGATTGCCTGAGAGATGCGGCCTTTTAGGGTTAGTGGGGAAACTCGATGCTTTGGGAGATCTCATTGCTCCCAGGATGCTCCAGGGTTCAGAGTCAGACCCAACAATGGCATCATGGGATTGTTGGCAATTTCAAAGTGAGTGTCTGAACTCAATCAGAGATCATTCTGGAGTTTTCTTTGACAGTAATGAGAGCCGCTACACATTTGCTACACAAAAGAAAGACTCAATTTAGAGAAAGCTGATAAAGAAATGTCATCTTTGCCATATTTGGCTGAAACGGGGACCTAACAGGAGGTGTCAGAAAAATAGGAAAAGAGAAGAGTGAATGAAGAGTCAGGAGGGGGAGATGTATGAGTGGCAGACAAATCTCCCCTCCTGCCCCATGTTTGTTTAAGAGCTAACTTAGGGAGTGATTGTTTATTCAAAGGTGATTCTGTATATTGCTGTAGAATCATGCAGCCTCCTTAGAGAAAGAGCCCAGATAAACACAAAGCCTAATGATTACCGATATGTCGTTATTTTCCTATGTTGAACATGGGAATTATTATTTGTAGTAGATTTTGGCCTTTTTCTTTTGCCCTTTACAGATCATTAGATGCATTTTCAAATCAAGAAAACTCTCGAAGGCCTTCACAAGCAGGGATTGTTTATAGAGCCAAAATGCAGCTCCCAACAAATATTTGCAACTTAATGATACGTTTGTCTAAAGCCCAGAATTTTGTATAAAACAGGAGTCAGCTCAGTGTATGTTTCACTGCTCGGTTAAGCACCTACCTTTCCCTTGAAATTACTCCCCATCTTATATGGCACGAATACATTGAACTGGTCATTTATTTTAAATTAACTCAGTGCTGGGCTGGAAAACACAGTTCCCAGATGATGGCAAAATTATTCCAATGAGGCTGCCTGTGGGACTGCTAACCGTAAAGTGATCTTTATAGGTCAGTGTTTTTCATTCCAAGCTGCCGTGACTACATGAAAGGTAAATGTCTGGTACCGGGCAAAGGGGTTGTTTGACCAACAGGGCTTTATGGCCCGTCCTTCTTAAAATCCCATTTTCTTTTTTCCTTTTCCCTTTACACACTGTTGGGACATGTGGAAAACAGACGCTTCAAGCAGAGGAGACATTCAAAGGTCTCCCTGTTCCAGGGGCAAAATATAAACAAACATGCCCATCACTGGTTTCCAGATTTTTGCCTTGAATGATTTCAGTGCCTCTGCCTGTTCTCACTACGGGAATTGGTTTTCTCTCCCGCTTGGGGACCCTGGTTGAGCAAAGGGAGCAAGTTGCAAGAGTAGAGTTCTCTCTCTCTCTCTCTCTTTCTCTTTTGAAGGATTTCTGACTCTGCTGGATCCAAAGATTGCTTTCTCTGGGGCTCAGTCTCCAAACACTCTAACTCAGTGCCTTAGCTTCTTGCCAGAACATCCCAAGGAAGAGTGGAAAGGTGTTGCCTCTCTCACCTGCTGTGTAGGCTTTTGTAACTTTTAACACACTGTTGTTCGATTTGTTTATCATTCTTTCTCCCAGAGTTCCCTACCTCCTGGTTCCTAACATTGAGTTTGGCCAGAGAGGGGCATGGTTAGCCCAGGACAAGGGGATAAAGAACATGTCCTCATTGGTGTTGCCAGCCCGCCTCTCCACTCCCCACCCCACTGCTCACCTGCCAGTTTCCTTTACCCCCCTCCACTCCTGCTCCTTCCTTGTAAGGATGATGTTTTCCTGAGTGCTTGATGTTGGGTGCACCTAGAGCCACTCAACTAGGGGGGACTTTAAAACTCCTGATGCCCTGGCTGCCTTCGAGACCAATTACATCTGAATCTCTAGTGCGGGACCTAAGCATCGATATTTTGTAAAGTTCCTCAGGTTATTCTTAAGTGAAGCCAGAGTTGAGAACCACTGTCTTAAGCCTATCTGAGTGATTTTGACACTTTCTCAGTGTACCCTAGGGAGAGGCTATTGACTGGTTCTGTTTTCATTGCCTTAAAATAAATCAAACCTGGAAAAGACTGGGTCTGAAGTTACCACCTGAGGTGTCTCTGAAACTTGGACTTTCTGAATCTCTGCTTTTGAAACTTCTGCCATAGAAGGGCTGCAGTCTTTTAAAATGAGGAAGCCAACTGTTTATCATCCCTCAATCCCTCAACTAAGGATGTAAAGCCATAGTTCTAAGTTATGGGGAGTTATGGGGTATTGCTTAGAAATGCCTTCAGAAAGTACCACTTATTAATTAATTTGCATATATACAATTATACTGTTTTTTACAATTTGTTCTTATGGGCATACCTTCTTCATATGTGATACCATGGGAATACCGAAAGACAAAGTATCATGCTGAAACAGAAGCTAAAACCTTTTCTTTATTCATGTGTCTAGCTACAAGATCATTTACAGTCCATACCCCTCCTTCCCAGAAGCAAAATAAACAAAGCAAAAAGAAAACCTTAAGAAATGATATTTCAAGCTTAGGAAGTTCTATTACATTAGGTAACTTCCAATACACTTTGATGTAGCTACATAATTATTTCTTTCTATTGTCTTACCCCTCAAATAGCCAGTTTCTGCATCATCACCTCTTAGAGGCTCATAATGGAGTTGGCTTATTAAGACAATCACAGGGAATATTTGAGCCCTCAATCCCAGAAGGTAGCACACAACTTATCATCCAGGTGTCTGCATACGCACAGGCTGCTTAACCCAATGTGAGTTAATTCAGCAGTATTATCACTACAGTCAGTGTGGGCCTCGGGCAGGAAGCAGGAACCAGCTCTGGGTCATATAGTTAACCTGTGAACTCATGCTCATTTTCCACCTCCTGTACTAGAGGGAGTCTCCAAATCATAGAAATTTAGAGATGGGACCTAAGACGTATCCGATATTGAAGGGCAGAAAGATCGCATCCCTTGTGCCAACTTTGGACTCTTGGGGATGGTTGTGTGGGATGTTGTGCTAAGAGACTGAGACGTCTGGACTCAGCAGAAGGAGCGCCCCTGTCAACAGTGATGTCCGCAGTGGGTGTACAGGAGGAGGGCAGTGGCTGAAGATGGTCAAAATTTGTTGGGGTTTATCCAGCCCAACCCTTTCCTTTTGCAACAGTGATTCTCAACATCACTGCGTCTTCCAATCAGTTAAGGGATTAAAAGACCTCCCAATATCTATGACACATCCAGACAGACGGATTCAGAACATCTGGCTGGAGGACCATGGTGAGTCCCATGTGCCTCTCATGTTGAGAATCACTTTCCTGTAGACAAAGGACACAAGGGCCTGGAGAGATAATGTGGCTGAGTCCATGCCATATGGACGTAGGTAGAGGATGTTTACCAGGCCTCATAATTCCCATCCATGATTCTCTTCACTGTACCATATTGTTTTCATCACAAATCTTTAGAGAAACACACAAATAATGGCACATCGATCATTTTATCTGCTTACTTTAAGAATAGTCATTCTCAACCTATGAGCAGCAAGCGTTGACTTTTAGACTAAATGGCTGATAAGTCATAATATTTTAAAATTACTGTTCTGAAAATACATGAATAATTCATTTTATTGAGTAAAATACGAATTTACTGGGAATCATTGCTGAACTCAGGGGAGCTTTGGGACTTGTGTGTTCTCTCAATGGGTAATAACCCTCTCGGTTCCTGCCATGCTGGGGTAGGGCACCACGGGCTGGGACCCGAGACGGGCATGAGTGGTGCAGCTGTGAAGACCCCTGACTTCCACCAGGACTGATTAAAGTCCCCATGATTCTCTGCAGCCCGACTCTGACCTCAGCTTTGCTGGCCTGTCTGCTGTCATGGATGTACGTCAGAATGAGAAATCTCTTTTCGGTTCACATGTGGCTCCACATTATCTGACTCTTGAGTACAAGCGAATGACATCCATGACGAGAATCAGTGAGAATGCCAGCGATGCCTCAGCCTGGATGTATTGGGACACGGGCCGCAGCCATGCCGTGGAATGTGGTGGAGTTCATGATCATGTGGTTTGTCATCCTGTCTCTTGTGTTTGTATGACTGTTCGTTCACGCAATTCCACGTCATTCTAGCTGGAAAAACTGCTGTAAATCACTCTTCCTCCCAATGATCTAGTTTTCTAATTTCTCAAAAGGAGGGATTAGTATCCCTTCCAGTTTTAAGAAACTGTCTCCTAAGGACCCGTGGCTGGATGGTTATTATTCTACAGATGATGGTCTTATAGCCTAAAGGTATGTGGTCTCTTTACTCAAAATCTATTTTCTTTCTACTAGCAAGGCTACATAACAGTGGGGTCATACTGAAAATTTTAAGGCCCTCTTGTAATTTATCCCATCCTTCCTTATTCTCTGCTCTGGCACTTCTGCAGAGGGGGTAGTTCTGAAGACAGCTGAGCCCAGAGTCCTGCATGCGATTGGCAATTCCTGTCAGCAGTGGGGCTGTGGGACTGGGTAAGGGGCCCATCTGAAAGACAGATGGTTTCTTTCCTAGGGGTCAGCCCTGGCACAGGAGCTGTGGAATGAGACATTTAATTCTGTAAAACATTTATTTATTGAACTCCTACTTACTGTGTACGTGGAACATCAGAGACGCATGAGTGTGATGGCATTTCTGCCTTTGCCTTGTTTGTGAGGGAGACTGACACATGCATAGTGACTAATAAGACAGACTGATAATTGAGGTGGTTGTGGCAGGTGTGACTGACAGGTCGGTTTTGCACCTGTTTGCAGACCCTGTACTGCCTGTACTGCCATAGAGAAAACTGAAGAGTTGCTTTTCTAGTCTCCTGTGGAAGGAAGGTAGTTACATTAATAGTCTTGCCAATGAGCTCAATGAAACACATCCTATAAGATGTCAACTATCCTATGAAGGAGAGAGGCATGAGCTTGGGGTGGGAGTGGGAAGGCAGGAAAGACTTTCCTGAGGACGTCATGCTCCAGCTGAGAGTTGAGGGATGGCAGGAGTTAACTGGACCACAAGGGCCACAAAGCACCTTCCAGCAGAAGAACACGACGTTCAAAGGGTGTGTGGTGGAAGGGAGGTGTGTGTGAGGACCTGAAGGGAGGCAACCTGGCAGTGTGGGGTCTGTGGCAGGCAGGCTCAGCACCTTGGGGGCTTAGAGGACGGACGCAGAGCAGCACACGGATTCTGGTCACATCTTGCAAGCTGCTTTCATCATGAACACAGGTGCTGTTATGGTCTCCGTCTGCTTACTCCTTTGTCCTGTCTCTTTATTGTCCAGAACATGGTTGGGAAAGAGGATTGCTATTTATGGGGACTTCAAAGATGCCGAGAGACATGGGCTGCAAATGTAGAGATGATGGGAGTTCAAACCATGCAGTGTTCATTAAAAGGTGTGGCTTTCATCTCATGGGCAGTAAAGGTCTTTGAAGGGGTTCACGAGCAGGAAAGGGACCCGACTAGAGGGGCATCTTGAGAAGTTCCTTCTGGCTGCTCCACAGAGAGCAGAATGGTCAATTCTTAATCCTAGATGGACCTCTTCCCCTGGGTTTTGATGCGAGAGATAGTCAGAAAGAGCTCCTTCTCCCTACCCTCTGATCTGGCTGAAGGGGGCAGCTGTGGCTCTCTCTGACCCATCTGCCAACCTCTGCAGTAACCTAGAAACATGCTCAAAACACAGGGCTTGCTTTGAACAGTGAGTGACAGATGACCTGATTTTTTTTTTTTTTTAGTAGATCAGGCTGAAAAAGAATAGTTAAAACACAATTTCAGGTTAAAACAAATGCAGTTTGGGTGATGGAAGATAGATTGACAATACTTCTTTCAATATCTAGCTGGTATCTAGCTCTGGGCTCACTGGTGAGCCAGGAGAAGTGTCTGCAGGAGCTGGGGGGGGGGGTGGTCAGGGGACAAGCTACAGCTAAGCTGTGAGCTCATGGGGAGGGGGTAACATGTGGGGACAGCCAGTTGTGATTGGAGCTTGGAGGAAACACAGCGAACTAAGAAGGAATAACAGGGAGGATGTACTCTATGTACTCTCTGGAGGAGTGATTTATAAGCAGAAACCTGAAGGATAAGAAGACGTGAGCCCTAGGGAAAGGCGGGAAGGAGTGGGGAGCACTGAAGGATTAGGTCAGGATGGAAGGAGCTGGACAAGTGCCAGAAGAGCTGGAGACCCAGAGGGCCATTTATATCAAACCACAAAATCACATGGGGAAGCATGAAAGAGGAAGTGACTGGATCGAGGAGTGAGAGACTGACCCTAGGAGGGCTTTTAGGAGGAGGAGGCATTTGAACTAGGTCTCAAAGACTGAAGAGGAATTTTCAGGCAACGAAGGCAAAGAAACACATTTCAGGGAGCAGAATAGCTTGGTGAAGGCAGAGAGATGTGAAAACACATGATCTGGGAGGTCCAATTTTTTCTGTGATTCTTCAAGGGGAGAAATAAAAAAGATGATTAATGCGATGGCTTCTAGCTTCGGTTGTATTTCCCTATTTCATGTTTTCCTTCCCATGTGTTTCTCTACCTGCAGAGGGGCATCTTAGTGTTTTCACTGAAAATAAATCTCAGGTATTTTATTTACTGCTCAGACTGTGGAAAGCCCTTAGTGTTGGGCAAGGTTAGGCAGAATGCTACCAGAGCTGTCCCCAGTATGTTTATTTCCACAGCCTGTTTATTCTAGGGGGACTGGAGGGTGTGCATTTCACTGCAGAGATGAGCTCAAGTTTGAAGGTTGGTCTGAGAAGGAGAATGTTCACACTGGCTTAATTAGGCCAGGGAGTCAGGACCCTGTCAGCAAAAAGAAATTGAGAATAAGGAAATCTCCTGAATAATTCAGGTCAGAAGCGAAACGCTTTGGCTTCAACCTATGCTTCTGGAGAGATCCTTGCTTCCTTTCCCTCAATGCTCCCCAGCTTGGCACTCGGAGGCCAGTTCTTAAAGACTCAACAATTACAGATAATCGTCCGTTAGGACTGCATCCCTCATGACTTCCCCATAGCCTGGCCTGTTTACCTCAGAAGCCACGAGAAGCTCAGAGTTCTCGAGCATTCTGCCTCCCTCTCCCTCTGCTCTCCTCTACAGCCCCTTGTCTGACTCGAGCTTGGAGCCCCCGCAACCCCCTCCAAGTCCTTCCACTATGCCTTCTGGACTCACGGTCTGTCATCAGCAAAATCCCTAGAGCCTTAAATAATTTTTTTTTTTGGACATTTTCTTTTTCCTGGAGTCCCAGGTAAAATCCCCTGTAGCTCTGTCAGGAGTTTCTGTCTTTTTCCTCTCCTAACTTCTCGTGCCCTGGGTGTGGAGGCTGGCGAGGTCTCCCCCTTGCTTCTCACTGTGGCTTCCAGACTGCTGCTCTTCTCGCTCTCTCAAGTATCCAGCGCATTTGAGACACTCCCTGGGGCCCTACATTTTCCTGCTCTCCTTTTGTGCCCACTACCTTCCTGCTCCCGTCCCTTCATTCATTGGCAATTTTAGCTTCTGGATTCCTGCCTTTCTGCCACGGCTTTTTCATTACTTTCAGTAGGTGACTCACCAACACCTAGCCTCTTGCTTGCCAGGGTCTGGCCCTGTGTGCCCCATCGGTTTCCTGGCCCCATGGCCACAGCCTTGACTTTGCTTTAGCCATTCCCTCACCACAGGCCTCAACGTCGCTGCAGTGCTTCCCAACCGCCATCGCCTTCTATTCTAGCCCATTTCTCCCAGTAGCCCAACTCCAGGAATCCTTTGGCTTCTCTTAGACCTCCGACCCACCTTCTGCCTTTGCTGTGCTGTCTCTTCCCTTCTCACTCAGTGGAGCGCTCACAGACAGTCTTGCACACCATTTCTCGCAGGCCACTCAGTTCCTTCCTTCTCTGCGCTTGCTTCTCTGCGCTTGCTGGCAACATGCAAGCCTGCTTCAGTCCCACTTGGACTATCCTGAGCCTGGACCAAGCAGCCAAATGCCACTTGCAAAGACCACAGGGCCTGCTGATGAGCTGTGTTTTAAACTCATGACCATGGACCTGAGCAGACTCCCTGCCCTGCCTGGCAGCTTTATTTACCTCATCAATTCCTTCCTCATCCTTCCAGGGAGGGACCTCACTGATCTCCTCTCTGTCCCTCAGACCACCAGGGCTCTCCTTCCCCTACTCAGGGACTCACTGACTTCACTGAGAAAATGAAAGCCAGGGAAAGAGAACTGCAGTTCTCACGCCCCAGAACTCTGATTCCAGCAGCCTCTGTGCTGTGGGCTCTCCCTCCCTCTGTAACCAGAGCAAGAGTCCTCACTCCTGCCTAAGGCTGGTTCTCGCCTGTGCATTGGACCTCCCCCTTCATTCCCTGCTCCAGGACACTGGTCTTGCCATTGCCTGGTTCCTTTGCCTCACCTGGTCTTCCGTGGAGCCTTGAAACCTACTGCAGCACCTTGTATCCTAACGCCGGGTCCCACTCAGGCTGTAGCTTCCTTTTGTTCTCCCCTCTAGAGCAAAACTCCCGTGAAGAGCTGTCTGTTTGCTATCTCCTCCCCTTCAGTTGTTCTCTCTTTAATCGGCTCCCACCAGGTTTGGTTCCTCATCACGCCACCACACTCCTGTGTGTCTACACTGACCGATCCAGTGGAAACTTCACATTCTTCATCTCAACTCATGGGCCTCATTGGACTGTGGCTTCTTCCTTCTTGAGGCACCCTTCACTTGACTTAGCAATGCTGCCCCGTCCTGGGTTCCCTCCCGCATCGTGGTCTATCCTTTCCCAGTTGCACTTGCTGGATCCTTCTTGATAAGTGTTCTCTTTAATCCCCATCCCTATTTCTCCCCCACTTTACTATTTTTTTTTTAAAGATTTTATTTATTTATTTGACGGAGAGATTGAGAGAGAGCACAAGTAGGCAGAGCAGAAGGCAGAGGGAGAGGGAGAAGCAGGCCCTCCACTGAGCAGGGAGCCGGATGTGGGGCTCGATCCCAGGATCCTGGGATCATGACCCAAGCCGAAGGCAGCCGCTTAACTGACTGAGCCACCCAGGTGCCCCCCCCTTTACTATTTTTAATGGCACTTCTCTCTCTTTTGTATTGTATTATAAATATATTTTCTTACCTGTTTTTCTGCCTTCTCCACTACTCTTTGAAATCCGCGAGGGCAGGGACCTTGTCTTGTTCACTGTTGAATTCCTGGAATCTAGAACAGGGTCTGACACGGAACAGGTGCTCAGTAAATAAGTATTTGTTAAATAAGGAATAAGTGAATGAATGAATGGGTAGCATGGCTGTACTTCTTCATGTCACTAGTTTATATCTTAGTATTCCACAGTGGGTACCGTGGACTGAATGTTTATGTGCCCCCAAATTCACATATTGAAGGCCCAACTTCCAGTGTGATGGTATTTGTTGGTATTTGGGGGATGCATCAGGTTTAGATGAGGTCAGAAGAATAGGGCCTCCAGATAGCTTTTTTCCTCTCTCTCCATCATGTGAAGACACGGCAAGAAGAAGACAGTCTCCAGGCCAGGAAGAGAGTCTTTACCAGGAATTGAATTTGCTGGCACCCTGACCTTGGGTTTCCTGGACTCCAGATTGTGATAAATATATGCCCATTGTTTAAGCCATCAGGTCTACAGTATTCTGTTACAACAGCCTGAGCTGCCTCAGAGGGGCACCACTTTAATGAGGGGTGTTCATTAAATGGGAATGATAAGAACACTAAACTCCTGAGGATGTCACAAGTCTGGAATCAGGTAATGGATGTACATGTGAGCTGTCTACAAAGACTCTTACTGTTGCTTTTATTGCTAAGAAATTAACTGGTAGAGGGAATTTGAATATCATGTATCCATTTATTGCACAATCATTTCTCAGTTCTTCATAGGTGCTACATTCAGGATCCAAGGTTGTGGGGATACAATGGGGAATAAACAAAATCCTTATCTTCCTGGAACTCAAGAGTTATAAGAAGATTAGATTTCTTTCTGTTTTCAGCTTTGCTCCAATTTCCCTTGGGTGTGGTCTTGGTGGAAGGCACAATGTTCAACACAGCAGAAGGGTGGTGTAGGGAAGGAGCATGGGTAGGTGAAGGCAGTGATCGTTTCCAATCCAGGGGTAGCAAGGAAAGCTGCCTGGATGGAAAGTTGCTTTGTCTCCATAAACCTCATTGGTCTCTCCAGTAAAACCCTGGAACTAATCCAATCTACCTTGCTGGGCTGTTGTGAGGATAATTTATGTAAAGCTCTTGGCCTCCAGTGAGAGGGAAGTGTCCCATAAGCGTGACTTGTAGAGCCTTTTTTTAGGGGAAGTTAAGGAGGGAACAACTCTCGAGGGAGAGAGTTTCAGGTCTTGGTGGAAGAAGGAAGACTTCTCACAGTGGTTCTGGCTGTAGGCAGATTCGTTTATAAGAGACTGATGATTATGAAAAGACATTGTAGTAAGTAAGGCCTGGTGGGAAAGCAGAGAGAGAAACAAGGCTGCGAGGAAAAAGATGAGCCAAGCAGACCTGAGGATAAGAAAAAGTGGACCCACGGAGATTTGTCTGAGGATCATTTCTGAATCCCAGGGATGAAGGAAGGTGGGACAGACTGATGGGTTCAGAGCCTGAGAATGTAAAGGAGCAGAGATCTGCTAGAGGGAAGTGGGCCTGTGTTTACTTAACTGAGAACGTGAGTGGTTTTGAAGTTGGTAGGGGGTTAGGGTTGCTGAGGAGAGCTGGAGATGGAGTTTACTGGAATGAAATGCGTGTGGCTTTTCTGGGTGCACTTGGGGAGGCAGGTTGAGGGAAAGGTGAGGAGAAGGGATAGCAAAGGGAAGAGAGCAGCCAGCACATGGTAGGGGACCAGGGTGTCTGGAATGACTTAAGAACAGGGATGAATAAATTGCAATTTCAAGCTGATGACTACACATTGTGGCCATGGAACCTTTCCCCATGCTGACCCTCCCCTTCTCTCCCCTGCCTGTTTTGATGTTGGCGACATTCTTGTTAAAAGTAATCTTTCTTGTTAAAGTAATCTTTCTGGTAGGCATTTTCATTCAACCTACTACTACTACTACTACTACTACTACAACACACACACACACACACACACACACACAGACGTATGTTATTCTGTGAAGCAAGACTTATCCTTATTTTGTGTGATAAAGTAAAAACATACAGTTAAATATAAAATATGGTATTACAAATTCTTGAACGCAACAGAAACAATTTTTAATAATAAAAAGTTATAATTTCAAATACAGATGATATGATGAGATAGCTGTGTGTGCTTGCCCAGAATCATAAACTCATCCCAGGACACACGTGGATGAGACTCCAAGCGTATCTGGTGGACTGTTGATCCCAAGAGTTCTGTTTTTGATGGGATCAAGGTTGAAAATTTAGTTTTACCCAGATGGGTTATTGGGAGTGATAATATTAGCAATATGCTTTTTATATTTAACTCAAGAAATTCTTATTCAATTTGAATCCAAAATGATGAACATAAACATTGAGTTTTCGGGGCGCCTGGGTGGCTCAGTGGGTTAGGCCGCTGCCTTCGGCTCGGGTCATGATCTCAGGGTCCTGGGATCGAGCCCCGCATCGGGCTCTCTGCTCAGCAGGGAGCCTGCTTCCTCCTCTCTCTCTGCCTGCCTCTCTGCCTGCTTGTGATCCTCTCTGTCAAATAAATAAATAAAATCTTAAAAAAAAAACATTGAGTTTTCTAATCATTCTTCAATGTGAATGAGTAAGCTGTAATAATTTATTCTCTGGACAACACCAAGTTAAACTCAATTACTGAATCAGGGTTTGGAAAAGAAAATGGATTTGTAATCCAAGTATTCTTCTTTAATGTTCCAATTTCCCTTTTAGGAAGTTAAAAATGAAAAGTTTGAGGCAGAAGGGAGTTGTAATAGTATCTCTAAATCCATTTCATTCTGCTGTTTTCACGAGTAGTGTTCTCCTTGATATGTTGTAACAATAATGGGAATATTTACGGGATAGGGCAAGTGCTTATGTTTTACCTCTAGGGCAAATGAGATCTTTTGAAACCCCAGGGTATGTGGGGTGTCTTGTTGATTTTCCTCTATGGTTTAAATGTAGCTTGTTAAGGATACTGTAAGTATCAGCAAAATTTGCCATTTTTTTAAACAAATATCATCTTTGAAAAAGTTGCCAAATTATACTTTTTAAAAAAAAACATATAATGTATTATTTGCCCCAGGGGTACAGGTCTGTGAATCATCAGGTTTATACACTTCACAGCACTCACCATATCACATACCCTCCCCAATGTCCATAACCCAGCCATGCTATCCTTAACTCCCCACCCCCCAGCAACCCTCAGTTTATTTTGTGAGATTAAGAATCTCTTATGGTTTGGGGAAGGTATGTGCTATGGTGAGTGCTGTGAAGTGTGTAAACCTGGTGATTCACAGACATGTACCCCTGGGACTAATAATACATTATATGTTAATTAAAAATTTTTAAAAAAATCTCTTATGGTTTGCAAATGATACTCCTTAATCAGAATGCTATAAATCTCATTCTGGAGTTCATATACCCTGCTTAACACTTTCCTTTCTAACAACCAATACCCTCTGGATGACTCAGTAAGTGGATATGATTAGCTCTAATCTCTGAATAAAACATTCTAAAAAGTCAGCTAATCAGTGAAATTCCTTTCTTAGCCTGCATTTTTCAACTTGTCCATGAGATTTGGTACAATATCTTTGAGATGCCCTAGCCCCAAGACATATAAACCAGATTTCAAACAGCACTGTTATTAGTAGCTTCCAAACATTTTCTAGTAACTGCACTGTGTTTTCTAGCTGAATCTACCGACCTGTGCCTTTTAATCTCTTGATAATGCTTTAGTATAATTCACATTGATCGGTAATGTCTATTTCTAATTTTGTGGCCATATTTTATCGTTACGTGATATTCAATTGAAACCTATATAACATGTTCTCCATGAATTATCTCACCACACATACCTGACATACACGAAGCAGATTGTTTCTCTTCCAATAACAGCGCCTCTTGCTGGGGCTCAGAATCTCTCCTAGTTGCTGTGTTCTGCACAATGATACTGTGTTTTTATTAAGAGGAAGAGATGTCATTCTATTTGCTGATTGATTATTAAAAGTTACAGATAACATATCCACATGTGCTGAAAGAATAATATTTTTAGGAGCTGCAAATTTTATTTTCTCTTTTGCCACTCAACATGCTGTTATCTATATATCTATATAATTATTAAATATAGATTTATTTATAAAATATATTTATAAATTTATATATATTTATTTATATTTATTATATATATATATTTATATATATAAACCCTTGTTTTATATATCTATATAAAACCTTCATTTTATATATATTATATATATTTTTCTTGTTAACTGTTGCAGAATGACTAAGAATACCAAAAGCAAACATTGTTACATAGTACCCCCGTTTGTGGGCTCTTTTCTATAGGCCTTATATGTATCATCTTTACAATACCACATGGACCATTCACTGTTATTATTTTTATTTTACAGATAAGGGAATGAGGACACAGACAGACAGATTGACTTGCCCCGAGTATCATAACTGGTAAGAGGAGGAACTGGAATTCAAAACCAGGCAACTAACTCTGGAATTTAGTTCATAACCAATACATTGAACTACCTCTCAAATTGGAAGTTGTGTCAATAATTTATGTCCTTTCCCCCCCTTACTTGAAAAGACTTGATGAACTTATTGAAAACATGGCATTGCAAAACAATACACTGGGTTCTCTCATTTTCAAAGAATTCGGTATATTAGATAAAACCCACATTTTAAATAATCTTCATTGTAAAATCTCACAGTTGCTCTTTACTTTTTAGAATGAAGTTCAAATTAAGCCCCAGTTTATTGATTAGAGTCAGCATTTTGCTCAATATTTTTGGTTTTTAACTTCCAAATTCAGGAGTTGAACTTGCACACATGCCTCTGGATTTTTTTTTCTCTCCTCATTCTTTTATCTTTATCCATTTTAAGGACAATTAATTCTATTTCAGCAAAAAGGCAATCATTGTTGAGGAACTAAAAAAAAAAAAATCTGATCGCATCCTTTCTGAAAAAGACCTTCCAAATTTGTAACCAGTTGTGACTTTGTTAAATGACATCTTACGAGGCAGAGACCCGGGGTGTCCAATGGTGAGCCACAGTTTAGTTTAATAAAAGACCACAAGGGAATTGAAATAGAGAAGTTTATGACTCACAAGTCCTGGAGGAGGTACATGGTACACCTGGAGGGACCACACTGGGAGGTCAAGGCAGGGTACAGGCAGAGAGAATGGCAGGACCTCGGACATGTGCCTCGATTAGGGTTCGTGGGTGGAATGCTTTAGGGTTTCTGGGCTAAGGCTGGATAGGTAAGTCAAATGAAAAAGAGCAAGGTTTTGGTAGGCTCTTCGAGGGTTTTCTCTAAGGCACACACATGGGGAAGGCCCTGGGAGGCAGGAGAGACTGCTCCTCCAAAGTGCTGCTGGGAGGGGCATATGAGAACTTACATTTCCTCGTGTCTCTGTGGACTGTTACCTAGGGCCTGCACTCGTTGGAGGGGCTGGTGTCAGTTTAGTCCCCGGCAGGCCACTTGGACACACAAAATGGCTGCTGAGGCAGCAATATTATGGAGTCATTTAACTAATGTCTCAACAAACCAACACTTGGTTGAATGGCTACAATTTTGCTGACAGGAGAAATACAAATTGTCATAATCTAAAATAAAAGGGCACCAAATTAACCCTCCCATTACGGTAATGGTCAAATGGACCATCATAAGCTGAGAAGTAGAATGAGACATCAACGAGCAAAAGAGCAAATGATCCATTCCTTGGTGCCGTGTGCATTCATCACACGTCCACCAGGAAATCTTGCAAATGGCGGGAGCCGTTGAGCACAGTATTTGTGGTGGCATCTGCATGGCGATGATTCCTCCTACGAACTCTGGCATTTTCTAGTTAATTAAAAAAAAGTGCAGGTTGTGACCTACTGCATTGACCTGATGATCCTCCAGTGGGCAGGACCTGCCATTTGAAAACAGAGTTAATGAAAGCCTGAGTTTGTTTTTGGTTCATTGTCAGAGTGGAGAGAAATGAGTCTCATGAGAACGGGAGTCAAGAATGGGGAATTAGGGCAAGTTTAGTAGAGCAGTGCAATTAGTGCCAGAGGGGACCATGAGATCTTCGACCCCTTGAGAAGTCTCGGGAACTTGGGGAAGGCATTGGAATTCCCCTAGGGTTTGGATGGAAGTTTGAGCTGATCTTAGCTTAAGGTGGCCCCTGATGCCATTTTCTTGACCATAGCACCTACGAAATGAAGTGATCAAGTGTACAAGCTTTGGGGCTTGGGTGCTGAGTCTGAATATTGGTTCTGCCACTTACCAGCTGTATGCAGATTACTTAACCTTTTTGTGGCTCCATTTTCTTATTTGTAAAATGGAGATAATAATAGTATTATGTTCAAAGGATTATGATGGGGGTTAAATTAGTTGCTATATACCATACTCATAAAATATTACAACAGTGGTTGGAGTGTGAGATGCAGTCATGGAAAATTAGGTTTTTTTCTTCTTTTCTTTCCTTTTATTTATTTATCTTTTTTTTAATCATCAAGGGGAGTCATGTTCAGGCAAACCGTAGGAATTGAAGAAGCTTCTCAAGGTGCTACAAAGCTCTAGCTGAAGGGGTCCTCTCTGGGTGAATGGTTCTTCCTGATGTTACTGAGTTTGAAACGCTGTAATTCCCTGTCAGACCTACCCTGGGAGTCTGTCCCCTGTCATTTGACTGTGTTCAGAGACTGCACATCTATGTCCAGTATCTGGGGTCATACCATTTCATCAAGGGCCCTAGGTCAAACCAGATGATGTCAGTCGACCCTCCTGCATGAGCAGCATGAGGGTGGTGAAGATGTGAGTGGAGAGGCAGCTCTGGGTGGGTCAGGTGTGCTCATGGAGTGGATATGTGGAAATGGAGCAGAGGTGGAGGCCGTTGATGTTGATGTAATTCAGAAATGTGAGGTGTGGGTCTCAGATGGGTCACCACAGGCGGCTGAGACCATGGGGAAAGGTGGGTAGGCAGTGAATGGAGAGTAGATGGTCACCTGAGGTCCGAGTAAGTGACTGAGAGGGTCATGGGAAGTGACAGGCCATAGTGACAGGGAAGGGCAGGGAGTGCTGTGAGCTTCAGGAGATAGTTTTCTGGCATGTGGGAAATGGAACCAAAGATACCCAAAGGCATCTGGGGCTCCTGATGCTGCCTCCTGGCCTCAGTGTCCTGGGGCAAGGGGAGAGGAGTGGCCCAATTTGAGATGACAAATAGGGCAATAATGTCCTTTGGAGAGGGGTCATGGCTGAGGGCATTCTGAAGGGATTGGTCTGTTGAGGGCAGCCAGCAGGTTCTGAAGGAGGGGAAGTGGTGGAGAGCTGCATGGGATAGTGAGATGATGAGGGCTGTGGTCTAGGAGGTGGCCAGAACACAGAACCTGGGGACCTGAGCTGATGTGACCTGGGGAAGCCAACTCTGCGGGGTTGGGGTTGGGGGTGCAGGACCAGCACAGTCTCTACTGCTGTGTAGGCTTTAAACAAACCTTCTTCCCTTCCTACTTCCCTCCTTTCCTTTCACTCAGCCTCATTCCTACCCTGCGAACTGAGAAAGGTGGCTGATGTTCGTACCCTACTCATAAAGACAGAAATGGGCAGGTGACTTCATGGCATTCTTTTCCTCAGTGGCCTCACCCTTCAAGGTCCCTCATTTGTGATCTCCTGGAGATGCACCCCAAATGGTCTTTAATTCCAGGCATTGGAACCTGTTGAATTCAGTGGGTGGGGGTGGCTTTACCTCCCCTGGCTTTACCTCCAGCCCAGGCGCTGGGGCTTTGGCTTACGTGCCACCGTGGTTCCTCCAGGGCTGAGCCCACCTTCTGGTTCCTCCAGGAGGCCCCTGGCCACACAGTGATGAGTGGACATGGCCTCTGCCCGGGAGCTGCTTCCTGGAAGGGTTGGGATGATCTACAGTCACTCTATTGGCTTATTATGGGCTCTGACACTTCTGAACACAGACTTCCCTCTCTGAAAGCAATTCCTATATCCCATGCCAGGTCTAGTCCACTTGTCTCTGGCCACAGAACCCCTCAAGGTCTTGACCCTACCATGCCAGTTCCCTATCCCAGCCCTGGTAACCTTCACATTCACCCTGGTGGTCTCCCGGGGAGGGGAGGTTGCTCCCTCCCCATTCATTACTTTCTCTTCTTTATTATAACATCAATTTATGTCTATGTTCCCTTCCACTGAGGATTTCTCTTTTGGTTCTAATTTGGAAATAAAAAGTCAGAGTATTAACTGTTTTCTTTTCTGTGTCTCTATAGTTCAAGGACCATTAGATGTCTATGCTGCATTAGGGGATGCGGCTTCTCTAATCTTTGTTATGGTACAGACTTGAAGTTCTGTTCCACTCAGGTCCTTCTGTTCCCTTCCAGGTCCACAAGCGAGGGAAGAAAGAAAAAGCTCCAAGATGAATATTTTGGGATCCTATCTCAGTATATGTGCTATTGTTCAGGAACCAAGCTAGAAGGTCTGTGCCAGGACAGGCTCTCTGTCACGGACCCTCTATGTGAAGGGACCTGCCTCACCAGTCACTCTTGTCATCAGGATTCTTCTGGTGGTGACAGTCAAGAATATTTTGTAATTGGATACTCAGGTGTCTGTCTGTACTCAGCTGCCTCAGACAGCTCTTGGCCCACACACCTGGAAGATTCTTTTTGTTGTGTGTCTTCCTTTGTTCATGGAGCCTGATTTCTTTGCTCCTCTGGCCACTTGGTAGAACATGGCCTCCCGAAGGCTCTCAGGCTTATGGGATACAGGGTTGGCCACTTAGATGCTGCTCTCTACTATCCTTTTCCAAGCTCAGGGTCCCAGGATGGGACATCTGATGTCTTCTCCTGCATCAGGCATTTCCCCCTATTCTGATCATCTGAGGCAGGGGTAGGGGCAGGAAGTGCTGAGAAAGGGCTCTGACAATAGAGAAAGGGTATATTTCTGGGGACTTCCTTTGACAGCAGCTTGTGCTACCCCTGGCTCATCTGGCATCCTGTATTACTAGAATTGCCCAGTCCCCATCAGAACCATCCCCTACAATCCCTCCCTTTTATCCAGTGCCCTAGATGTGCTAATGTCCCTAAAACAGAAGGTGGGCTTAGCCCTGGAGGAACCACAGTGGCATGTAAGCCAAAGCCCCGGCACCTGGGTAAAGCCAGTGGGGAGCCCCACCTCTACCCACCGAATTCAACAGGTTCCAATGCCTGGAATTAAACACCATTTGGCCCGTGACAGAGAGAGTGTCCCGCATAGCCCTCTGAGGTGGGTTCTGGAACAATAGTGTGAGTGCCACCTCTGAGAGTAGAGAGGCAGGGGCAGACCATCCTTGAAGACGAAGGACCAGTGTGTGTACAGCATGTTTCTGGACCTCATTCAGCTGCCCTTCTGGTGCTCAGGCCCTCCAGGACCACACCTCACGTCATGCTGGTCCAGCCTGTGAGAGCCCCTCCAATGAAAGGCAATCCCCTTCCCTCCTGAGTTCACCAGAGCTGACAGACTGCCAAGCTAGAGGCTGTCTCCCTGTAACTTACACCTTCTGGTGTTAAATCCAACCCCTGAGGCCATTAGAAATAAATCCATTTGCCTTCCTGCTAACAAGCCCTTCTGGTCTTTGAAGAATTTGAAGAAATATCTCCTTCAGGGAACGACGGCCAACTCCTTGAACTCCCTCATGGGATGTGGTTCAGACTCCTTTGCCATCCTTACTACTTCTCTCTGAATGAGCTCCTGGCTTGATCATCTTTGCTTTAAACCGTGGCCTTCTGGAAAGGAGGCAGTCCTACTCCGCGGGTGGCCTGGTGTGGGATGTGCTTCCCACCAGGAAAGCACTTAGCATAGTGCTGGTATCAGTTCATATTCCAAACAAGTTAGCTAATAGTACCGTAATTATTTGTATTGTTCCAAGTACCAGTGTTGTGATATTCTTCTGGTCACCCAGATTCTCCCAGGTAATGTTTCATACTCCTCGGTAGGGCTCTGTCCTTGGGAATTCCCATCTTGTTAGGTTCTACCCTGATTCTAGGCCTCTGCTGCTAATCTTGGTCTCTGGCTCAGTACTCTGTCTTCTCTAGGTCTCTCCCAGATTCATGCCTTGGCCAGAATATAAGAGATCTCAATACCACTGGGAGGGTAGCGTTAGTTTTCCCCTCACATCTCCAGAGAGTAGGGATGTGCATGGATCCACGTGAAACTCAACGAACTCAGAAGTATAGAGTGGCGGCTCCACAGGATAGGACTGGGGTCAGCATCCCTGGGCTCCAGCCCCTGCTTCCTGCTGATGTAATGTAGCCCAGGCTAAGGGAACACTCTAAGACTTGGTTTCCTCATCTATAACATGTGAATACTGTGGGACCTCCTTCCTGGGGTTGTGGTGAGGATTCTGTGAGCAAACCCTGTCAGGCATGCACGTAGTAGGTGCTCAGTAAACACAAACTGCTCTTTTTGCCTAGTTGTGGCAGTCCTCCGTGGTTCTGGGTAGGAAAAGCAGGAGTCTGGAAGAGGCACTGGTGTCTGGGGTACCACCAAAGTCACCCTCCAGAGGGAAGAGAAGTTTAGCCCTTCTTCCCGCCCCAGTGGGGATCCGAGGATCTGATGGCCAGAGGAACAACCTAAGAGTAAGAGCAGCAACCACCCGGTCCCGCTCTCATAAGTGACCTTTTGTTCAGGCCCCTCCTGGCATCTTCTCCTCCAACACTGAGGCTCTTATAACACAGGCCTCCTGAATAGCACACAGTGTCCCTGGCTGCCAAGGTCAGGCGTCTGGAGCCAACCTTCCCCAGCTGTGGTCTGGCCACCTCCCAGCTCATGTGGCTCAGTGCTCCACAGAGGGCGGGCTAGAGGGTCGGCTGTGGGGAATTAGGGAGGTTGGATCTTGGTATGGCTGCCGAAGAAATGTGAAAAAGGCATTTATTTTTAAAAGGTCCTGCCTTAAAGCTTAGAGTCGGGGTCCCCAAAGATAGTGGTCGTAAAATGATGGGTGGCAAATTACAAAGCGAGGGGCCATTCGGGCTCCTGGAAAGTATTTTTGCTTGATGGAAGTTAATAGCTTTTATGCATATTGAAAATTAATCAAATGATTCAGATCTCTGTGTAATTAAAGTCCTTTATAGGGATCAAAGACGCTTCTTCTGGAGAGGCTTTGAAGACACGGAGCGGAGGCTCCTGGCACGCACATTCTAGAGATGGTGGAGATACCGAAATGAGGCTCATTTTGTCCCGACTTAACAACAATGAAACTAAAGAAAAATCAGAGAGAATCAGACGAGGTTATTCGTGTCTTGTCTGGTCCCAGAGTGTCCCAGTGTGGCCAGATGGTGTGTGGCTGGATACCTCCAGGGAGAACTTCCCTCGGCCCTCCCCCTTGCTCTGATGTGGCTCTGGGGGCGGGGAGTGCTGAACCCCCAAACCCGACTGGGCCTCAGATTCATCCTGCTGCTTCAGGACCTGCCCAGATGTTCTGCCCAGAGAGCAGGGGCCTGCCAGACCAACCGACATCTCAGGGATAGGTGGGAAGTCCTGTACTAAATGGACACAGAACCATTTGTTTCTGTTTAATAAAGAAAAAAAGAAAAGTGGGTCACTCAGGCTCTGCTCCTGGGCTCCCGGGTGGCTTTGCAAACTCCCTGAGGTTTCACTGTGCTCTCTGGTGACATCCTTTTTGCAGGCTGTTCCAGAAACCGGGTTTCTCCCTGGTTGCTGGTTCCTGGAGCTGCCTCTGGTTCCTGGGTGGCCAGGCTGCACCTGGATGGGATTTCTAGTAGTCTGGTCTTTGACAAATCCTTCAATGTATGTATCTTTTTCTTTCTTTTCTTTTCTTTCTTCCTTTTTTTCCCAAAGCGTTCTCCATATTTTTTTCTGAGTATTTCCTGTTACTTTTCCCTTAAATATTTTATATGCTGCTATAGTGAATGGAATCCCCTTTTAATGAAATTTTCTAATTAATTAATTCTGGAAAAGGATTGATTTGTGTGCAACTTGACATTGAACTCATCTGAGCCAGGGTACCTGGGTGGCTCAGTCAGTTAAACATCTGCCTTCTGCTAGGGTCATGATCCCAGAGTCCTTGATTGAGCCCCACATCAGGCTCTCTGTTCAGCAGGGAGCCTGCTTCTCCCTCTGCCTGCCCCTCCTCCTGCTCTCACACTCTCTCTCTCTCTGACAAATAAATAAAGTCTTAGAAAAAGAAACCCAATTCATCTGAGCCTAGCATCGTTTTCAGGATAAAACTTTGAAAATTTAAAAACAGTATTAACTGGCTATGGGTCCACTAAGTTTTTCCTACCTCTTCTTGAGTCATAGATATTCATAGGGAAACATGGAATTTGTGTAAAGTTTAAAATTTTTGGTATAAAGTTGTATGGAATATCTCTCGTTTTAAAATAATCTTTTCTATGTCTGTTGTTCTAGTCTCTTTTGAATTTCTTTCTTTTTTTTTTTTTTAAAGATTTTATTTATTTATTTGACAGAGAGAAATCACAAGTAGGCAGAGAGGCAGGCAGAGAGAGAGGAGGAAGCAGGCTCCCTGCTGAGCAGAAAGCCCGATGTGGGGCTCGAACCCAGGACCTGGGATCATGACCTGAGCCGAAGGCAGCGGCCTAACCCACTGAGCCACCCAGGCGCCCCTCTTTTGAATTTCTAACATTGATTGTCTTTTGTCTTTTTTCCTTAACACTTGCCAAAGTTTATTTTATTGATCTTTCTAAAGAACCAACTTTTTGTGTTTGCCTTTTGGTTATTAGTTATTTCTCTTTCTTTGGGTTTATTCTTCTGTTTTTTAATTGAGATTCTAGAAGTGAACACTACTTTTACTTTTAATTTTTTTTTCCTAATGAATACCCATGAGGTTATTCATCTTTCCTTTTACTACTTCTGTGGCCAAATCTCTTGGCCTCCAATATATAGTATACGCATTCCTTTCTAGTTTGTAATTACTCTTTTAGTTAGTTATTTTGAATACATTTAAATTCCCAAGTAAGTCTATGCGTGTGTGTACCAGAGAGAGAGAGAGAGGGAGAGAAAGAGAGAAAGAGGTGGCTTTAGTTTTCTATTGATGCTGTAATGGATTACCACGAATTTAGTGACTTAAAACAACACATTTTTTTTCTCCCCACAGTCCTGGAGGTCAGGAGTATGGAATCAGTTTCACTGGGCTAAGGTCAAGGTGTTGGTTCCTTCCAGAGACTCTGAAGGGAGAATCTCATTGTTGTTGTTGTTGGTTTTGTTTGTTTATTTGTTGCCTTTTTCACCTTCTGGTGGCTGCTTGTTTTCCTTGGTTTATGGCTCATCCTTCCTCTTCAAAGCACATAGGTTCCAATCTGCTTTTGTCATCAGATTGCCTCTCTTTCTAGCAGGATTTGCCTGCTTTCCTCTTATAAGGATGCTTGTGATCACATCACTGGGCCTCCCTGGATATTCCAGAATAATCTTCCCATCTCAGGATTATTCACTTAATCACATTTGCAAAGTCCTTTTAGCCACATAAAGTAAAATATTTACGGATTCTGAGGATTAAGAAGTGACTAATCTAGGGGACTATTATTCTCCCTATCTCAGAGACTTTTTTTCTGATTGTGAATTTCTAGTATGTTTTATTTCTGTGTTAGTGAATTTGTTGTTTTGTGGAAAATTAAGATTTTTTTTAAGTTTTGAAGAATATTTTCATTTAAACACCTGATGATACTATATAGTAAGAAGGTGTTAAAACTAGTATGAATATTTTATATGGAAGAGATGAGAAACACTGGCATCTTGGAAAAAAAGAATCAGGAAATCCCTACATAAAATCAGAAGACTTTGAAATTGTCACAAGAGAAGTCAAGACAAGACAGTGAGAGTTAAATTGGAACATCAGCATGAGTTGACACTTTCAGGAAAGCTCCTACGGTTTGTCACTAAGGTAGCTTAGGTAGCCTTTGGTGTAAATGTGCCTACAGCCAATAATAAAACAAATCCTGGACTAGACAGAGGATGCTAAATGGGACCCTTGGTTTTCAGCAGTATAGAACGGCAGGCTTTCTGCCCTATCTTGCAATATCTTTGGAAAGGAAGAAAAAAATATTTGCAAGGACCAGCTTGAAGCCTTTTGTTTGGGACTCCTGATGGCTTGCTCTTTTGTTCTGTAGATCTTTTGTTAGGTTATATCAGAAGAAGGTTGTAAGGGATTTAGCCATGGCCAGAGTGCATCATGGATTTCCCCATGGGTGGTGGTTTTGAGTAAATTTCACCATAGCTCCGTAATCGGCTTGCTGGAACTGTAACCTGGAAACTCCCTACAGGGCTTCGCATCAGGCTCTTCCTAACATTCTCCACCCTTGTGCACTGTGCAAGCAATCCCAGATCTGGGTTCTGGCACTGTTTGCAAAACTAGTATTTCCATTGTTTGAGCAAAGGGCTGAAATCAATGTGGACAGGATTTAAATATCATCTAAGCATTAGGTATGATAGTGAATAAAGCCTTTGGCCAGCCTGTCTCTTGGTGTTCTGAAACGTATCTCATGATTCAAAGACTCAAAGTGTAATTTATCCCAGAGATAGCAACGTTTTGAAATTTGGTCAACTGTACAATGTGTGCCAATTTATTTATATGTAACTATAAGTTCTCCTGGTTTCTTTGCTCATCAGTTGTGGCAGAATGAACTATTTTGCTCTGCTTGGATCAGATCAGTCAGAAGCAACTTGACTTTCTAGAGTTATGGGAGGCCAATCAAAATAATGGCTCAGTTTATATCATAGACAATTCATTGAGAGAAGGGGAAATCTCTATGTATGTATACCTGAAAAATATCTTCATTTTGCCTTCTCACATTAAGTTAGTGTGGCTGAGTATATAATTGTACATTTAAAATGATTTTCCATTAAAATTTCAATATATTTCTCCTTTGTCTTTAGGCATCCAACATTACCAATAAGAAATTTTATTAGGATGTGCTTGGGTGTGGGTCTTTTTCTTTTCCTTTTTAAAAAGATTTTATTTATGTATTTGAGGCAAAGACAGAGAAAACACAAGCAGGGGGAGGGTCTGCAGTACTTATTTTTAGCATAATATCCTAAGTATGGCAAGTGATAGGATTTCTTTCTTTTCATGGCTGAATGGCATTTCATTGTAGGTATATACCACATTTTCTTTATCCATACATATGTTAATGGACATTCCCTCCTGCTCAAAACTCATAGGTGATATTGGACCTCATGACCTGGTCCTTCCTGTCTCTGATTTTTTTCCCTTGCCTTTTTTATTTCTTTATCTTTTACCCTACTTATGATTTCCTTGACCCCATCCTTCAGAATGACAACCCAGTCACCAGTCCTATCCATTTTTATTATATTCTGCCCACAGATAAGAGTTTTTATCTCAGGAATGATCTTTTGAGTGCAGCCAGGAGAAGGGGCAAGGGAATACAGACCACCACAGATGAGGAGGCAGGAGAGGGACTCTTGTAGTCCTGTGCTGAGAGATGATGGGGACTTATACTGAGAAAGGGGGACAAGGAGATGGATTAGGGAAAATGAGTAGGTGGAATAGATAAGACTGGGGGCTTGGATTTAGCACTGAAAAAGAGGGAGGAGCTGAGGATGAGGATAAGGTTTAGACTTTGGTAGCTGGATGATCTTGACACCATTCCTTGTAGGGCTCTCAGAAGGAGAAGCAGGTGTACAGGCATAAAATGAGCTTGTATGTGGACATGTTGGTTTCAAATGTCTCTGAGACATAAGAATGGAGATATCTTGCAGATAGCTGGATCTATGGGTTTGGAACCCTGCAAAGATATCTGATAATGAGCTATGGTTTAAGGATTTAGTAGAATATGGATAGACATTGAAGGCTTGGAATAATAATATTACTCAGGGAGAATGAGAATGGGAATCAATGTTTAAGAGATATCCACAAAGGGGCAGAGAAGGAGGAGTTCGAGAGTATATTAGTTTTCTATCATTGCTGTACAAATTGTCACAAATTTATCGTCTTAAAAAACCCCCCATTTATTATCTCACGGTTTCTGTGGGTCAGGAGTCTGGGCTCAGCATGGCTTTGCTTCGAGTATCACAAATCCGAGCTCTAGTTCCTTTGCTGGAAGCTCTAGGGGAGAATCTATTTCCAGGATCATTTAGGTTGTTGGAAGATTCCTTGCTGGTTGGGAGTCCATCTCAGATTCTAGAGGTTACTCATATTCTTGGGTTTGTGGACCACTTCAAGGCCAGCAATGGGGGGTCTACATCCTCTGGAATCCCTCTGACCTTCCTTTTTGCCCCAGCTCTCTGACTCTTCTGTTTTTAGGGGCAGAAGTGATTTTATTGGTTCCACCTGTGTAATCTAGGCTACACTCTGTATCTTAAAGTCAGCTGATCACCTGCCTGAATTCTATCTGCAGTCTCTTCACAGCAGTACTTGCATTAGTATTTGATTGAATGATGGGGACGTAGGGATTTTGAAGGGGACATCTTTAGAATTCTGCCGATTGCAGAGAGACAGAAGAAAGACCAAAAGAGAGGAATTTGGGCCCTGGAAGCTAAATCCCAGGAGGCATGGGGATGAGAATAAAGAGGAGGATGGTATCCATAAGAACTTACATTTAATGATAATAACAAGCAAGAGGTCATGATGGGGTCAGCTAGATGAGAAGACTCACAAAGAATTTTTTTGTTGGACCTGGGTGAGTGATGGGGATGTGGTCATCTTAGAAATACTCATCTTCTGGGGCAGTTGGGTGGCTCAGTCAGTTAAGCTTCGAATTCTTGATTTTGGTTCAGGTCATGATCTTAGGGTGGGGAGATCAAGCCCCATGTCAGGCTCTGAGCTGGAACGTAAAGATTCTCTTTCCCTCTGCCCTCCCTGCTCCTCTCCCTAAAAACAAAAACAAAAACAAAAAACAACCAAAAAACTCATTTTCCATCTGGGAGAATGGAGCTCTCTAAGAAGTGTGAGTTTCCTATGGGTTTCTAGTGGTGAGGAGATGCTGATTTTCCTGGAAAGTGGCCACCAAGGTCTTGGGCACACTTAAGGCTGGAGAGGAACTGGGTGCTGAGCCCACGCTCTCTCACTTTATTTCTATAGCTAGCTCCTGTCTCCGGCCCAAAGTCTAAGACCAAAATGGGTGTTTTCATTTCCTGGGGCTGCTATAAAAAATCACCACAAACTGGGTAGCTTAAAACAACAGAAATGTATTCTCTCATAGTCCTGGAGGCCAGGAGTCTGCAATCGGGATCCCTGGGCTGAAATCAAGGTATATACATGGCTGTGTTTCCTCCAGAGGCTCTCTGGGAGAATCTGTTCCTTGTCTCTTCTTGTGGCTGCTGGTGGGGTGTGTGCCAATGTGGAAGAGAGTTGGGTTTTAAGGGGGAGAGCCTTAGCAGGGAGGAGGCTAGGGAGATGGGCTGGGCTGGACCAGTGGACTTACCTGAGGTGCCAACAAATGGTCCAGAGATGACCTAACTAGTTCTTTACTATATGATGGTGGCCACCAAAGAGGAGAATGGAGGTCTCCAAAGATGGTATAATGGGGCATGCAAAGAAAACAGTAGAACTTCCAGAGAACTTCTGTCTGTATTCACTGATCTTCTCCCTCCCAATGTCTATTTTAAGGAAAGTTTTGCATTGCTTTTGTAAAACATTAGTATAGTAATTGATATATATAATCTATAGGAATTGATACAGACAATCTAGTACAGTCAATGATACACATGATATATATAATACAATATATTATAGATATGTAAAATAATTATATATATGTAAAACATTTTCCTGAGTGGGTGCAAGACCCCACAATATTATAAAACACAGCAGCACAGTCCAACACAGTAGGCCCTTGGCTAGATCCAGGAATGATGTCCCATCAGGTGGCCTGATTGGATCTTTGACCCTTGCATACCGGGCTTGATTCTGGAAGCTTCCTTCAGAACAGATGGGGAAATAATTATTCAAGATGTTATAGTTGAGACCCGCTGACCCTATATTAAATATCTTCCTACATCTAGCTAACCTGTCCTGACAGCCCTCTACTGCAAGTCAATGTATTTAGTTACGGTTTATGTTGGAGGGTTTGCTGGGAAGTGACATTGCTTAAAGTTAAATGCTTTAGATCTACTATAATTGGTGTATTTATTGATGTTTTTTAAACGACTATGCCTGGAGTTTGGTAAAAGCTGATTAATTTTTTTGCAGGCTTAAATGATCATGGCCATGCTCTGTGGAGGAAGGTTTTAGAGGCTCCATCACCCACATCGGCCGGATGCAACCAGTCATTTTCTGAGGGAATCTGAGCCCTGCTCGGAGGGTTCTCCCAAGTCTGGCTCTGTGTTGAGGTGGAGGTGGGGCACACCTACCAGGTTCCCATCCCTGAAGTTCTTCTTGTTCTTCAGAGAAGTCTGTACACAAACACCCAGTGGAAGGACATAAGTCTACTTTGGCTGGTGCCATGGAGTGGCGGCATCTGTCCTGTTAGAAAATGTGTTTATGGAACTCTGCCTCCTGGGAGTCCTCCGGGCCATCGGAAAGCTGTAAAATCTGGATTTGGCCCTTTTCACTAGAGCTTTGATGTGGAGCCATTTTGCCGGGCTGAAATGTGTCATAAATGCATCCAGGACACGGCCTCGCAGAACTGTGGCCAGATTTGCAGCAGGGACACTGTTGAGGGTGACAGTCTGTCTATCATTACATCACACGGCTCTTTTTAAGAGCCTCAAGTGAGGCCTTTTCTGTAACTCTCAGTACTGGGATAGAGGGTCCCCCCCCCGCCCCGAGCACCTAGTTCGCTTTTCATTTTATGAACCCAGTAAAGCATATAAATGAACACATTTCCCTCTTGGCCTGAGAAACATCGAGATACATTTGCTGCTTTCTTCTCTAAAGTACACAGGGCTCTGTGGGTGTCCATTTTGTGTACTAATTCCAACTTTATCTTATTTGTTTCTACCTTAAATTTCCACTTTATGTCTTTACTTTGCTGATGTGTTATCGTATGTACTGAATGTGTTTTCTTAAGTCACCTCAGATATTTCAAAATTGAAGGGAATGGAGGTATGTGCAGGGGTTAACAAAAATGTGAGTTCTGATGATAGAATGACCTGAGGTTGAATTCTCAACCGGCCACTCAGGACATGTGTGACTGCTGATAACTTGCCTGACTTTGTTTGATCTCAGCATCCTCATCTGTGAAATGGGGTACCAAGAGTACCAATTTTTTTTTTTTAAGGCTGCTGTGGGCAGTCAATAGAAAGTATTTAATAGAATGCCTGGCTTATATTAAGTACTAAATCAGTGTTATATAATTATTGTTACTGTTAGTATTAAAACTAGTGAGAGAATAAGTAAATACATGAATAAATTAGTTTATCTCCTGGAGGAGAACAAAGTTAGTCTCCTCCTGCTGGGGTATTTCCTCTGCTCCTATGGGTTGAAGCCATCTGGAGAATTAAGAGAACAAATTCCAATGATGATGGCTTAAAATCCTGTAGAAGCTCACATACCCTGAAGCCTCTGAGAAAGATTTTTATTTTTTATGTTTTAACTAGGAGGGAATGGCGAAAGGGTCATAAAATGTTAAAGTATATTACTGAGTATATTATTGGCTTATATTACTTTTTAACAGCAACTCCAAAAATTATTCCATCTCAAAAACAATTCCAAACAATAATGTTGTGGCTTTTGTGTATGCTGTCATTAATTTGCGGTGGGGGGGTGCTGCCTACTGACCACTCAAGACAAGAAAATGAAATGGAACAGTAGATGATGATAATGTTCTAGAATAGGCTAGTCATGTTATAGTGACTGAAGACCAGATGTATTTGAGGAAGGATAGAAATACCAAGGTGGCATCTTTATTGACGTGCTTTATAAACATGGGCCAATTATTCCCCCAAGGAACTCTCTGAAATAGCAGAAGCTCTAGACCTCAGACCAAGAACTCAGTTTAGTCTGCACTTTTATGTGCTTAACTCATTTTTGATTCTGATCCAGCATCTGGTACATGCCTGGCACAGATATTTCTCAATTGAATAAGTGAATGAATAGGTTGCCCCAAGCCATGAGAAGCCCACCAAGCCCTGGACAATGTCCCAGGAGGCAATAGGACCAAAGGAAGGTTGGTGACCAGTGGGTTGATGAATAAGCCACTGGAAGACTTTAAGGCCGGGAACATGGAGGCAGGGGTTGGATTCGTTCACTCACTCATTCAAGAAAGTTTTTGTTTTTAGTCACTATTAGGGTCCTGATGCTATGCCAGCCTCAGTGGATCCAGAAGACAAGGCATCTGTTCTCTGGCACTGATCACACAGTAACAACACATGTGACAGGCATAAGGCACTCCATGGGATGACAAAGGAGGATACTCAGTCCACACTTGGAAATATTCAGGGAAGGCTTTCATGAAGAATGGGCATAGGAAGGTTAAGAGGGAAGTCTTGACCAGGTAAGGGGGGGCAGGCAGGAATAGTCAGAAAATAAGTGAGTGCGTGACACCCCAGAACACCCTGCCATACTGAGTCAGCGTGGCTGGAGTGGAAAGAGTGCAGAAGACCACTGACACTCAGGCTGGCAAAGACAGGCGAGGGGCCTACTCATAATGGCCTTGCCTTCTAGGATAGGGTTATCACTTTATGTGGAAAGCAATGGATATTCATTGACAGTTTGAAGCAGGAGAGTTTTAAGATCAGATCCGAGTTTAGAAAGCTCACCTTGGATGTCATGGAGAATGGATTTCAGGGTGGAGACTAAAGACAGGGAAACCACTGAGGGAGAAGGCTGGCATGTTGACCAGGCAACAGAGGGCAGATCTGAAAGATAGTTGGACGTTCTTAGTGAACAGATGTGACTGGGAACCGAAGAGGAAGAGCCAAAGCTATCTGCAAAGGAATGAAAGGAAGATCAAGGTTCCCTCCAAGTACTGGGTGGACATTTTCCACTTCTCTTTTCAAAGCCACCTTGTGACCCGCAGGCAGGAGTGTGAGATGTGCATCCATCATGTGGTGGTGGGGGGCATCCCAAAGTTGTCAGAGCTCCTCTTCTCACCTCCCTTTCAATCTCACCATCATGGTCTCGTTTCATGGTGGCTTTCTTGCTACAATCAGGGAAGCCATGGGAGCCCGAGGACCCTGCTGAAGGGATTTCGGAGGCTGGAAGGCCTTTGGACACTGCCTCACATGGAAGAATGGGAGTCAAGACCTATGAGGGCTTCATAGAAATAGGAAACAGCGAATCAGACAATGGTGGCATGGGGCTTCTTGGGATTTGGAAGCCAAAAACCTATGTCCAGGCTCTGTTTAGGGTGAGCTGGGGAAAATCATTAAGCTCCAACACTAAAATATCACTAAACATCAACACTAAAAGCTAAAGTGACTTACACAAATCCACGAGTCGTTTACACTCAATGAATTTCAATTTTCTTTTTCTTCTTTATGAAATAAGAATTAAAGTATCTTCCTATCCATATCTTGAGTGCAATGAACCATGTGTGTACTAATGCTTGAACCCAGTAATATGATTAACCATGCACGTGTTGGAAACCTGGGAGGCTGTGCCACGTGCTGTGTTGAGCATGGATTTTATGAGTTCAACAGATAGGGATTTGTGTCCTGGATATACTGCAAATCAGCTGTTGGCAAGTAGGGGAGACTGCTCCCCAAATAGCTTCCAGGGATCCCCACCTCCTGATATTTACTCCCTTGTTCAACCCCCACTTCTTTGCATGTGTGGATTGGACCTCGTGACTCAACTGAGTAGAATTTGCAAAGTTCATGGGATGTCCCTTTGGAGATGAGGCTCTAAAAGGCTGTGATTTCTGTTTTGCTCGCTATCTCTCTGACTCTGGTGAAGCAAGCTGCCATGAAGAGACTCATGGGACTGAAGGCAACCTCTAGCCAACGAGTGTGGAACAGGGCCTTCAGCCCCACAGCCTGTGAGGAACTGAGTCCTCCAGCTCCCATGTGAGTGAGCTTGAAAGCAGATTCTTTCCCATCGGAGCCTTGACATGACTGTGGTTCCTGCTAATACCTCAGCTGCAGTCCCATGAGAGACCCTAAGCCAGAGGACCAAGCTGAGCCACACTGTGATTTCTGACTCACAGAAACTGAGATAATCAAGGTTGTCAGAAGCCACTAAGTGTTGGGGGAGGATTTTTTTACGAGATAATACATAACAAATATCAAGCTACTCTATTGCTCTGAGCTCTGGTGTCCTCCTCTATGAAATGGGATCTGAACCCCTGCATGCAGAAGTGATAGCAAGAATTCACTGAGAGAATGGGTCTAAGCCAAATACAGTGCCTGGCACATAGTAGGCATTTAGCAAATAGTTGTTAATAGTATCTAAAAGGCAGCAAACCCCAGGGATAGTTGAATGGGACACATAACAGGGCACTGAGTTAGACTCGTGCCTCCCTGGGCTGCCCCGTTATAACAAACCACAGTCTGTCATTAATGTCAGTAGAGTTGTGTGTCTTCTCCAGTTGACTTTGCATTGGATGAGGATGAGGGTATGTGTGTCGTGTCCCCACTCTGTTCCCCATGCCTGGTAACACTCAGTGAAGGTTTGTTAAATGAGTGAAGAAATAATTGAATTAATGAGAAGGCTGAGAGATGGCTTGCCCCTTTGGGACATCTGGGACTTCAAGCAGCTGGCACTTGGCCCAGGAGAGAGCATGGGGGAGTGGGAAGGACATTGGAGCTGGAATGTCAGGGCCAATTCTGAAGCTCATTAGCAGCTCCACCCCCCCACCCCAGCCCCACTGTGTTTGCTGCACACGGGCAACGCATTACTGCATCACTGAGTGATTTGAGCCTCAGGTTCCTCCTGCGTCAAATGGGAGTCACAGCTGTCCTCACCTCCTAATAGGATCCTTGTAAGGATTAAGCGAAGCCACCGACGTAAAAGCATTTTGCAAACAGCAAACATGATCCCAATATCAGCAATCAGAATGCTTTTCACGTGGCTGTTATTCAATCAGTCCCATTTTGACACAACTTAGGTTTGGTTTTTGGACAAAATTCATGGACTAATTTAATATAAAGAGCAGTATGCTGATAAAGTTTTACTTTTTTTTTTTAAGATTTTATTTATTTATTTGTCAGAGAGAGAGAGCACAAGCAGGGGGAGTGACAGGCAAAGCAGGCAGAAGGAGAAGCAGGCTCCCCGCTGAGCAAGGAGCCCCATGCGGAACTCGATCCCAGAGCCCTGGGATCATGACCTGAGCCGAAGGCAGCAGCTTAATGGACTGAGGCTCCCGGGCGTCCCAAAATTTTACTTTTTTTATTATCTGGAACGTGTACTCTTTTTTTCAAAGGAATAGAATGTCTTGTTTTTCCTTTCAACTATTTTCACTCACCTTTGTGATGGGCATGTTTGGATTTGCAAATGGGGAGGGTGTCTTTTCCAGATGCATCCTTTAAAGTCAGGGACAAGGTAGTTCAGCCCTTCCAATGTGTTGTTGATAAATTTTGGCTCCAGACATTTGTTTAGTGTCCATCAGCATGGGGGAAAGCGCTCTTACCAGCTAAGGAAAACAAAGGCCTTTGAGAAGTGTCCCTCATTTGTTTTCACGCCCTAACCAGACAACTCCTTCTGCTTCAGAGAAATCGCAAAGTAGCCAAGAAGCCTAAGTCAGTTTCCTTGACCAAGTAACATCCAGGCCCCTTCCCATTGGAGCCTGTCCCAAATACAACTTCTTCTACCTAAAAGATGTCTTTCCACAGCATTTTACAATTGAAGTTCAGAGAGAGGTTCACCAGTTTGCAATAAATGAAGGCACTGTGGGACATGGACACGAGTTAGGGAAATGGCATACTATAAATCCCTCTTGGAAAATCACAACGCCCCTGTTGGCAACCAACTTTCACATGACTTAGGTCAAAGGAAACACCATGGAGTCAGAGTCAGTTGCTTTCTCCGTTATTTCTTCTATTTCTTTAATAACAGTGGTGTGGGAGGCTGCAATAAGGCTTGAGACGAGGACCAAACCAGGCCCTGACTTGTGCCTCCTTTAAAGTCCGAATAACCTAACAAAAGGTTTAGGATGGGAAAAGTTGAGTAGCACTGAGGAAGGGTCTGTGCTATGTGTTGTGCGCTCGCCTACGTGACTTCCCACACGCTTGCTAAACAAATGAGAACAATTTGGTTGGGGTCATAATTTCGTAGCTGGTCCTTGCTGCCCTAGTACAGCCCATAAATTACTTTCAGGTTTGCTGTATCAATACAGAACACTTGTACTGGCATCAGCCATTTGGTGTCACGAGGTCTGCTTATAGTTAATTGCGAAACTTATTATGGGAACTTGTGGTTGTTTAACTAGACACAGGTGTATTGCTTCTCCTATTGTAATATCACTATATATATGGCCTTAATGCTTTGAATAAACTTAGCACTGTTGGACATCCTCCTCAGTGCTCCTCCTGCCCCCATCTCTCTGCTTCTCGAGTTCTTTTCTTCATCCTCTTGCCCTCATGTACCTGGTCGATTTGTGGCACCAGCCACGACACAGTGGTAACCTTCTTTCTGGCCCTTTAGTTATTTGTCCACTTGCCTATCTCCCTGGTTGCTCTGTCATCTCTGTGAGGACAGACTAGCTCCTTCATTCTGCATTTCTGCTGGGCCCGGTGCCATACTGGAAATGGCACAGGTGCTCAACGAATGTCTTTGGAACAAGCAGACAGACTAATAAATGTTGAATCAGCTAAAGTGGGCCAAATAAGCATACCTTAAAGAAAAGGGCATAGACAGGCAAAATGGGTCATGTTTTTCATGGGCCAGAATCAAACAGTTACAGGGTGAAAATCCCACTTCCTTCAGCTGCTTCAGGCGGTGTCTGACATCAGTGGGTTCTAGTAAGTCATTGTTCCCAACAGGTTTGGTCCCTTTGAATCATTTATTTGGGGTCATATAAGCATGGTCTGTCTGAACTTTCCTGCCCAGGAACAGTCACACATTCTTTCACACAAATCCTCTTTCATTTTTTTCCCCTATGGACACAAGGTTGTTTACCAGGAGAAAGTAATTTAGAAACTGCTCATCTTGATGTGGAGTTAATGAAAGCAAACACACGGCCAACCGTACATTACCAATGGACGACCAGCCCGCAGTAACAGTGATAGTCTTTGCCCGGAGGCCAGTTTTGAACACGCTTTTAACATCTATGTCACCAACCCCCTTTTCTCGTGCTATGGGTAGAAAGTAATCCGTGGAGGCTCTGACTATATGCTCACGTTCTCCATTACTTGTTGGGTTTCCTTTCACCTGATGGACAAACACAAACAAGTGGAAAAAGAGACTTTGACTCAGGCTGGCCCAGGAGTTGGAATAAAGTGTATGGGTTCCAGGTGCTAACTCTCCTCTGTAACTTTTGTTAATGAAGATTCTCTACCTTTCTGTTAGCTCAGCTACATGCTTCTGGGGGCCTGAGCATGGGAGAAAGAGAGGGTTTTTCAGACCATAATCTAATGATGGCTCCATAAACATGGCAACCGCCCAAGGAGGAGGAAGCAGGACCGTGCTAAGTTTCATGGTTAGTGAGACCGTGCCATGTTTCATGGTTAGTGAGACAAACATCAGTGAACTCCAGCAAAGGTCTGTATCGTGTAGTGCTGGCCCCAGTGGAAATGGTGGGGGAACCCTTCACAGTTTGGCCATGACACCAGCAGCTTCGAAACTCACATGGGTGTCATTCATTGCTGTAAGTGGGGTAAATAAGCCGAGCAGATAGGACAAGAGGCATGGCGCCATCTTGCACGTACTTAGTGAGAACCATTCAGGGAACCCAGCTGGGGGAAGCAGAATTGGTGAAGGTAATCTTTAGTAAAAACGACACCTGTTAAATTGCTAGTTATTGACTGGGATCCATGAAGCATGCCAAGGACAGAATTAGACTTTCTTTTTTATTATTACCAGTCTTTTTTGGCTCCAGGAGCTGGGGGTGGCACGTAGTACAGGGACATGGCTGGGGGCCAGATAAGAAGGCTCAGTGATTCGAAGGGTCAGAAAAGAAGAGAGGGAAACGAGGAAAAACAAAGAGAGGTCTCAGAGAGCCACAGAGATAAATGGGCAGGGAATTCCTTCCACAAACAAGTGAAACATGAATCATTTAATGCTGAAATTGTGGTTGGGGTTCCTGAAAGGAATCTAGGAGGCGAGGTAGAAAATCATTAGCAGAAATTAATCATCTGCTGCTTTCAACACTAAAAATGATACTGACCTCTGTCAACCAAAAAGACCATAGAGGAAGCCAGAGGGACTGCTCTGGGGCCTGAGGGTTCTCCAGGGGAGCTGCTGTCCTGTTGGGCAGAAGAGAGTGGCAACAGGCAACCGGGACAGGGCTCGATCTGGGATGCTCTGGAGGAAATAATACTATCACAGATCTCCATGCAGTTGGGAGGGGGGGTGGTTCATGCAGATAAACAGGAAGGGAAGTTCAGCACTGACTGGGGCCCAGCACCCCTTCGTGAAGACCATAACTGTGATGAGCTCAGCTCCGGGCAGAGAGACCTGTTTGGTTTGGACCAGGAGTCCCCCTGCAGAACCCTATGGGCATGCACTGTGCTTTGTCTGGGGGGCACGCTGACAGTGCCAGAGGGCACCTTAACCCCAGGAGCTAGACAAGAGATGACAACACTGTCTCCACTGTTTGGAGCCTGAGGCTGACTTGCTTCCTCCGGTGCCTACCACCCAGGTTTCTGGACCGTAACTTTCCCTATGGGTGTCTAGGGAGCACACTGCCACATCTCAAGGAACTGTCTGATAGGCTCTTTGTCTCTTCCAGTCACTGGGGAGGGTGGGTGGGGGCTGCTTGGGCTCCTGGCTTCCTGGGCATGGTGATATTGGGATCATGGTGTGAGTGAGGTCCCCAGAGTGCAAACGTAAGGAGGCGCTCACTCCCAAGGCCATCAGGAAAGTGCATGGTCGACACCCCTCTGTATTTTGCACCTTGCTTCTCCTACCCTAGTGCCAGCTCTGTTGGACCCAAGTATTTTTGCTCTACATAGTCTGGTATCCGGAGAAGCTGTGACCAAATTTGGAATGTATCCGGATATGCGGGGCATATTTTAGTCCCTGCAGCTGCCAGACTCCCAGGGGCTGTCTAGGACCCACTGCAGTGGATGCTTGCGACCATACAGCCATTCCATCTCTGGGCAGGGAGAGGTGGAAACAGAAGGAGAGTGTCCACCAGTGTGACCTAAAGGGAACCCCAAAAGGACATTGATAAGCTTTGAGAAATAACTTCTCTATTCTTGTCTGATGAGAAAAATAAATACCTGTTCATTTTAGATGTAGTTAAAAAGGAAAAAGCACCTGTAAGTCCAATCCCCAGAATGATCCACTACTCCCATGGTTAGTCCTTTATAGAGTTTCATCTTTCGTCACAAGACCCTAGGGGTGACGATGACAAAGATGAGAACAACGACCATCATGACAAACGTGTATTATTTTTTACATGCGTTTTCCAACATGATCTAATCTATTACTCAGAACAATCCCACTGGGCCCCCTCTTGAGGTAAAGTGACAGAGCTTAGAGATGTGAAGTGACCTGCGAGAGTGACACAGTTAGGAAGGGGCTGAGCCAGATTCAAACCCAAGTGTACCCAACCCTATAGTCTGAGGGCAAGAGGGTACATTAGGTAGGGTCTCCTTCTTCCCCTCTCTGATTTGTTTCCTCTCTATTCACAAAGAAGGCGCAGAGTGAAGATCAAATGACAGATCCTGTTTTGGAAGGTTTTTTTACCCCTTGGGTGCGGTGACACGAGGCTCCTGCAAACAAGAAGTGCATGTCAGTCCCTCCCATCCTTCCCACTTCAGGTTCTGTACAGTGTTTCTAGAGCTTGCTCATATCATATAATTTACAAATTTGCAAGAAAAACTTCTTGTTTCCTTTCTGTGTTTGCATTTTGATTTTCTAGATTGTTTCGATTCTTTCTGGCACTACATGAAGTTCCAAGCAATGGAAGAAGGGTTTCCACCAGAAAGAACTGTGCACCCCTCAGATCCAACACCTGCTCACATCAGACTTTCCCCAGGGGTTTTTTAAGTCAGACACAGCGGGTTCCACTCCACTGTCATAAGAAGAAATTGTGTTTGTGTCCCTACGTGCTTTAGAATGACGTAAAACAGAAAATGCATGTAGATTCAAGATGGTCACAAATTCTCCGACAGTTCTTCTCTTTGAGGGGAGGTCTGTTTCTCCTCCTCTTGAATATGAGGGTGACTTGTGACTGCTGGACCACTTGAAGATGATGCTGTGTCAGTTCTGGTTTTAGCTTTTCTGGGAACTGACAGTTCCTACTCGGTCTCTTAAAATACTCTGTCTTGGAATCCTGAGTAGTATAAGGGTGTTTCAATGAGCCCCAAATCACCGTGCTGGGAGCAAGTCCAGGCTAGCAATGTGGAGAGAGTCCGTGAGGGGGGAGGAGAGAAGGACAAGGTTCTCTCTCGCATGTGCCTGCCCCAGCCATTCAAGTCCCCCCAGTTGAGACTGAGACATTGTGAGGCAGACAGGAGCTGTCCTTCTCTGTCCTTTCAGTAGAATCTTGAGATAAAATCCTAAATTATTGTTTTATGTTACTAAGTTTTTGTTTGTTATGCAGCAGCAGATAACTGCGACAGAACTGCTTGTAAAATTATACAAAACTACTGAAGATATTTTGATTCAGAGAAGCCCAGGAAAGTAAAGGGGTCCTGTCCTCATTTCCTAGGTTTGTTGTAATAAAGGCCCACAAACTTGGTGGCTTAAAAAAGAATTTATTGTCGCATAGTTCTGGAGCCTAGAAGTCTACACCCAGGTGTCAGGAGGGCCATGCTCCCTCTGAGACTCTGGGTAGACTCCTTCCTCGCCTCTCCTGGCTCTTGGCATTGGCATGTCGATCCCCAGTGTCTCTTGCCTTGAAGCCACAGCCTTCCCTATCTTTTTCTGTTGTCACGTGGCCTTCATCCTGTGTGTGTGTATGTGTGTGTGTGTGTTCTTTGTATAAAGATACAAATTGTATTGGATTCATGACCAGCCTTACACCCGTGTGACCTCATCTCAATTTAACTAGTTATATTTATGACAACTCTGTTTCCAAACCAGGCCACATTCTCAGGCACTAGGGGTCAGGTTTTCTAAATGCTTTGGGAAGGGGGACAAAATTCAAGCCCTAACAGCAACTTTGGACAAGTAACCGGTCAGCCAGCAGCCAAATGGCTGTTCTCTTGGAGACCACATGTCCCTCTGGTAGAGGTAAATACTTTGCCATGTTCCAGTCTCAGTGTTTACTCAGGTTTGTAATTCAAGCATTCACCATTCTGGTGAGACATTTATTTACAACTCTAACTGGAAATGTTTCATGCACAGCCTTTAGGCGTATTTATATTGGTAAGGTTAGGGGAAAAAACCAGCCTATTGCTGTTACCTGTTATAGCAGCTGATCTTATAAAAAAGTGAGTGACTGGATGAGAACATGGGCATTCCCTCTGATTTTCTCTTTCTCTCTTTCCCAATCTATCATGTACACACACTCCCTTAGTCATAAAGTTCAGAGAGAAGTAAGAAAGAGAAACGAGAAATAGAGGGCAGTCACAAGCCTTTTGCTCCTAACCATTGGCGTCCAACCACCTGGGTTTGAACCCTACCTTGGCCTCTTACTTACTTTGTTAGTTTGTATCACAATAAAACACTACACACTGAGTGGCTTCAATGATGAAAATTAATTTTCTTACAGTTTTGGCCTCTTTTTGTGTCCAAATTTCCTCTTATAAAGACATCCGTCAGATCACATTAGGACCCATCCTAACAGCCTCATTTTAACTTAATGATCTCTTTAAAGATACTATCTCCAAAACAGTCACATTCTGAGGTACTGGGAGTTAGGACTTCTATCTATAAATTGTCGGGGTGTGGGGGGCACAATTCAGCCATAACACCTGCTGTCCAGTATTGGTAGATTACTTTCTCTCTCCAAGACTTAGCTTCTGTACAACTGGGAAGCTGTTAGGAACTAATATGTATCAAATGTTTTCTATGTTTTAAATACTTTATTATCTCACTTAATCCTTACAATAGCCATAAAGTTGGTATTATTATAATACCCAATAAAAATACAGGATACCCAGTTAAATCAGATTTAAAAAAAGGAATACTTTTTTTGTAGTGTAAATATGTCTCAGGCAGTATCTGAGACATTCGAACAAAAAAATGATTATTTATTTGAAATTCAAATTTACTCAAGTGTCCTGCAATTCATGTAGCAACCTTATCTCCTGGAGCCAGAATAGTAAGAAAGGACAATTTTAGTAAGGTCAGGTCTGTTGCCTTGGAAGAAGGCCTGAGGGTCTCCTTCTCTCCTCTTGCATTTGGAAGCTGTCTTCTTACTAGGGCACCAAACTGAGGCCCCCTGGGAAGGCAGTTCCTGATTTTGGAAGGGATTTGCTTTCTCCCTCTTTCTTTGCTTTCTTTTTCTCTGTCACTGGCTGGTGTGCCTTGAATAGGCTTTTTCTTGCAGTATAATAAAATAAAAAAAGATTCAGATAGGAGCTTGGGGAGAAATGGTCAAGTGCCTATTTTGTTGGTTTGATGCTACTGAGACCTACCTAGCACAGAGAGAGGAAAAAAAAAGACTTCTCCCTGTGACCCAGCTGTGTTAAGCCCTTCACTCAGTTTTGAACTCGAATCTTCAGGTAAGAGCAAAGTGGTATTTGCCTTACTTTGCTTTTCTTCATCCGGAGGTGTCGCTCTCTCTTGGGGACTCTGAGTGGAGGCTTGAGAAAAATTATTCAAACCTCAGCAGTAAGCAAAAGGGTTATTTTGTGACCTTTTAATGTCATCTAAAGCTGTGGTAATTAAAATGTGGTTTGCCGACTAGCAATGTCACTTGGGAACTTGCTAATTAATATGCAAATTCTCAGGCCAAGCCCAAGATCTATTGAATCAGAATTTCTAAGGGCAGGACCCAGAAATCTGTATTTTTATATAATCTGAGAAGCACTGATCCAGAGAAGCTTGCCTAAGGGTCCTCTCACTCTTTGTGGGAACACTACATAGCTTGTGCCATTGATTTGGGCTCAGACCTTGTACAATACTGGTAAGATGGTGATGATTTTATTTTCTATCCAGGTAGAAAGGACAACCCTAAATATTATGGCTTTTCTGCCTTCTTGGATTATAAACCAGTTTTGTATCTGAATTTACCATCTTCCCTCAGCTATCCTTGCTTCCTCCACTGACTACAGAAGTCCTGTTTTCTGGGCCTCTGGATGGCTCAGTTCGTTAAATGACTGCCTTTGGCTCAGGTCATGATCCTCGGGTCCTGGGATCGAGTCCTATGATGGACTTTCTGTTCGGTGGGGAGACTGATTCTCTCTCTGCCTGCTGCTCCCCTCCTGCTTTTGCTCTCTTGTTCAAATAAATAAATGAAATCTTAAAAAAAAAAAAAAAAAAAAGAAAAGGAAAAAGCATTAAAAAAAAAAGGAAGTCCTATTTTTTCATATTCTCTTCTGATCCAGCATTGTCATTCTCCTGGTTTCCTCATTAATGAACTAAATAAAACTTTGACATGTGCTTACTTATCTATATGAAAATCAGGTTTTTAATATTTGGGGAATTATACTTTGACGGAAGGATAACTGAGAGAAGACAGGACTCATGTCTTCTTCAGACTCCTGGCTGAATCCTGTCATAACACTCTGTCTCCATTGGGGGCTACTTATTACAAACAACAGAAGCCCATCCAAATTAGCATCAGTAAGAAGGAATTCATTAGCAGTCTGGACAGGTCCCATGGAACTCAGCTATAGGAAAGATAGCCAGGACTCCAAGGGAGGGGAACACTGTCAGTCTCTCACATTCTCTTACTCCAAATGCTCTCTGGTTTCTGATTTTCTACAGATAGGAGCACTACTCTCTGGTTTCATTACAGATTGGTTTCCCTGTTTACTTACCAGCATGAGTTTAGCGAAACATAGATCTGGTTGATCTCCCAGCCCTAGAATCTGATTTGTCCTTTATAAACCAATAAATCAACTAGATTTGGGTACCATGCCCACCCAGCTGGGGGAGGGGAAGGTGGGTCAGCTGCCCATCACCAGGAGCTGATGGTAGGGTAGATATTCTAAGAAGCACCCATGAGCCAGGGTGGCAGATTTATCCGTGATACCCTGCCCTCAAGAAGGCCGTTTTAGAGATTCAGGACTGAGAGGTGATGAAAGAGACATTCTTTCCAGGATTTCCTGCCTGAGACCTGAGAGTGTTCTTAGGACCATTTGATTCAAACTATCCCTGAGACCCAGCAAATAGAAGACCTTCAGCTTCTGAAAAGGACCAAATGAAGGCTGCAGAAAAGGAGGATGATTTTTATGAAACTCTTTGAAATGGAACCTAATAAAACATCAGTTAACACTTGGTTAATTGATCATCGAGAAAATTATGTCATATTGGCATTCATTTTCAACCAAAATACTTAGAGTAACACTAGGTACCGTAACAAATAAATCTCTGAATTTCATTGCTTTAGTACAAGACAGTTTATTTTCTACCCACAACAGTATAGGCATAAAGCAGATGTCCCAGATCAGTGGGTAATAATCATTTACCTTTAAAAATTTTTGTCAGTAATGCTTTGTGCATGTTTTGTTAAATTTATAGACATTGGATGATTTTGATACTAATTCAAGAGTTATCTTTTTAAAAAGGATACATTTTCTGATCATTTATTGCCAGTATTTGGAAATACAGTCCTTAGACTGATCTTGGCATATTTAACTAGCATTGTGGCTAAGTCCGCTTAGTCATTTTATTTTTTTATTTTTATTTTTTTAAAGATTTTATTTATTTATTTGACAGAGAGAAATCACAAGTAGGCAGAGAAGCAGGCAGAGAGAGAGAGGAGGAAGCAGGCTCCCTGCTAAGCAGAAAGCCTGATGTGGGGCTCGAACCCAGGACCTGGGATCATGACCTCAGCCAAAGGCAGCGGCTTAACCCACTGAGCCACCCAGGCACCCCTGCTTAGTCATTTTAATAGTTTATAGGTACATTCTTTTATATTTTCTACATATATGATCATATTGTCAGAATACCTTTATTTCTAATTCTTATGCCTTTATCGTCTGGAGGACAGTCAGATGAGAATTATGATAGAACATTAATGAACTATGTACTCTTAAGAAGTTAGAAAAGAGCAGTGAAATAAACTCAAAGAAAGTAGAAGACAACAAGGCAGAAAACGAACACATAATAAAGAAGATCCACAAAGCCAAAGTTTTTTCTTAAAAGGCTAGTAAAATAGACACATTCTGCAAAATTAATGAGAGAGAGAGGAGGCACAACTTAATAACAGTAATTGACTTTCTAATGTAAATGTAAAAATTGTGTAATGTAAAAATGTAAAAAACATGACTACATATGTTAAAAAGAAAATATGGTCTTTTGAACAACTTAATGCCAACATATTGAAAAAAATTAGATAAAATTAAGAAATTCTAGAAAAATATAGAACACCAAAACTGATTCAAGAGGAAATGGAAAATATGAATAGTTCTATAATCAATAAAAATATTCAATCACTAACAAGAAATATCCCTACAAAAAATAATCCAGCTCCAGGCAATTTTACTAAGTGATCTCAAACATTCAAGGAACAAACAATGTCAGTTTTATAAAAATTATTCCAGAACATATGAGTGCAGCCTAATCTTAATACCAAACTTGGCAAGTATGGTACAAGAAATGCAAATTAATCCGATGTCATTTATGAACATAGGTACATTCTACCAAAAATATTAGCAAACTGAATTCAGCAACATATGAAATTTAATAATATATCATCTGTAAGTTGGAATTATCCCCAAAATGTAAAGTTAGTTTAACATTAGAAAGTTAATTACTATGATTCACTACATTAATAAATTAAAAGGGAGAAATATACAATTATCTCAATAGTTACAGAAAAATGGATTGCTAAAACTCAATATGTGTTCAGCTAGAAACTTCTAGCAACCAGGAAGAATTCTCAAAAGAAAATAACTTCATTAACTTCAGGAAATCTACAAAAGCACTCCAAATAACCAACAACATAAGAAATAGAGAAGAATTGAAAATATTCCCTTTAGTATCAAGAATAAGACTAAGAGGGCTTACCATCTTACTTCAATTTCATGTTGTAGTAGTATCCTGACGAGTTCAGTAAGGGGAAGAAATAAGATCAGAATGGAAGGATCCTAAAAGTCATAACAGAATTTAAAATCGTCTCCATAGAGAATCCAAAAGAAACTACAGATAATTATTAGACTCAATAAAAAAAGTTTAGCCAAGTGTCTGGATAAACAGCCAAAAAAATCAAGAAGAACAACAAAACAATTGAATTTATACCTCCCAGAAATACATTCAAAAAATGAAATAAAAAAAAAAATCTATCTAAGATCATCCAAAAGTTAGAAGTAACAAGTAATAATGTCTCCCCACCTCAGTATTCAAAACTTTCATGGGAAATAGAATAAAGATGTATTGAAGACAGTTAGAAGCCCTAAAAACGGATGTGGATGTGGATATGAAGACGCAGACACATATGCACCGGCTTGGGCCTGGTGTCATCCTGGCAATGGCAGGGGGTACAGAATACACAGGTAAGGCCACCGCATAGGTTATGAGTTTGCAAATAATGCTGAAACCTGGCGGGAAGTCCCAGCAAGTCTCTTGATGTTTTTCCAGGGAGAGACCTGGACAGCAGAGAGACTCGATGACCTTTGGGGGAGAGCCTTAAGAAGTTAAACACCTCGGGGCTCCTGGGTGGCTCAGTGAGTTAAGCCTCTGCCTTCGGCTCAGGTCATGATCTCAGGGTCCTGGGATCGAGTCCCGCATCGGGCTCTCTGCTTAGCGGAGAACCTGCTTCCTCCTCTATCTCTCTCTCTGCCTTCCTCTCTGCCTACTTGTGATCTCTCCTTGTGAAATAAATATATAAAATCTTTAAAAAAAAAAAAAAGAAGTTAAACACCTCATTTCAACTCTGTTGTTTCAGGCTCCCAACTGTGCAAATCCCAAGATCTTCAGGCAGCCTCCAGGCTTGACATTTGGCTGGAGAAAAGTGACTCTCTTCTTTCTAATAGAGAAAGAATTGCTGAATCTTGGAAAAATACGAAATAATTTTGCAAGAGGCACGTTGGTGATAACCTATGGTAATAACATACCCCTTAGCTTTACATCTTGCCATAACAAGGCTGAATTACTCATAGCAAGATTCAAAAGTTGAAGACATCGTCTTTATCTTTAATTACTGTCAGGTGAGGCTGCATCAGGCTTTCCACTGCTTTCCTTCAAGCCATCCACTGAAAAGAAAGCATACTGCAAATGGAAAGGGGACTAGCACAAGTACTAACTTAGGGAAATGTGGCCACTGTCACTGCCAAACACCAGTCTGGTTAAGATGGGCGTGAAAGTCCTCTTATGTCCTTGTGTCCCTTTCCTGTGTAGAATTTATCAGCGTGTTCTTACTGCCCATTGAAAATCAATGGGAAAGAAGCCAGGAGCCCAACGTCCATCCAGACGAATCGTCTCAGTGTGTTTAATCACAGGACTGTCAGCCTTGGTGTCGTCACAGCCAGCATAGGTAGTCAATGGCATTTCAAAATGTTACTGTCAAGTCCTGTGTTTCCCCAACCTCTGTGGCTTGCTTCCATCCACCTTTGAGATGATTTAACCCCCACCAGCATGTGTAGCCCCAAGTGGTTTCTAGGAAAAGGATTGCAGATATGCCTGCCACTACTTACTTCCTCTCCCAAGATAGACATCATCAATGGATCACCACCTTCTTTTCTGCTAAACCCAGACAGCCGCAGCCTTAGAATCCTTTTCAACTCAGGGCTTCTAACAGCTATCTCCAATGGCCTAGGACTGGTATGCAGGCAGGAATGTATTTGGCTTCTCTACCCTTGGACCAACTGGATATAGAAGACCCGAAAGATAGCCAGCCTAGGACTGGCTCCATATGGAGTCGTCCATACTGCTTAGTCTGTCCTTGACTTTGTGTTCCTTTTCTTATAACTGGCTTTCCTGCATCCACCCATCCACTTATATACCCATCCACCCACCCATCCATCCAACAAATATTGACTGAGCACCTCCTATAAATCAGATGCTATGCTAAGCCCCAAAGATACAGTACTTACGTTTATAATGGAACTTTTATCCTAGTGGCGGAGACAGTTTATAAACAAATAAATGAAACAGTAATAAATGCCAAGAAGAAGATTAAAGCAGGACAAGCATATCTACATATGTCAAAATGATTAAATCCACAGTGTGAATATGTGCAGTTTACTCTATTTCAATTATGGCTCAATAAACTTGAGGTGGGAGGTAAATTTAGAAGAAAAACAATGGTGGCTGACATGAAAAGGAACAATATTTCAGACATTATGGCCATGACACTCCCTCTCAAGCAGCAGTACGTGAGCAGAGTCGGCGTGAAGTAAAGGAATGGCACAGGAAGTTATCCAGGAAGGAACATTCCAGGCTGTGAGGGACTGGTAGGAAATAAGGGATTGATAGGAAATCATTTGGTTAATATTCCTCTCATTTTTAGGGTCAATTTTAGAGGGGTTATATAACTTGTCTAAGTAACGGATAAACCCCCAAATGTCACGGTTCTAACATGACAGAGATGCATGTATCGTGCGCTGGAAAACCAAAGCAGGTGTTTCTGACTGGCCAGAACTTTCCTCCTAGCAGGGATCCAGAGGCCAAGCGATGGCCTCTTAGACTTATGACCTCTCCATACCAAGGTCAGTTCAAAGGCACAGCAGAAAGGGGGCGGGGCTGGGGGTGGAGAATGTTAATCTACCAGCTGGGCTCCCCTTCCGCTCACACTCAGGGTGCATTGGCAGGAATACTGTCCTGTGACACATAATTGCGAAGGTGTGAAAGAAAAGAATTGGGGTGGAATCAGCCAGCAGTTTCCTCCACGGCTACTTAGTGGCCAGATCAGGATTCGAGCCCATGTCTCCAGGCCTCCATAGTCCACACTCCTTATCACTGCCCTCTTCTGTCTCCCCGTGTGAGCCGAGTTCCTTTGCCATCCTCTGAAGGCCTGGCTCCTGCCCCCGCAGCTTAGCTTGGCCTCTGTCTGCCATACCTCTTGTCTGTTTCTGAGTGTTCTCTGCTCCCAGCCTTCTTTTCCCTGCGTTTTGGTCATGCGTCAGTGTGCTGCCTCCCCCATTGTCTGGGCTCAGTCCTCCACATGAGGTGGTCTGCCTGCTACATGGGGCCTGAGCCCAGAGTCCCTCTGTCCAGGATCGGCTGCACCCCACTGGGCAGGCTTCTCCTAATAGAGCTTGGCTTTGTGGTAATTAAGGGGCTATTTTCAGTGTTAAATGCAGACACTACGGCTGGAAAACCAATGGTTTTAGCATACATAATAAGTTGACTATTTCAGTTAAAGGAAAGATGCTTTAACTACTTTTTAGAGAATAAAAAAGAGACAACCTGAACACTGAAAAAAACTGAAAGTCACCGGAACCACCATGTGTGGAGACTCAGGCCTCCATGAGTGAATGGAGTTTCAGAACACGAGCACGTGTGCATCTAGGGCCACAAGAGGCCTGGGGTGTGGGGTGAAGGGCTTAGATCCCCAGGCCATGCCCAGAAAGCTGCTCCAGGTACATCTATCATCAATGGGAGGCTGAGAATCCCATCTTTTGTATAAAAGAGAAAACACATTAACACATAATAACACATTTATAGAGGGTTTAGAAGTTCATTGCCTTTTCTGTTCACATTTTATATCTAGTTATTTTATCTTCATAATCTTAGCAGAGCACATTTCTTAATACACATTTGTTAAATGGAGAATGACTTACGGATGAAGGAATAGGACAGAAAACACGGTCTCCCCATTCTTAGCACGTGTGAGTAGATGAATCTATGAGCAACAAATAAGAAGATAATATATCATCACGATATAACAAACCTTATAATGGGGTTGATTTGCTTTTGCTATGTATAGGTAGGACTAGGTGATTAATAAGGTATAAATGTTAGGCAATTCCAGAGGTGGGGTCCAGGGACCCAGTCCCCACCCCCATGTCCTCTCTGCCTTATTGGGTCTGGGGACTCTGATCTTTCACACTCAGACTAGTTTCTGGGAAGACACTCCCATCCCTTCACACAATATCTTTTAGAGAATGTCCCAGAAAGGAATGGACCTGAGAAAAGAAAGAGAAAGAGAAGAAAAGAAAGGTAAGGAAAGAAAAAGAAAAGAGAAAAAAAAAAAAAAAACACAAGGAAAACCGAGAGAAAAAATGAATCTTGAAAAAGAAAAAAAAAAGTGATTTCATTTTGGCTCATACAAACAAAAACAAAACCCCCCAAAACAAGTCTTTATTCTTTTAACTCTGGTTCACATGTGCACACGTGCACACACACGCAAGTGGACCTATTTCCAAGGCACTAGACTCCTTCCTGCCCTCATCCTCCCTCCTTGGAACGTCCTCTTTCCCTGGCAGAGCTCTGGAATGATCTGGTTGCAGTTTATTATGGTGTGAGGACTCCAGAAAGAGAGGCCAAATGGAGATGAGAACAAACCTCTCCTTCTCCAAGGTGACACTCAGGTGGTCCCGTGCGTTTGCGACTCCGCCAGGTGTTTGGGTCTCAGGAGACCGCTGGACCTGAGGCTGCAGGGACGATGACGCGGAGGTGACAAACGTGCAAATAAGACCCAGAGAGGCAGTGGACTCCTCCCGTCTCTCACACTCCACACCGACACGGGCATCTAGTTTGAAGGCCGTTGGGAGTCTGTCCTCTCTGTCTCACCGTGCTGCTTCCTGCCTCAGATCAGGCTCGCGTGGCGTCTTCCTGGGGCGGTGGCCACGGCGGGTGTCCCCTGATCTAGCCTTCTTGGCCCGTGGCCCGTGAGCGGTGGCCGCTCCTCCCAACCGGGCTCTAGTTCCCACAGCTCGCACTTGCATCCGGGGGCGCTGCTGAGTCCAGTGAAGAAGACACGAACCGGTGTAGCTCCGGGGCGTCTCAGTGAGAGCATCCCGCTTTCCTTCTCTGTCCAGCCCGCCCTCCGCACTGTCGCCAAAGCCGTCCTCCTGAAATGCAAACCAGTCAAGCTATTCTCCTCCTCGTGCCCGGCCTGCCCCCTCTACACGGTAAAGACCAGACTCCTTATCGTGGTGTATAAGGTCTGCGGGACCTGGATCCCCCTACCTCCCTGGTCTAATCTGCCATTCTGTCAGATACGGCTTTGCTTCCAAGCACTCAAAATTACACAGAACTCTCCCTGAAAGCCTTGCTTCCCGCGAACCCAGGCCTGGTGATGCACTGTGCCTCCTGCCTGGAACTTTTTTCCTTCTCTTGTCCATTTGGTGACCATCTAGCCATTCTTGAAGACTCTGTTCAAACAGGCCGCATTGGCGCTTGCAAGCTGTGTCCTTAGGAAGCCCATCTGAGCGTGTGCATGGGGTCTCCCGTAAAGCAAGGGCCGCCCTGCGTTTCGTTAGCTCCCTTGTCTCTCTCCCCGGGCTGGGAGCTCTAAGAGTCCTGTCTTGTCCTCCTCCTCCAGATCCCTCCAGCACATGCGCAGTGCCGCTGATTGCTGCCAAGTAAGTTTCGGTGGCTTAATCACACCGTGCAGGGTTAATGCGTAGTGAGGACAGTATCGCTTCCTTTCTCTTACAGTCTGATTGTGTTACCCAAAGAAGAGATATTGAAGTCCTGATTGCTAGGACTTCAGAATGTAATTTTATTTGGAAAGAAGATTGTTGCAGGGGTAATGAGTTAGGATGAGCCCCTAATCCCATATGACTGGTGTCCTTTAAAAGAAGCAAAGACACAGAGACGGACGCACACAGGACCGTTCAGCACTGGGGGCAGAGACTGCGGCGATGCATTGGCAGACCAAGCACACCAAGGACTCCCGGGAGCCAGCAGATGCTGGAAGAGGCGAGGAAGGAACTCTCCTTAAAGCTACTGGGGAGAACACGGTCTTGCTGACACCCTGATTTCAGATTTCTAGCCTCAGAACTGTGAGTCAATGAATTTCTGTTCTTTTAAGACACTTAATGTGTGATACTCTTAGGGGAGCCCAGCAAAACAAGTACACTTTCCATCAGACCAGATGATCGGTCCCGTCCTTTGAAAGATGACTGCTGATTGTCTCCCTGTCTCTGCACACGATGGTACAAAGGTCACCATGCAGAGGCACAAGGACCACAAAACTCATAAATCTTCAAGGGCCCCTCATTTATGAGGCTCATTCCAAGGGCATGGGAGGGTCGCCAGCTTTGCGTTCCCATGACTGTAAGTTTTTGTTAAAGTTTTTTGCATGGTATTGTAGTCACAGTAAATGAAGAGTGCTGTCTTTTTCCTCTGCTCTTGAGTCAGGCGACTTTGCCGTGGCTGGAAACTTTTTGGCATCCTGCTAAGAGGATATAAATTACCCAGGAGATACGTGAGCTTGGTTTAGTGGGATAGATTGATGTGGTTTCCAGTCCCCTGAATGGAGAGGTAAGTTAGCATTAGCTCTCCCACCGTAAAGGACTTTCTGCAGTTCTCCTCTCCCTCACTGTGCCGACTCAGCAAAGTCACATAGGGTGCAAGGCCAGAGGCTGTGTCCTGCTATGCCTGTGTCCTTCTGCACCCACTCTGAAATTAGGGGGAAGTGAAAAGACACAGGTTCCAAGTGGATCCAAATGTGAGTCTGTGAAGCATTCTTTAAATCACCAGACGTATAAAACCATAATTGGAGAAATTCTGTGCTCATCTTCGTCAGAACGAAGTTCTCTTCTGTCAGCAATATACTTGAGTAATGTAGCCTGTACCTAGAAAACACGCCTTACATTCTTTTGTATTATGATGGAAAGTCCCACAAAATAGAATTTAGTCTGAATTCTTGTGTTTTAGGACACAGAGCTCTCCTATAGACAGGTGTATAGGGCTGAGCCCATTCTGAATGTGAAGTTGTATGTTTTCTGCATGCATAACAGGTCATGTTTTTGTGACTCTAATTTATCTAGTTCTGATGAAGTCTGATGCTCGGTGCAGATGAACCTGCATCCGACTCACAGCCTGATGAGACAAAAGACAAGACTTTTGTCTTGAAAAGACAAGACTTTTCCCTGAACAAAATTCCTACCCATATTCATCTTTGAATCATTGTGTAGCATAAGAGTAATGTATTGTACAAATTAAGTAGCTCAATACAATAACTTATGAAGCAGAAAGTAACTTTTCTAAACCATTTAAATAACGTGAAATTAAAAGAAAAACTTTTTTACTAAAAGAAAGACTGAATTTTGTTTTTTAGAAAAGATTATACAATTGTAACTGTATGAAGAGTTAATCAGAGCATATGGAGCCCAAAACTGTGTGGGAAGAATGTATTATAGAGATGTGCCAGGCAATTATTTAATAAGAATATGTTATTTATGGACTTTGTGATACTGGTGGTGTTAGTCATCTTTGTTATTATCTGAAATGTGTTTACTTTCTTCTCTCAGTCTAAAGAAATATTCGTTTTTGTGCCAGATTTTATATTCCTCATTTTGTATTCTTTTTCTTAAAGAAGGCCTTCCCCCAAATTATATGTGTTAAGCCCTATGTAATCTGAAACTGGCCTTGTCAATCATGATTGACATGATTTTTCATCAAGTTTTACTGAAAGCCAACATCAGGCAGGGCGTTGAGGTAGGGGCTTTATGGTATAAAGTGGGAAGAGCCATCAGTTGGAGTTAAGGGTCTGGGGGTCCCAGAGAAAGAGAGAGAGTCATAGGAGATTAGGCAAGACCATACCCCTCTTTAAAACTTGACTTCTTCTTTAGTGAAATGAGGAGTTTGGGTTAAATAAATTCTAAAACTCACCTTCGCTTGATTTTGTGAATATGCATTTCAGAGTCAGCCCAAACTTGAGTATTTTTTATAAATAATATTGTCACTACTTAGCTGTTTATGCTTTCCGGGAATTTATGACCCAGTGAGCTAGGATGGGCCTTTGGTTTGCTGTGACAGGGCAATGTTTGCTGGGAGTTCTGTTCCTTTGTTTCAGAGGTTGATTTATATCTTGAGCCAAATGGGCCCCATTTCTGACAGCTGAAGTTTTGAAGTTTTGCCTGAGCATGTTCTCATGAGGGTGGATACTCTTTCTATTCCAGCAGGAATTACTATGTCTAATAGCTAAGTTAACTATCTCAGTCTCATTGATCCTCTGACAAATCCTGCTTGGGGGACCTGGGACAGGATGCACTCCTGCCTGGCAGTCTGGGGCGTGATGCCATGACTTTGCTTTCATGGACCCTGACATCTAATAGAACATCCTCTCTGATGTTTTGATTGCTCTGAGGAGATCCACTAGGTTACTGGCCATGATTTCTGTCACAGGGATAATGCTTATTGTCACAGGGGATATTGACATGACAGTGCTCTACAGTTCTTTTTGCTAAGGAGCCATTGTCCATGTAAATGTCAAAAACAAAATTTTCATTCCAACTAATGTTCATTCTATATTAGAAAAATAGCAATGCGTGCTTCAGCTGACACTTCTTTTTTATTTCCATGCCTAAGTTAACCAATGGCTGTTTTTATTCATTATTCACTTATTGATTTGACTTACATCCCTTCTTTTTCCAACTTAAGGGTTTTAATTAGATTTCTAAATTCAAAAGGGAATTCTGGCCGTATCAAAATGGCAGTTTTTGAACCTGGCAAGATCATAATTGTATTTGGGTTTGATTTCGATTTCCAGAGATAACTTAAGGAGGTGTCAACAGCCCTTAATAAGGTCAGTTACATAAGCAGGTAATTAGTTTGAGAACAGAATGTCAACATTGATAAAAGCTGCTAATTTGGTTATTTTTAAAGATGTTTGAGCTGAGGCAGATACCTTTTAAAAAAGAGCTCTTGTCTGCTATGGCTGTTTTTGAAGATTACATGCTAGTCAGTTAAATGATTCATCTAATAATTCCCTCAATAAATATTTGCAAAGGCACTGGATGAGAAGCTGTTGACCACTTCGCAGAGAGTTCTACAGACTGAGGGTTAGTGTGAAGAAGACAGAAGTTACAGGTCAACTTGACCCAGAAAAGGAAACCCCACCTTTGAAGTTCCACTCCAAAGATAGGACACGGATAGATAGTGTTGATCTATGCTGGCTTGGCAGACACTAATGGAGCAACAGGAAAAAATAAAAGGGCTCAACACCAGCATGGTCCTTTGGAGAACCAGAGACATTGACTCTGTTTAATGAAGAAAGTGGTCATTTGGTTGCTGCTGCAGAGGATAACCAACCATAGGACTGTCACAAGAGCAATTAAAAAAAAAATAGAAATTGAATGGAACAAATAGCACAAACTGTATGGTCATATATGAATCTCTTTAGATGGGTAACTATCACTATATAGATGGGTCAAATTATTAACATTAATGCAACCACAGTTCTAGACTATGTGGAAAGTGTCCTGAACATTTCACTAATTAATTCAATCATTCCATCAGTCAAATGATAGTTTCTGTTGAGACTACGCACGAGGCCTCAAAGATGAAGAAACTGTATGGAGGCCAGAGTGAGGAGACAAATAAACCAGCAGTACAAGATAGCTTGAAAAGCACAATGACAGAGTACTCGAAAGGCACCGCATTCACTGGTGAGGGAGTGGTGAGCAGGGGACACTAGGAGAGAAAGCATGGCTAAAGCCATTGATAGCCTACCCACCCACCATTTCCCTCATTCCTCCTCTCCAGTGGAACCTTTTGTTTTATATGAGGCAAAACACATTCAGAGAAGAGGGGTTTTCCCCCTAGTCACAGGTACGCCATAGGGATTCTTCTTCCTTTGCCAAAGATTGCTCTAGGGTAAGCCAGTAACCTAGACCTGCCTAATGGGACCAGTGGGAAAATCTGCTGGGAAACATTTTCTTCTCCGAGAAAGAAGATGTCGCGGGAGAAGCTGTCATTTCTTTCTGCCTTTGGATGTGGTTTTGTGTGGATCTGATGTCTGGAGTCAAGGCATGCAGTTTGAGACCATATGGGGAACGCCGAAACAAAGAGAACGCAGCCTACAGCTCAGACATCATCAGGCTGCGAAATTAACTAGTTCTGGAACTGCCTGCTGTGTGCTTCTTGCTAGGGGGATAAGAAGTCTCTGTATCATACCGCATTAAATCTCTAGTTTGATATTTTGTTAGTTGAAAAAAATTGATACAAGAGTCTTCCTGAAGGAAGTTCTGAGCTGAGTCTTTAAAGAGTGTATAAGGCTTAACCAGACAAAGAAGTGGATGAGGCAGGCACTGAAGGGACTGAGCCAGACAGACAGTAGCACATCGAGGGAACCACAGGTATTTCACTATGGCTCTGGCAAGAGGTGGGGCTGGAGAGAAATATAGGACCTTGTGTGCCATGAGAAAAACCTTGAGTGTATCCTTTCATGGTTGTATGTATAGGACTAAACCAAATGCTCTGAGGAGAGGTCTTGCCTGGAGAGATCCGAGGGGCACTGAAGATGCCTCTTAGATTTGCGTTTGATAGAGATGACTCTGGTGGCCATGGGGGGGGGGACACATCAGGGGGCTTGGGATGAAACAGAGAGCACGTAGGATAATTCTGATGAGAAATGGAAAGCGTGATAGTGAAGGGGATGCAGAGTGGGGGCGGGGGGTGGGGGGCGGCGAGGGGAGGGTTGGGAGATGTTAAGAAGGCAAGCTCCATAAGACTTGAAGCCTGATTGAATATGGGGCGGAAGACACAGGGAGGTGGAAAGGCCAATTCTTGAGTTTTTGGTGGGTGACGAGGCAGGTAGACATTTTTGTCTCTTGCCACCGTCTCTTCCTATCTCTTGCCACCAAGACCGGAAATTAATAAGGTGGTTCTGAGGCTGGGGAAGTAGTTGGTATGTGTGTGATGGGTTGGAGGTGATAATATATTCAACTTGAACATATACATTTGAGAATTCTGAAGGACAAAGAGGTGGGGATTTCTAGCGCACGGTTGTATGTATAGGACTAAACCAAATGCTCTGAGGAGAGGTCTCGCCTGGAGAGATCCAAGGATCCTTAGCAGAGAGATGCCGTTGAAACCTTCTAAGTGGGTGTACAGTATGCAGACTGAGATGAGATGTTTCTTCGAATACACCCACACATTAGAAGCAAAAAAGTGGGACAAAGGAGTCAAAGAGCCATCAACCAGAGAAATAGGAGAAGAGGGGAACGGAAGCAAAGGGAAGATTATTTCAAGAAAAGAGAAGGGGCCAAAGTGTCAAATTCCAGAGAAATGCCAAGTAAGACAGACACTGAGAAAAATCCAGGGGGTTTTATAGAAAGGAACTCATACCCAGGGGAACGGTGGGGGTAGAGATGGGCTTGTGCTGTGGTAGGGGAAGGAATGGAAGGTAAGGAAACAGAGACAGATGTATCAATCATGGGTTCCCAAACTTGGCTGCACATTGGAATTTGCTGGGTCTCAGTCCCAGGGAGCATGATTTAATTGGTCTGTGGAGTGTCTAGCCATGAGGGCCATCCAAATTCCCCCAGGTGATTCTATTATGCATCAAAGTTAGAGACACACTGCTAGCAAGGACAACGTGGGAAACTGAGCTGAGTAAGAGGAAGGCTTATGGACTGGAGAAGCAGGCTAGAGGAAGGTTCCCAGTCCTCAGAGAGAAAGAGGCCAAGACTGAGACACAAAGTACTGAGCTTCATGCTGGGAAGTCGGGGGGCGGGGAGCAGCAGGTCTTCTGTGAAGGGAGAAGAGGCTATAAAGATGTGAAAAGGGGTGTGTACCTTCGAGGAGAGGAGGAAGTTTTTCTTGTTGGAGCTTCCCAAGGGCCAAGGAGCTCATTTGTGTGATGAATTTACTGTTGGGTTTTCTTTTGTATGTCTGTCCCTCCTACTACACCACAAGCTCGTCTGTTTTGCTCACCATCGGATCTCCAGAGGCAGACTTATTATTGCCTGGATTCCAGTAGGTGCTCATTAAAATTTGTTGAATGAGTAAGTGGTTTATTTATTTATCTTCCTTGGTGTGCTCAGCAGTGATCACTAGGATTTCAAAATATGTCGAAAGAAGTGAAAAGCCAGAGGCCTGTCACAGGCATCACACGACATTCAACTTCTCACCTGATTCAGCAACACTACAGAGCCTGGGCTCTAAAAATGAAGACCAGTTACCACTGTGCAGCCCAAACCCCATGACTGCCTGTGGACTGACCTTGGGCATCCTGGTCACCTGGGCAACTCACTGGGACGGGAAAGTTAGAGGTGGAGTGGGAGGTAGTTCTTTAGGATTCGTGCAAGGATAACTGCAAATGCATGCCTCACAGAGGCATTTGCTTCCTTTTTTGTTGCTTTTTTTTTTCTTTTTGCTTTCCTTTTAAAAATTTTGTTTGTTTGTTTGTTTCCTGAATGGACCAGCCGGCTTATACTATACAAGAAGCATAAAGAAGTGAATTAATAAAATTCAGTGTCTCTGCTCCCTTTATGGGGCTAGCATATGCCTTCTTGGTGGTTGTTTGAACTTGTTGGTCTGTCTCCTCCTAATAAAAGTAAGTTTCATGAGAGCTAAGAATTTTGTCCATTTTTTTTTTTAAAGTAGGCTCCACACTCAGTGTAGAGCCCAACACAGGGCTTGAACTCACAACCCTGAGATCAAGATCTGAGCTGAGCTCAATAATCAGATGCTTAATCAGTTGAGCCACCAGGGGCACCAAGTTTTGTCTGTTTTATTCTCTGATGTATCGCACCTCCTAAATTAGCATCATCCCACAGTAACTATGTATTGAATGAATGGACATTCACACTGTGCTCTGGCTGTTATTCCAGATGGGTTCTCTGCTCTGAAATCCTGCAGTGTTCCCCCTCCTAATCTAGAACTTAACCATCACCCACTCCATCATGAAGCTAGGTGTGTACACCTTCTCGGTATTCTGGACTCCATAGGAAGGGATTTTGTCTAGTCATCCTTGGGACCCATCATCATCCTGAGCCCGTAAAAGAATTTGTTCATTCAAAAAAAATTGGCTGAGGGGCGCCTGGCTGGCTCAGTGGGTTAAGCTTTTGCCTTTGGCTCGGGTCATGATCTCAGGGTCCTGGGATCGAGCCCCTCACCGGGCTCTCTGCTCAGCAGGGAGCCTGCTTCCTTCTCTCTCTGCCTACCTCTCTGCCTGCTTGTGATTTCTCTCTCTCAGTCAAATAAATAAATAAAATCTTAAAAAAAATTGGCTGAGTATTGCTAGTTCCAGGTGCTGTGCTAGGCCCTACTGATACGATGTTAAACAAGATTCGGTTTCTTACCTCAAGGGTTTCCCACCCAGGGAGGAGGCAGATGTACAGGCAAATGATAAGCAAGCCAGTGAGCAGTGCCACCGTGGGGTCTGGACAAGGAACAATAGGAAGGAGCCCAGTGGAGCACTTTCGTCCTCGTGGGGCCAGGGTGTGGGTGTTTGGAAGGCTGGTCAGGGAAGTCTCGTCAGAGGGGCTACTGCTTGAGTAAGGAGATGAGGGTATGTGGGTTGGCAGGCATGGATGTGGAGAGAAAAGGGGAAGGGTAGTGGTGGTATGAGGAGAAGTGTGTCGGGCAGAGAGAAGAGTGTGACCATGAAAACAAGGAGACATGAGAAAGTGCAGGGAGTGATGTGGCTCAGGGCTGGGGTTGTCTGTCATGACTTGAAAAATAAATCAAAGATTTATTCTCATCACAACCTGGGATTCCAACTTAACTGAAGGTTGACAGAGTAACGTCCTTTCTGCTCATGGATGGAGGGAGCCCAGTCCCAGTGCACAGCTCCCAATACGTAAGATCCCTACACTGAAGCCTGGGCTCTGCTTTCTTCATTCTTTGCAATTGATTATGGTGGTTGTGAAGATCTTATTTTTCTCCACTCTAAATCCTGCATCTCTCGTCTGAGACTAATTATATGATTACACCCTTCTTTTAATATTGACCTGGTTTTATGGTATAAGATACTTTCAAATGATAAAACTTGTTTTCTTTGAGATAAAAAGGGTAGGAAAAGAAATTGACTACAGTGTTTGTAGAAGGATAAAGGAAATAAACATTTTGGGATAAACAAAGACATTTTAAGTCCCTAACTGTGATCTATTAGGGACATTTCTATCCAAAAGACAACCCTGTACACAGCAGTGAGCAGACAATGTCTGGGCCGCAAATACAAAATGCTTCAAGGAAAACATTCTTCTTTGAAAATAATCAAACACAAAAGAAAGAGAATTGGAGTTAAATCCCATCCCTAATTTGTGCTACAAACCATGTGGCCAAAGTGTAAAATTTATAAACGAAATTATCTTTGGCTTCTTCGACCATCATGACTAGCTTCCTCAATGAGAGGAGGAAGTAGAAGGAAGAGCCATTTCCTCAATGTATCTCCTCTCTGAGTGAGGCTCCTGTTTGATTGGTTTGGCTCTGTTTTTCCTGTGGGCAGAAATGGAGAAGAGATTGCAGGACGGACAAGTCAAGACAGAGCCCCCAGACTCCTTCCTCTTTAAACAGAAGAAAAAAACCTGAAAGGTATTTTGACATTTTGTTTTCAATTTTCTAACTTGGCTCAAGTTGCTTACCTCTCTTTGCAAAGCTACCTACACCAGAGAAACGTATATACTGTATTTCTTGTCAGAAAGGAAAAAAAAATCTCCAAATGCTTGACAATATGGTGGGCTGGAAGTACATGAACATATGTACTGGGAATTGAAAGACTCCATGAAACTTCCTCTATAATCATAATATAAATAGTTTCCATTCCATTATTCTGTCATTGTACCTAGAAATCCTGTGTGATTCCTGTCTTTAGGGAAAGATATGTCAACATTTCAGATTACTCTGATTGAATGGTGATAACCCACTCGGTTGTTAGCTGCTGGACGGCAGAGCTATCTTATGCTTCCAAGAATGCCCCCTTGGCTTACATATACTCTATCCATATGGTTGGAGTTTAATCAGTATTACATGGAAAGCCAAAACTAAGCACTGTCAACCATTAACATCATAATAGGATTGTTCACTTATAAAATAATTCTCCAACTACAAACACTGAAATCTATGCTTATTCAGAAGAAGGAAAGTTAGGCTGCTTTAGCGGACCTGGAGCAAGAGAGGGTGAAGTGAGATGCTTGGGACCTTGGGCACCAGATTTGTATTAGAAACATAAGGTTAAACACATGTGTAATCAAGAAATTTCTAGGAGTCACATTGAAAAAGGTAAAAGAAGCAGGTAAAATCAATTTTCATATTTTTAACCCAATATATTAAAAAGTATCATTTAAATAGGTAATTAAAATAAGAACTGTTAGTGTGATCTTTTACATTTTTTTGCACACTAAGTCTTCAAAATCCAGTGTGTATTTTAATCTGATAGCAAGTCTCAGTTCAGAGGAGCTGCATTTCAAGTGTCCAGTAGCCACATGTGGCTACCATATTGGGCAGCACAGATCTAGAAGGCCAGCTGGCAGAGAGGGAGGGAAAGGGAGAGGGAAGGCAAAAGGGAGGGGCACTGCAGTGGGGGAGCCATAGGGAGCCAGGGGTGGGAAGAAAGTGGCTACGAACAGGGACTGGGGAGGAGAGCTGGAAAGCAGGAAGGCACTGAGACATAATGTACTTCATAAGTCTGCTGGGCCCTTTCCAGTGTGATGGCATGAGCTGCACTGCCCAGGCATGCTTGGCTCAGACTGGGTTGGAAGGATTTTCAGGGCTGTGTGTAGGTACAGTTCCTTCAAGTGCTGTTCCTTTGGTGTCTCTGAAGTGAATTCATCCATCCCGAGGTCTCTTAGTTTAATAAATTGAGGAGTTAGGCACCTAGGTGGCTCAGTGGGTTAAGCCTCTGCCTTCGGCTCAGGTCTCAGGGTCCTGGGATCGAGCCCCGCATCAGGCTCTCTGCTCGGCAGGGAGCCTGCTTCCCCCTCTCTCTCTGCCTGACCCTCTGCCTACTTGTGATCTCTGTCTGTCAAACAAACAATAAAAAAATCTTTAAAAAAATAAATCTGAGGAGTTTTTAGAACACCAACATTATCACCACTTTCTTCTAGAGAAATGACCATCTTCTAGAGAAACATACTGAAATTACCATCTTCCAGCACAGGCATCCATGGCTAGAGGATTCCTCCGCCACTCTGTATTTGATGTCATGGAGATCCCAGAACAGACTGTGGGAAACAGGGCAGACATAGAAACTTTCAGTCACTTTGACCAGCATGCCATCCAGCCCAAACGAGGCACTATTCCATGATCCACCACCCACGAACCAAAATTCAGTTTGGAGGCATCTTCCTTAAAGTGGTTACATATGGCACTAGTTTGCCGTACTTGGGATGCCTGGTGGGAGTGAAATCCACACAGAAATGCCATTTGCTTCATTAGAGACTAGATATGGATGTTCCTCTTTCTTGTCAAATTTAGAAAGTTACAGCAGTGGCAACCCCAGGCGTCACATCTGATTCAAGGTGTATTTCTCTCCCAGGAAATCAATTAAGACTCAAAATTTTTAAGATTGTTTTTTCTACTATACCCCATATTTAGATTTGGTCATGGCATTTCCTCATGCTGAAAGCAAGAAGCCAGAGATTTCTGGATCTTTCTAGCACGTGCTATTCAAGAAAATGTTTTCCATCTTTACTCCCATGGGTGGAATAATCCAACCTCGGAGGTGTAGTTCCATTAGAACAATAACCCAAGGCTGCACCTTCTCTTATTTTTTTTGTCCTGTTTTGCTTCTTTCTAAAAGGTCTCCTCTTCACTGGTCTTCCCATGGATTTCTTGGGCACGTTCTTTCCCATCACAGGTATTATCTGAGTCTTCACTTACAATAATGGTTCCACCTAGAAATCCAACCAGGAACTCTTTTAAATATTTTGGATGGCTCTTCCCCTCTCAAATCTGTCCAAAATTTCTGTAATGAACTGGCAGATCGGCCACAGTGTCCCGCCTGTGGTTCCTTCAGTTGCTCTTATTAGGAACTCTCTTCCTAGAGCTGGAAGAGGATGGCTTTCCTAAACTTGAGGTCCTTTAGCAGATGTGGGGAGGGGAGGGGTCATTCCTGCTGGCTCTTGTTTCTAATCTTCTCTTTGGGAGCAACTAGATCTGGGTATGTCTTTCTATTCCCTTTATATCCATCTACCATGTCTCTAAAACCCCAGTTGTTTTCCTAAGGAAACATTTCTTTCCTCCTGTTTATGCAGCCCATCTGCTTTCATTTGTCTTTCATTCTCTTTCTGCTCCTATTTAGATAATAGGACAGAAGCATATTTTGACAACCAATCCATTCCTCCTTGAGTTTCTGAGCAAACCTGCTTCCAGATATACTATTTCAAGATAAGGCCTTTAAATTGTCTTCTTAACTTTTGGGTTGATAATTTAATTGAACATTTTGGTGTGTCTGTGGTGGGGGGATTGTTTTTTCTGTTTTCTTTATCTAAACCCCAGGAAGATGGAACATTCTTATGAAACACGGACTTCTACTCCTCTTGATACGTGCATTACTGAAGTCCACCACCCTTTGGGAAGTCATCGATGTTAACAATCTTGAACTGTAAAGCGAGGGCCAGAATTTAGGTAATTAACAAACTAAGGACAAACTGGAGGTTAAGAGCTCCACTACCATTATTTCATTTAATTTCCACCATAGTCACTGAGGTAGGTATTAATAACATCCGCAGTTTACAGAGAAGCAAAGTAAGAATTGGAGAGTTTAAGCAACCAATCTGTGTTATACAAGCAGCAGGAGGTGGAACTAGGACTGAAATCCAGATCTGATTCTAAAGGCAGTGCTCTCATCATTTGCCCGTTAAAAGGTGGGTCACTGTCCATTGTCCATCCCTACCTTTTCATTTAAATCCATATTCCTCAGACATGAGTCTCAGGAAATCATTGGCTTTCCTTTCCCTTGATGCTTCCAGAATGCATTTCCCTGCAAATGATGAAGTGGAAAAGGGTAAGAGTGAGTAGATGAATAGGGAGTTCCAGATGGGGTGAAAAATGCTGAAATGATGGGTCGTATCCGTAAATCAGCAGGTGTGCATGGCTCTTGGTGACAGTCACCCATTTGCCCCACGGCCAAGCTGTCTGCTTTGATTTTGCTGAGCTGAAGTGGAAGCCAAACTGTCTTCTACTGAATGAGTGACCCAACAAGATGGGCCGAAATTCTTAAATCAAGCCAAATAAAAATCAAACCCTGGGCATTGCTGCAGTGGAAGACGAAGAGATGTCACATGCCTGTTTCTGAATATCTCAGAGATTATCGTTGTCCGGGAATGGAATTCCAATGACTGGAAAAGCAGAGAGATGATTGCCCTGATGCATTGCCCGTTAATCCTGTTCATCCTTTTGCCAAGGAGTTAATGAAGCTAAGGCAGAAGGAATTGTTATTGAACAACCCAACATCTACTATTTAAGCTAAAAGTCAAGCAGAAAAGGAAGGTCCCCAAAGTCATCAAGGATAATGTTTTAAGCTGTAGAGGGAAATCTAAGGCAGGTTGCTGTAAACTTTGATTTTCCACCCTGTTCCTGAGGCAGACGGGCCTGTGGATCTCTGGAAATTTATTACTTTTTCACATAAATTTGAACCATGCAAATTTGAAGTTGTTAATATGAAAATAATAATAAAGCCTCCCTTTAGGTTCAACATTTGGGATAATATAAATTCACCTTATTTTGTCATGTTCCCAGCAGGGGATAGATGGTACACCTAAACTGGGTGAAAGGACTGTTCACAGAGGTGTGGCCAGGGGGTAGGGAAACTGCCAGGACGGGTACAATCCCTGCTCCAGACGACCAGGGACAAAGGGAGTGAGTGGTTCCTGAACCCTCGGGAGGACAGCTAAATGGGGAGGGGTACCGGATGGGAACTTGGGCCTTCAGGAGAGGGACACAGCTGACCAGTGGTGGCCCAGCAGAGTGGGATCCTTGGGAACTGATACCCTAACCTCTTCCTTCCCTCTCCCTGATTTCTTGCAGGTGCTGCCCATTGGGAGAACCCGGCCGGAAGCCAGAAGTCAAGGTTGTATATGTAGATGGACTCCCTGCGGGGAGCAGGGTGAAGGACCTGGAGGACCCCACACTAAACCAAAGTCTGAGCCAAGAATCCTATCATTTCAAACCAGCGGTAGGACACATTGTAAATGGGCTTTCTGATATTGCCCATGGCGATATCACTCCAGCTGGTAAACAGCCCTCACACCCGTCGTCCCCCAAACTCTCTACCCATGCTCAGGATGGAACTGTTATCGATTTTGAATTATGAGATGCTTTGAGAAAACATGCCTTCCATTGAATTTAACCTCCCCAATCCCCCTTCTTCTCCAAAATACCATGTTGGTTTGGAGTCTTCCTTTAAGAGATTTTAAGCTGCAAGACAGAATTCTGGCTCACCTCACTTTATGCCACTTCTGTGTTCTTGAAATGCCACAAAGGTAAGCATTTCCTAAATACAACTCTCTTTATTTAGAGGTATGGCACATTTTCAGGGCTGTGCAGCATTCTTTTCTCTTACCCTAGAATTGATCGGTACTTCAAGAAATTAATTTAGAACAGGATTAACAGCTGGATCTTGTCACAGTGGTTGCAGAAATTCTGGCCATTAAGACTATAAGCTCCCTGGGGGCGCCTGAGTGGCTTAGTGGGTTAAAGCCTCTGCCTTTAGCTCATGTCATGATCCCAGTGTCCTGGGATCAAGCCCCACATCGGGCTCTCTGGCTCAGCAGGGAGCCTGCCTCCCCCTCTCTCTGTGCCTGCCTCTCTACCTACTTGTGATTTCTGTCTGTCAAATAAATAAATAAGTCTTAAAAAAAATAAAAAGACTATAAGCTCCCTGAGGACAGGGGTTGTGTCTCATTCCACAACTTCTCCCCAGCTTCTGGCAGAATGTGTGGTTCTTAGAAAGTACTCAATAGGGTGCCTGGGTGGCACAGTGGGTTAAGCCTCTGCCTTCGGCTCAGGTCATGATCTCAGGGTCCTGGGATTCGAGTCCTGCATCGGGCTCTCTGCTTGGCAGGGAGCCTGCTTCCTCCTCTCTCTCTCTGCCTGCTTGTGATCTCTCTCTCTCTCTCTCTGTCAAATAAATAAATAAATAAATAAATAAATCTATCTTAAAAAAAAAAGTGCTCAATAAATATTTCTTGGATAAGTGAACAAAGCGTTTAAAATGATGCATAGATCCATAACCAAATCATACCTATTTCTGACCATATTTTCTAAGTCTGTATTATTAAAAGGTTTCAGAATCACTATAAATGATATTATGAAGGTCGAATGGGTCCCTCCTCCACTGGAGTGCTGGGAACACACAAACTCAAAATTAGCATCCAAGATTAGCCCTTGTGTGTGATTCCATCATTTTAAGAGTTCTTCAAAGTGCAATTATTGCCAATTAAAAATTTTCCCTAAGACCCAAAGAAAGCCATTTATCCTTTCAGATCCCTGTGAATGTAGGGAACTTGGTATCTTGACCAAACCGAATGTTAAGAGTTTCGTCATCTGCTTTACTTTAAAAATGACAAGGCCGCACTTTCCAGCCATCAAGGTTCAGCCCCACCTGGCTTGGAAGGAGCCTTTGATTCTCTCCAGGGCAACGGGATTCACCTTCTATCACCTGCCACAAGACAAGGATGAGGTGGGAGGGGCTAGAAGGATTGAGAAAAGCTTTGCCCTGTGATACTCTTCTTTGTAGAAAGCTTGCATTCTGGCACCTCTTAATGATGGCTTAATTTGGGGCTATTTTTAATCCAGGAGATTAAACCAAGCCATCCATTAAGAAGTTAATCCATGCATTTGATTTCCATTAAGAGGGAGAAGAACAGATTTTTGTCTCGCTCTTTTTTTTTTTTTTGTCCTGATTTCCCCCTTTACTTAAACTTCCTCTCCTCTGCTCAGTGATGTCATTGTAGCTTTTAGTCTCTGGCCCCAGGGCTGTGGGTGTTAGCGGTGCTCTCTGGGCAGCCACTGCTGATTCATCCTGATGAATCATTATCCTGTGCCTCTGGGCTGGGAGAGAATGATGTCACTGTGTATCTTCCTACTCCTCCCTAGCCTTCCCTTTAATACGCTGAATGTTTGAAACAGGCGGGTTCAGCTGAGGCTACCCAAGGGCCTGGGAACTCACGAAGCTTCGCAAATGCAGGGTGATCCTGGGCAGGGAGCCCTGGGGTTCTCACCAGTGCGGGACTGAACTCCTTCACCCTGCTCACCATGAAGCCATTTATAGACTGAGACAGCTAGAAGGTGACTGACCTGACACCTCCGAGGCAGCCAGACATCCAGCAGTCAAGCTTCCCAGCCCTGCTCAGCCTCTCTGCTTTGAGGTCAATTATTATAAACTATCATTTTTGCAAGGTTGCTCTTAGTTCAACGGTTGCATAATCCATGGCTGTTTTTCAGCAATGATAACTCAGAGCCTCCCGGACAATGGAAATCCCTGGTTTAATCTTTCTTTTTCTCCCTTTCCATTTCATTTTCCCTCTATCCTTCAACGTTTTCTCCACCTCACTCCTAACTCAACAGTTTCCAGCTGTGGATAGCTTGGCTCTGTTTCCACCCCAGATTTTTCTGTAATGTGCAGCTGGACTCCTTCCAGGTCCCAGATGTGCTATTTATTTATGCTGAAGCATCTGCGCCTCAACACAGTCTTGTCACGGCAATGTGGCAAATTTGCAAAAAAAAAATTCGACTGCCAGTTAGTTGGTGGGCTGGACCATCCTGACGGACCCGGGAGGCATTGCAAAGGAGTTAGAGGTGAGGCCAAAGCAAGGGGTGTGAGCAGGGATGGCAATCCAGGCGAAGCCAGAAGCTCACACTCTCCCATGCTGTGGCTTTTAGATGAGTCTAGTCACACTGGGAGATGAGGGTTTGATTCATTTCAAAGCACGATGGTGTTGTTGCAAAATCCAAAGAAGCCGTTCTCCTCCATAAGTGAACTGGAAGCAGGGTGGCCCAGTGAAAGCAAATGGCTGTCACCCCTAAGTGATTGGGCTGTGAGCATTAGAGATGACAGCCCTGAATTGGGGATTATAGGGCTGTCGGGGCTGGGGCACAGGTCCAGGGGGACAGGGCACTGGACTGGGAAGCAGAGTCCTGGTTCTGGTTTCAACTCTCTCCTGCTTCTTTTCATGACCCCAGGCAAGCCTTTTCACCTGGGATCCTATTCCCTCTTCCATAACATTAAAAGATTGGGTTAAATTGTGAGGTTTCAAGCTTTTTTTAAATTCAAACTAAATCTTAAGTGGAAGTCTTTTATGTATGTGTGCTTAGGACTATGGCGCAAGGAGGTGGTAATAACCAAATTCTGGGAAATAGCATAACTGGCAGCTTGTCCAGCACACACTGGGTCCCACAGGGTCCAGAGACTGGGGGGACGGGGTCAGAGGTGTGCCTCTCCACCACTCAAGCATCCTCACCTTCACCTTTAGAGTCACGTGGCTTAGCCACATGTCTACCCTTCTCAGTGGCTCAGAGAATAAGCCCCTCCATTGACACTGTCTTCCTTGTTTCTTCCCTGACCCAGTATAACTTCCTCCACCCCCTCCACCCTTCTATTATCTCCTTCTCCTCAGCTTCCTGCTGGATGGCCAGTTGTTCAGCTCCATCCTCTCTGAAGAGTAGGCATGGGACACAACCATTTACAACCACAGGAGAAGCAAACCCTTGGCATATGGATCTTCTGGACTACTGAATGGAGCCTCTCTTAGTAGATTTTCTGTGTATTGTATCAAAGGGAGCTCTTCTCTCTCTTCTTCCACCTTGGTTCTCATTACTGAAGGCTCCCTTTCTGCTCCTAACCCTAGCTTGTGTGGCAAGCCCCAGGAATGAAGAAAAGGGTGAGTGTGATGTGTGTCCCTCTGTCTAGCCATTTCTGAGACAACTTTGTTGAACCTTAAGGGCTCCTTAAAAAGCACAGTTTGAGGACCACTGCATAAAATGGAATCATCACTCCCAATCCTTGAGTCCTAAAAACTCAGAGAAGAGTATTTTTCATTCGGGTTAGAATCCTAGGAAGTTTTTGGACTAGAGAGAACTTTCGGAGACTCCCCCACTCTTTCTCATCTGCTGCTTTGATGGAGGTCTACACCCATCTAGCGTCTTACTAGTTGGGAGAAATTCTCCCTGAGGAACCATTCATAGCTTCTAGCACCATACAGCTCTCCCCAGGTGACACAATTTTCTCTCCAGTGTGCTGTGTGAGATACTCTAGGCACATGGATGAAGGAACATTTCAGTATCAGAGAACATCTCTCCATTCAGTGACTTCTTATACATAGACCCAAGAGTCCAGCTGGCATAGAGATGAGAGCTGTGTCACTAAAGGAGGTCTCAGGTCATCTTGGGTCTGTGGACAAATAATTACTTTTCCTCTCATCCTCCATGAGTGGTAGAGCACCATATTTGAAGCTCTTATACATTGTATTATTCTTTCCAAATATTTGCTATCCTACTTAGTGATAGATGAAGATCTCCTGGCTACAGGGATGTTGAGCTCAGTCACTGATTTGCTTTGACCAATGAAATGTGAGAAGTGATGCATGCCACCTGCAAGATAACACAAAAAGTCCATGTGAAGTTCTGTCATCTCACTATTCTCTCTTCTAACAAAGGGCAATATATGAAAAGTCCAGTATCTCACACAGGGGCTGCTTCTTTAGCCTGGGTCTCAGAATGACAGGCATGTGAAGAGGGAACAGACCCAAGACAGACATGTAGTAGATACAGAGTATGAACAAGAAATAGACCTTTGCTGTTGTAAGCCTCATTCTAGCTGAATTGTTTCTCATGGGTTAGGGGCCAGAGAGACCTGGATCTGCATTTCAGCTGTATAACCTAAGACAAATCACTAAACCTCTCAAAGCCCCCATTTTCTCATTCATGAAATGGGGACAATAATGGCACCTACCCACTGGGTTGTTGAAAGGATTAAATACAAAAATACAAGTAAATTCCTTATCACAGTACCAGATACTTAAAAAAAAACACTTGATACATGTTACCTATGATTATGATAAAACATATTAGGGCACAGGAATAAAAATATGGGTGTGTAGGAAAGAGATGAACAATTATGAAGTAGGATAATTGGTCATAAATCTTCTTTTAACATTTAATTTTTAAAAATAATGCTCAGTATTTATGGCTCTATGTAGGAAGAATAAAGGTCCCCAAAGATGTCCAAATCTCAATTCCCAGAAACTGTCAATATGTTACTATATGTCAATATGTTGTACAGCAAAAGGGACTTGGTAAATGAGATTAAGTGAAGGATTTTATTTATTTTTTTTTAAGATTTTATTTATTTATTTGACAGATAGAGATCACAAGTCAGCAGAGAGGGAGGCAGAAGTGGGGGTGAAGCAGGCTCCCCGCTGAGCAGAGAGCCCAATTCGGGCCTCCATCCCAGGACCTTGAGATCATGACCTGAGCGGAAGGCAGAGGCTTAACCCATTGAGCCACCCAAGTGCCCCAAGAGAAGGATTTTAGAGGTGGAAATTTATCCCAAATAATCCAGGTAGGACTGATGCAATCACAAGAGGCTTTATAAGTAAAAGAGGGAGTTAAGAGGGATCCAATTTCTGGCTGGAAGAGCCAAGGAATGCAGACAGCCTCCAGAAGATGGAGAAGCCATTAGGATGGATTCTTCTCCACAGCCTCCATTAGGAACACAGACCTGGAATTTAGTCCACTGTGACCATTTGGGCTTTTGACCCACAGAACTGCAAAATAATAAATTTATGTTTTGGTAGGCCACTAAATGTGTGGTAATTTGTTACAGCATCAATAGGAAACAAATTCAGGTCCAATTCCTTTTTCCGTTGTTTTAGCATTGCTGCTTCTTGTTAACAGATAGTCTCCTTTTCCTGAGTCCAAAATGGTAAAGATTTGGGTAGGATTTTTTTTAGATCCCAATGCTTGCTGATTCATAAATTAGGCTCCTGACTGTGGCCATCCTTTCTTGCCAATACCGTCCCCCCATCTCACAGGTTCTCACTCTATGAATCCCACATACATAGTTTCAAATCATAAAAGGAATTTTCTATTATAATTTTAAAATGACATGTTATACTTTGTTCACTGTGTGTAGTTTTGGGGGGTGGTTTGTAATCTTTTCCAGTCACTACTAAAGGATAAAATCAAGGCCAGAAGGCCAGATCCTTAGATAAACCCGAATTATGCCAGTATGATTCTTAACATGACTTTTTCCAGAATTCTCTTTTAGCAGATGAATTCTTTCATCATCAAGAGAATGTCATATAAACTCTCTTGATGATGAAAGAATTCATTTACTAGAGTAATACATGAGGCATATGGTAGTAATTTTTTTTAACATCATTGGTTGCTGAAATCTTGTTTGATCATAAACAGGGAGAATTGATTGTTATTTTTTGCTTTTAGATACTTTTGTTTTACTTCCTAATTTTTTTCTTAAATTCCAGTATAGTTAACACAGTGTTATATTAGTTTCAGGTGTACAATGTAGTGATTCAACAATTCTCTACATTACTCAGTGATCATCAAGATAAGTGTCCTCCTTAATCCCCATCACCTATTTTGCCCATCCCCCCACCCATGTCCCCTCTGGGAACCATCTGTTTGTTCTCTGCAGTGAAGAGTCTGTTTCTTGGTTTGTCTCTTTTTTTCCTTTGTTAATTTGTTTCTTAAATTCCACATATAAATAAAACCATATAGTATTTGTCTTTCTCTGACTTATTTTGCATAGCAAAATACTCCTAGCTCCATCCACGTTGTTGCAAATGGCAAGAATCCACTCTTTTTTTATGGCTGAATAATATTCCATTGTCTATATACCACATCTTTCTCATCATTCATCCATCCATGGACACTTGGGTTGCTTCCATAGTTTGGCTATTGTAAACAATGCTGCAATAAACATAGGGGTGCATGTATCCATTTGAATTAGTGTTTTTGCATCTTGGGGGTAAATATCCAATAGTGTGATTACTAGATCATAGGGCAGTGCTATTTTTAATTTTTTAGGAACCTCTCTTCTATTTCCCTTTTTATTAGTTTCAGTGATGGCAGACAAGAGACGGGAAGAATATTTGTCATCCTTTTCCCACAGGCACTTTTCCAAAAATTTCAGCTCACCCCTCTATGGTGGGTAGGCTGTGCAGGTAGGTCAGGGGTCTCCCTCATGCTTGCAAACATTCTGCAAGAAGCATGCTCAGTGTGCTGTCATTTGCAGGATGATCTCTGCTTCAGGGGTTCTTGGCTCATTCACCACTCCTGCCTGTGGTGGGAGAATGAGTCACGTGGGAAGTGTAAATTTCCTGATCCCTCCAACTACAGTTCATAGGTCTAGCCACAACATGGTAAATATTCTATTTCTGTTCTAAGTAAAACAATAATTCTGTGCTCAGTCTGCTACTTTTTTTCTTTCTTTCTTCTCATTGGCTCTCCATTCACAGAGTCCAGGCTGGGAGCAGACAATTTTCCAGAAATCTCCTCAACCACAACATGCTGACTAGCTTTAGTTATTTTCTACTATTAAAATAGGGTTGCAGTATGAAAGAGTTACCCTCTATAGATCCCAGTGCCAGAAAATAAGCCTTTGAGGTTTCTTGATATCTGGCCTTGTACTTCTAGGTGTCCCCCTATCACTTTAGAAGTCATAGCTGTGAGCCACCCCACCTCCCATCTCCAAACTCCCCTTCTCTCTGATATCTGGTCCTAGAGAGGGTGGTCTGGTTGCTCTCCAGTGACCAGCATCTCCCTCTCGGAGTGTGTGTAGAATCTAATTCGTAGAGTATACTCATTCTCCTCATGTTAGATTTTTGCTATTACATTTCAGCCTGGATTCTGCAGTGGAAAACTTCCTGCCACATAATGGACTTTCATTCACTATTTTTGTCTAAATAGGGTTATACCCACTTTAAGCTAGATATTATATGAATAAGTATCAGAATCATACCCAAGACCAGATGGAGTTGGCTTTTCCTGGGGAAGACAAAGTGTTAGGTTTTCTTGTTTTAGTTATGAAAATGCCAGCTTGAGCAATGAACTGGCTGGTGTTCTAATTGTCTTAATGTGTGAATCAGAGAGGCCATATGGCCCACCTGATCAATTGTGTGGCAATGAAGAAATGGAGGAAAAAAAGGATCCAGAAGGTCATAGTTAGTCACTCAAGTCTACCATTTATGTCAGAAGTGTGTTAGTTACCCGGTGAAGATTTGTAGATGCAGCTGCCAGGGGGAGTGAGCAGCATGGATGTGTCTCTGAGACGGACTTGCAAAGCCTTCGTGTTATAGGAAGATGAAAATATTTTGGGAGTCTAAATTACATGTGTTAAGAAATCAGAGGGAGCACGGGGTTCTATGCATGAAAAAATAAAGCCAATTAAAAATAATGATTCTCCTCTTGGAAGCTCAAAATGCAAAAAAAAAAAAAAAAAAAAAATCTTGCTGGACAAGAATCTAAGCCCTCACTTATGTCTGTCTTGAGTAGCAGCTGTCCCCTAGTTGCCATCAACTCCTGGTTTGCCTTAATGATGCAGGGTAGAGTGTGACATTCGATCATGTGACCATTCTTTATTTTCAAAGATTTCTCTTGAGTGACAGCCATGAAAATCTCTCTTCTTTGGAGGAATTCAAATAATTTCCAGATATTCATTCATGATTTCATTTAAAAATTTAGTTTAAAGAAGGAAGGATATAGAGTAGGGGTGGAGTCTATAAGCAGAATTATTTTGTTTGATTCTCACAGGATCTTTAAGAAATTTCACACACAAAAAAATTGCAGATTTCTCCATGGCTACAGTCAGCTGGAGTTTAAGTGGCAACTGCTAGGCTGTGAAGGGTGTAATCCACTCTTTAGTTCCCTACGGGCCTGCTTCATTCTCTTACACCACCTTCCTGGCCCTACACCTGAACCCTGATATCTGAATAACCACCTCTCACACTATGGGGAAAATGAGGTACAAAGTCACTCTGAGAAGCAAACACAGCTTACATCCCCAACGACTCAGCTTTGTGTGTGAATGGGAGAGGACGCGAAGCGAGCAAAATAGTTTTTAAAAGCAACTGGAATGGTTTCTCTAAACACACCGATGTGTTGGGGGAGCAAAGGAAGAAAACTGATGGAGTTGGAGACATCAGTGACGAAAGGGAAGGGGAGGGCATGGCTCTCGGGAAGGCTTTGTGCCCGCTTGGTAGCCAGAGACATTGTGAAATTCACCAGTCCATTCCTCAGTGATGCCATGACCCACAGACAACACCCAGGCTCCAAGCACAATGTCAGCTGGAGAAGGCCCCATGTGCAGGGGCTAACTTCTGGAGATATGTCCACTTTCTCCTCTAAATTTTACAAACTCTATTTCCTTGAATAAAGTCACTATCGCTTTGGACCTGAACCACTGCAGAACTGCTTTTACTAAGTGGCTCTCTGTCCTGCTTGCCAGTCTACGTGACTGGTGCTACAGGACATGCCCGTGGTGCTGGACTCAGCATCAGTATGGTCCTGGGGCTCTCACTCCTAATATTGGTTTCTGGATTCAGTATTGGGAATACACGTGTTTTCTCTGAGAACCTGATTTTTTTTGTTTTGGTGCTGTTTTGCGTGTGTGTGTTTAAACATTGCAAACATCATAAAGGTTATACCACATCTGATTTCTCTCTTTGCACTGGTGGGTTAAAGGCCACAATCAAATCCATGGCCAGCCTCCATCAAGTACAGGGGACATAGGGGGAAGGGACACATTTGGATACTTCATTCTGTTTTGTTTTGTTTTGTTTTGTTTTCTTAATTTCCTAAACTTTAATTTTCCTTTGTTCTTTTTCTTGACTATTAATTTTTAAGTGCTTTTTAAAATGTCTTATTACTATTAGATATTACACAAATACAGAATGAATAACCAAAGTGGGCATTCCAGAAGGCAAGGAGTATCTTCGGTTAAATTAGCTCAGGTAAAAGGAAATGCTTATGGGTACTAGTTGATTGCAACATATAGTTGAACATTTTAACCACACAATGCTTGCCCATTAATTTAAAATTCAATTTAATTCTGTCTTTGTTCATTTTCCCCATGTCTTTGATGTAAATTCCTAGTTTCATCAAGATTTATGACTTGTTTGATAAAATAGGGAGGGTAGGTCTTCTAATTGGTGTCTCTCACTATAGTTACTGGTGTCTGAGATGTGCTGGGTGATATGAGAGGATTCTCTGTCCTACCCCCACCCCAGGGACCCTACATCCAGGCAGGCTCTGGTCATCCTCCGTAAAGATCCTGGCCTTCTTCAATCTCAGAACCTAGTGTAAACCATGCAGGATCTTAGTTTATATGAAGTGGAGGGAATTCCAATTTCTGTTTTTCATGTTACCCTTTGTTGATGACTTTTTTCTGGGATATGCCAAGATTCGAATCCAAGTCCTGTTGGGATATTTTCCTCCCAGTTTATCTCCAAAGTGAAAACCCACCAACCTCACTTCCTTTTCTAGAACATTTCTATACTATTAATGTGTTGTTGGAAAAGAAGGAGTATGGATATTAAGAGTGAGTCTGTATGTCTATATAGGAGAGGGGATAATGAAGATTTTAAAAATTATGGGTGTGATATGAACAAAACATTCCTGAGTGCACAAAAAGAGAGAGACCTTGCATCCTGCTGTTCTCTGCACTGGACAGCATGGGCCGGTGTTGACTGAGGACAGCTTGTTTGGGTTTGGAAATTGAGGGTGGTTTGGTACAGGAATGGCTGTGGGGTGATTCCAGGAGATGGCACTGTGCAGCTTACATACAAGGCATATAAGGCAAGACTGGCATTTGCAACTCATGGAGCTTCTCTTCTGGCTGGAGACAAAGGCTTGCCTATGTAGCCCAACTAGGGAAAAGTTCAAGAGTGTGATAAATTACTACCTCACATATTAGAAGTAAAGACTGCAATAAATGGGGGTGCACTCACAGTTCTAAATTCAACCCATAACCGATTAATGAGAGGCTTTCTTGGAGAGCACTTAGTTTTGCTTTAGGTACCCTCCTTAATTTGTAGTGAAAATGCTCATATTTGGTGATTGGAGTTTCATGGATTTCATAATTTACATAATTACAACCATGTCTTATGAGCCCTTCTTTTCATACCTTCTGTTACTTTCTAAAACTATCAATGTCACTTATTTTCTAAGGAGTTTTAAAATACTGTCTCTTAAGTTTCTCCAGCTTTGGAGCTGCATGACGAAACCCATTAGATCCTGGGTCTGGACTAGTTAATACTACTGAAGTGAGTATGACTATTCATGGCTCCAGCAACTTATAAAGTTCAGGTAACTTAACATGGCAGTTCAAGTGACTTGGTAAGTTAACATTTAAAATTCCTGTTTCTTAGGTAAATACTTAATCGTGCAGGACATTCCCCGTTGGTTTTCTCATCTTTCCAGGGCTAAGACTTCTCCATCCTCTCATTGATGGAGGAGGGTCTGGTGTGAATCTCATCTTTATGCTGAGGCTTGGCTGGACCTGCCTGTTCTTTGAAATCTGCCTCTACTCCCATTGCGTCCGCTGAGGAAGTGTGCCCCTTATGGTCTCTAGTCACCGAGTCCTTTACTCTGCACCTTCTTTGCCAACAATACAAGCCCATTCAAGTTCCCTAAATGCTCTTAACTAACCTCCACGCCTCTGTCTACTAAACATGGGGAAATGTATGGCTGCTCTTGCACTTTATCCTGGGGCTGTGAGAGATTGAGAGTAGGGTGGATGGAGGATAGGACGGGCCATTTCAGAAATGCCTTTGGCAACACTTAACTTTGGGAAGATAAAAAGAAACCTGTGAGGCACTTGGGTGGCTCAGTAGGTTAAGCCTCTGCCTTCAGTTCAGGCCATGACCCTGGGGTCCTGGGACTGAGCTCCACATGGGGTTTGCTGCTCAGCAGGGAGCATGCTTCTCTTTCTCCCTCTGCCCCTCCCATGCTCATGTTCTCTCTCTTGAATAAATAAGATCTTTAAAGGGGGGGGGGCAGGGAAACCTTGTATATAATAAAGTCAGGCAGCCAGAAAGGGAGCTCTTATGCCCTACCACTTGTTGACAATTGCAACCATAACAGTAAGGATCATACCTTGCTGGTCCATACTACTTTAGGGGCTTTATCACCCCAGCAGGAGGAAGAAGGTTTTCTTCCTGCCCAGCAACTACCCAGCCAATGAGAAACAACTACAACTCAGCCAGTGAAAAGCCGCCATACTTCAAACTCTCAGTTTACTCCAATGGACTTTTGTTTGTAACAGCCCTTCCCAATTCCCCCTTTCCTATATGGAAGAGCCTTCCTCTCCTTTGTTCTCTGAACTTGCCTATAGTTTTGCTACAGCTTGCATGTTCTGATTTACAATTCTTTGTTATTCCTGAATAAATCCTTTTTTTTTTTCCCTTGTAAAATAACTGATGGTTTTATTTTTAAAGTTAACACTCTGTACATACTTTTCTACTCTCTTGGCTGCCCTGTAATGAAAGAAGCCCTCAAAGGATTTCTTGTCTGAGTTTCAGTTTTCAATTTGGGAGCTAGTCCTCCCCACTCTCAGATTTCTGTCTTTTCCAGGAGGATGGTCTCTACCAACTTCCCAAGAGTTTTGATGCTTGGAGGGATAATTGTGTGAATCCTTTTCTTGAGAGATCCTGCACTGGCTATATACTCTCTAAATATTCTCCAAGATCCTTAAACCCAGCTCAGAAAACATTCTTATTGCTTGTGTGGTGGAGAAATGGTTTATACATCATCATATGTTTTTCCTCCTTATGTTTTATGTTATAAACTCTATGCACTCAGTGCTCCAGGATTTGCCTTTGGAGAGCTAATTTTTTTCCTCCTTTTCAAAACCATTGTATCTTCCCCTCTCAAGAGACTATTTTGAAATTCATAGTGAAGAATTTGACTTGCTGAATTCAGCTCTTGCTAGGTTCTTCAGCACTTTTCTCTCTCTAGGATAAAAGCCTTAGCCTAAAGATCTAATTTTAATGGTGGAAATGTTGTAGGGCAAAAAAGAAATGCCAAGAAATAAGAATACATCTGTCAATATTTTAAAATATTTTACAGCTACTTATATGATATGAACTGAATGACTTAGGCGGTCTAATAAAAAATTTTCCTCTTTGGGGAGGAATTGGAAAGAATCTAAGCACATGTCTAAAGATATTAACTTTAAATGGTTTTCGAAATTTACCATAGGAGGCAGATTTTTCTCTCCCTCTTGGCTTTGAAAATATTCCTTATGTCACCCTCTTCTTTTTCATGATCCTCCATAACCTGGGAGGGTTAGCTGGCAAAATTCCATACAGTAAGCAAGCCTTACTGCCATTTAAGAGCCTCATACTATCTCCTTGGGGAAAGACAAAACGCTGTGGCTAAAAATGTCAAGTCTGGGATCTTAAAGTTCTACCAGAGAAACTGTGGGGAATGTTAGTCTCTTGGTGGGGAATAGGTTGGGTCACTGGAATGTCTTTTTCCCAGCTTGTTAATGTCTATGATTCAAGGAAAACAAACCTTAAAAAGAACGCAGAAAGTACAATTTTTAGAGAACAGAGGTGAACACTAGTTACTTTAATATTTTGAAAAACATTTTTATGAATTTTTCATAAACACTGCAACTGATGACATAATCATCACATTCAAAAGAATCAATGCTTATATTATCATGGATTTAAGTCCCTAATTGGGAAGAGGCCAAAATTCCCAGATTTCCCAGATTTCAGTTCATGATAGTAAACTTGTATTTCTTTCAAAATATTCACAGAATGCTCATGACAAATGCAGTGCAAATGGAAATGTTTTATTCCCAACATGGGCAGTTGAAATGAAACTCCTTTATTTGAGTATCAGCACACCAGTATACACTCCACTGAAAAAGGATTCTTGACTGACATATGTATGTATTATGTTAAACATCTGTAAGAATGTGTATGTATATGCATGTGTATCTAAAACTTTATATATACACACAATTTTTCAACATTGAAAGGTATTTTTACCCACTAGAAAGAGTTTGATATTTCAATCTCTCAAATGATAATTTTACATCATGGACTAGTGTTTAAGAGTGTGGGTACTGGACTTTGATTGTCCAGCTAAAATCATTAATTAGTTGTGTGACCTTGGGCAAGGTACTGAACATTTTTGTATAGCAATAACCTCATCTCTAAGATGGCAGCCATGCCCCATGAAGTGGTTGTGGGGATTAAGTAAATTAGAACATGGCACTGTATAAAGTACAAAATAAATGTGAACTTTCAGTAATATTACTGGTATATGCAAGGCCCATGCTAGCTACTTTGGGGGATAAAAGAGACAGTCCCTACTCTTATATGGCTTACTATCTAGTGGGGAACTCAAGCTATGGTCTTATATAAAGTTAAATATTCATACCTGAGAAGAAAATCAACTGTTCAGTTCAGCTGCATGGACCAACCTCTTAAATATAGAAGCCATAAGGGCTGGTGACCTGGACCAGAGGAATATCTTTATAGAAAATGTTAGTCTTAGTCTCACATTTGTTTCCCTTCACCTGATGTTTATATCTCTGACATGATGAAAACAGGCTCAAGGCACATTGTATAACATGCACCGTTTGCAGTGGCCCCGTCTCCGTCAATCTTGCAGTGGTTTAACGGTGGGCCGGTCAAGCAGTCCATGACGCAGCTGCTGATGCTGGATTAAGGCTCTTGACAACAGAGGCTGGTTGAGCTGAGAGTGCTCTGAGAAGCGGGCCAGCCCACCAATTTCTGTTTGCAGAGGAACAGCGACTGCTTCAGTGGATTTTTAAGTTGTTTTTTTTTTTTTCCCTGAGATTTACAGACAATTCCAGACTGTGGTTATCCAGTTTAAGAGGTCATTCTGTACAAGGACGGGCATGAAACTGCCTGTCTAACTGCCAGATAAATATTACAGTTAACAACTTCTCTGTGAGATCAAAGACAGGACTGCTCCCTGTGGTCTGGGACGTTCATGGAAGGCCTTGGGAAGAAGTGGTTATGAAAAGGCCTTCAACAAAAATTTAAGGTAATCTTTGGATTAATCCCTTTTCAATCAAATATTAATTCCCCTAATTTAATTTTTTATAAAGAGGAATGCATTTACTTATTTATTTATTTTTAAGTAGGTCCCAAGCCCAATGTGGGGCCTGAGATCAAAAGTCATAGGCTCTACCAACTGAGCCAACAAGGCACACCATCTCCTAACTTAATTTTTAAAATTTATCACTCTAGGTTTTCCCCTACATCCTGTCCCTGACTGGTGCTCATTTCAAAAGATAATTCTGTGTCTAAGTTATGAGTTTAACAAGTTTTCATATGTTGATCTGAGTATATAACCTTCACCTATAAAATTGCTTCTGTGGGGAAAACAGGTATTCTGAATTTCAGACAATCAATTTACAAACCCATTTTTTAAAACCCTACTTTGTTGGTTCTTTCACTCAGCAATTAAGGAGGAGTGCTTTTCATGAGTATCAGACACTGGTTGGCCCATATGAACAAAAGATACCTACTCTCATGGAGTTGACATTCTGGAGAGGAGATCCAGTTAAACAATACACAGAATTAAGAATTGGGATAGTGTGTCGGAAGGCAGTAATTGCTAAGGGATAAAGAAAAAGTAGCGCAAGGTAAGAGGGATGGGATGGGTGGCAATTTTAAATAGGATGGTCACTGTGAGGGTTACACTTAAGCAAAGTGTGAAGGGAGCCGCCAAGATGACCAACCCCAAGTGGGGCTAGAGTATTTAAGGCAGAAGGAAGAGCCAGTGCAAAGGCCCTGAAGCAGGAGCTTACCTAGTGAGTCTGAAGAATAGCTAAGAGACCAGTATAGTTGGAAGAGGATGGGAGAGACTAGATGATGAGGTCAGAGAGGTAAGTGGCAGGGAACTTGCTAGATCATAGAGAGCCTCCCAAGACTGTAGAAGTTTTGAGAAAGTCAGTGGTCACTTGCATTGGGCAGGCTTAAAGCAAGGCCTGCATGTATCAAAATAATTTCTCTTTTCCCCAGTGTCCTATACTTCAACTTTAATGTAGATACAAATAAACTGAGATCTTGCGAAAATTCAAATTCTGGTTTGGTAGGTCTGGGGCAGGGCCTGAAATTGGCCATTTTTAACAAGGTTCCAGGTGATGCCAGGCTCCTGGACTATAGCCACACACTGACAAGTAAGAGTAAAGAGGTGTTGAGTTCCCAGGGGCTCTGGAACTTACCTCTCCATTAGCTGGGTACGAGGGCTTTCTTGTTCCTCGTGAGCCTGAAAGGAAAACCTTAAAAGGTTTTTGTTCACTTTCCTCTTGGTCATGGTCTCACCACTGGTCTCACCATTTCAAGGTCCTATCACTTGGCTAGTAAGAGCATGGTCTAGAACTCCCTCCAGGAACAAGAGATAGGTTTTCTGGCTGTTTCCATGCAGGATCTAAGAAGTTTCTAGGGCCTCCTCGCTGCCACTATGGAGGCTCTGACCACATTCCTATCTTACTCCAATTACAGAAGTTCTGACTTGTGGCCTTCACTCCTGGTCCTGTATACTTTGAGTGAAAGACCAGCCCTGTAAACTAGGCTTGAGGCAGCTTAGAGGATGTGGGTTATGCTCCTAGGTAGAAGAGAGAATACCCTGCAAGGCTGGCCTTCTGCAGAGCAGGCCTGGGAGGACTAGCTGCTTGTGAATATAAAGCAAGGTCAAGAGCCAGATAGCCAGATGGGTTTGAACTGTGCTTCTATCCCTTACTGTGTAATATCAGGAATACTCCTTGGGGTCCTGGAGCCACAGTTCTCTCATCCGGAAAGTGCGAACACCACCACCACTTCCCTCATTTATCGAGAGGATGCATATACAGCATGGAGTCAGGTACCTGGTTCATACCGATGCTCACAAAATACTGGTTTTTATTTTTATAATCACTGGTAATATCCCACCACCTATCAAATCGCTTTGTGGCCTGGCCCGACGGTACCCACCTCTACATTCTCTGGAGCTCAGGCACTGTGGCAAACCCCTCAGCAAAGGCTTTCGAAGAGAAAACAGAGGGGCCAACGCCAGTTTCTTCGTGGCAAATGTCACTAGAGGTAATCAAGGAACGGAAGATGTTAAGTTTAGAAAGGAGATGATGGGGAGGGGGATAGGGATGGACGTGATGCCTGTCGTCATATTGTCTGGTGTGAGAGTGATCAGACGTCCTCTAGGAGACCCAGCGGGCACGCTGCGACCCACCGGAAGCAACGAAAGGAAAGCACACCCCCTCCAACAGACAAAGAGAGGCACGGTGCGACGGAGAAGGGGGTGTCTGGGAGGGTCGGCTCCTGCGCAGCTGCGGCCGCGGAGCCAATCGCCGCGCGCAACCCGTCCTCGCGCGACGGTACAGTCGTACAGCCGTGACGTCGACGGTTGCCATGGAGAGGCCCGCTCGCTGGGGACCGCGAGCTGGCGCCAGGGGCGGCGGGGTCGGAGCGTGGCTTTGAAGCCGCTTCCGCTACCACCATGAGCGGCCGAAGTCGGGGTAGAAAGTCTTCCCGCGCCAAAAGCCGGGGCAAAGGCCGCGGCAAGGCCCGAGTCCGCGCTGCTCCTGCCGACGCCTCCCGCGACCCGGACCCGCCACAGTGCCAGAGGCTCGGGGAGGAAACCCAGGCGGCACAGGTGCAGGCTGGCGCGGGTTGGGGTGGCCTGGAAACCGCTGCGCCCGCGCCGTCCCGTCGGCCCGGGGAGGACGCTGCCTGCCGGCTCCCCCTGGACTGTGGCCTCGCGCTCCGGGCCCGAGCTGCGGGGGATCGCGGGCAGGCCGCGACTAGGTCCGGCCCAGAGAAGGCCACATCCCTCTCGGAGCGCCTAGCAACAGACACTGTCTTCGTGGGAACCGTGGGAACCGTGGGAACCGTGGGAAGGCCTAAAAATGGCCCCCGCGTTGGAAATCGGCGTGGCCCTGCCGGGAAGAAGGCCCCAGAAACCTGTAGCACGGCGGGGAGGGGGCCTCAGGCCATAGCCAGTGGGAAGCTGAAGAAGGGGGCCACAGGCGAGAATGTCTCCGTCCCTGTGGTAGAGGAAAAGAAGGTGGAGAAGGATGCAGGGTCAGGGCCCCTGGCGACAGATGGCAGCATGGATACGCTGGAGACCGTCCAGCTGAAGCTGGAGACCATGAACGCCCAGGCAGACAGGGCCTACCTTCGGCTCTCGCGGAAGTTTGGGCAGTTGCGACTGCATCATTTAGAGCGCAGGAACCTCCTCATCCAGAATATCCCGGGCTTCTGGGGGCAAGCTTTTCAGAACCACCCCCAGCTATCATCCTTTCTGAACAACCAAGACAAAGAGGTTCTCAGCTACCTGAACAGCTTGGAAGTGGAAGAGCTTGGCCTTGCCAGACTGGGCTACAAAATCAAATTCTACTTTGGGCGCAACCCCTATTTCCAAAATAAGGTGCTCATCAAGGAATATGGGTGTGGGCCTTCGGGTCAGGTGGTGTCTCGTTCTACTCCAATCCAGTGGCTCCCAGGGCATGATCTCCAGTCCTTAAGCCAGGGGAACCCCGACAACAGCCGTAGCTTCTTTGGGTGGTTTTCAAACCACAGCTCCATTGAGTCTGACAAGATTGTGGAGATAATCAACGAAGAACTGTGGCCGAATCCCCTGCAGTACTACCTTATGAGTGAAGGGGCCCGTGCAGAGAAAGCAAAGGAAGGCAGGCAAGGTCCAGCAAGGCAGCCAGTGGAGACCCCAGAGCCTGGGGCAAACAAGTCCAACTGATCCCGCACTGGCCTCCCTACTACCTCCCATTGGACCTGTGCCTAGCTAACCACACGTGTTTGGCTGTCTGCCTTCTCTTCATATTGGCCTCTGCACTGTATTCCCTTTGGACTTCAGTTACAAGAATATGGTATCTATGATCATGTTCTTTAGCCTCCTCGTGGCCTTCTTGCTTTTTCACATTAGTGTTACATGTTAAATGATCTCAACCCTACTGTTTATGTGTTCAGCGCACATGCTTCAAGTGTGTGCTGCCTTTGTCTATATTGCCTGGACCATGATCTTGGCTCTGGCCCTTCCTAGCTGTCTTTAACATGGACACATGAGTCATCCTCCAAGAGGACCAGTGCATCCTCAAGCTCTGCTACTTCAAGGCCAGTGACTTGCTGAGCTTTGTGTTCATGCTGGCCCTGCGTGCCATCTAGGGCAAGTTTTTCTGTTGCCATTGCAGAATGAAGCTAGCGCACATGGTATTGGCCATCAGCCAAAACTAATTGTTCCAAAGCCCTGGGGTCACCAGCCTAGTTGCCATCACCTGCTGGATCTCTGACTTTGGCCAGGCACCTCTGCTGCCCTGCTGGATATGCAGAATAGCACTTGACTGTTAGGCATGGATGAGGTTAAGGGTGAGAAGCACTATGCCACGTGTTCTATACCATCATGTGTCTCTTCCTGCCTCTGGGCCCTTCTACTGTTGAACATTCATCAAGGTCTATATCGTGCCCTGTCACTGTCAGGCCACTGAGACTTTTCTACATTGCTATTGGCCCCAGTTGACCTCCGGGTCAGCGAGGACCTCAAGAACTGCCTGTGGACCCAGGCCCCCTGCCAGTGCATGAGACACACACTTTCCAGGAACCCTGCTGCCTACCAGACCGATGGGCGGGTATGTGGACGTGTGCTCACTGTCATCGTTCCATGGCTCCAGGTGAGGGTGGGGAATGGACCCACATGTAACCTAGGTACCTTTGTCAACTCCACTTATCCCTTCCTAGCACAGGGCCAGAGTGCTATAGCGGAGTTGCTGGGGAAGTGGTATTTCTTATCTGTGGGCCTGTGTCTGCTTCATCTTACACCTCTATACCTTACTTGCCCTTCCTTCATTCCCTCCCTTCTTTCCTCCCTTCCTTTCCTGTCCTTTTTTCCTCCACTTCTCCCTCCCTTTTTTGTTGCAATATTACCACAGCTCAGAAAGAGAAAACAACTGAGAAACCAGGGTTTTCTGCATACAGCTAGAGAGACAGGTGGGACTTGCTGTGCACACTCACGCACTGGGAAAACAGAGGGTAGAGGAAGCCAGAAGGCCGAGTTGGTCTGTGGTCAGATCTTGGCTCTGACTCCTGGGTTCACTGTATAATTTTCATGTTGAAAATTCTTTTCATGGCTACACACGTGTTAGAATTATAAGCCCTAAGGCAGCAGTGTTGTGGACTAGTGTTTACTCCTGTTCCAACTTTTTTTTTTTTTTTTTGCTGCCCCTTAAGACCCAGTTAGCTCATACTGTTTCCTCCTCTGTGGTAGCCTCTGGCCGTCTGGCCCTCATTCCCCAGCTTTCTACTCTCAGCAGTCCTTTGCTCTCTTTATTTCTACCTTTAAATACCCTTAGGATAGGCTTCCATCTCAGGGCATGGGGACAGGGTGGGCAGAATCCATTCTGGATCTCCAGGGCTCATTTCCAGTGAGTATAAAAGCTGAGCTGGGCCCTCTTTCTCCTCTGCATCCCTAAGGGTGGAGGGGTAGGACTGTAACTACACATCCCCTCCTCCAATCTCCTTTTCCTTATGGGAGACCTTGTTCTGAGTTCTGCAAGGGCTGGGGAGGCCTTGACTCAAATTTGTAGAGCGGGATTGCCAGGTGGGGGACTTGGAGCAAAAACATAGGGCAGGAATGAGCCTGGTGTGGAAGGGCCTGGAGATGCAGGTAGAAATGGCTTGGAAAGCCTCAGGGAAAGTATACCTCTCTCTCAGTCAGGGCAAGGACAAGAAGGGACATTCCCCAGAGTGAGGAGGGGAGAATTAAGGGGTCATGGGCCAATACAGTGCCTGGGTGAGGGTTGCCCACGGTCTTGTCCAATCATTAGTTCATCATTAGTGGATTTTATAAATCACAGAAACAAGTCCAAAGCAGAATAATGTTACTTTGGATGCTTTCTCTTTTGTTCTAGGTGTGGCCTTGCGTATGTGGAAGATTGATGCTATATGCTGCTTGTTTTGCCATAAGTAAAATCTTACCACTTCCCCCATTTTTGCCTAATGGGACAATGTAGCTGTATAGGTCTGCTTTTTTCTTTCTTTCTTTCTTTCTTTCTTTCTTTTTTTTTTTTTTTTTAACTTTTTGCTCTTTATTATGGACATTTTCAGACAAGCACAGAAATGGAGAGGATGGTACCCGGACCCTTTGTACCCATCACCTGTCTACATCAATTATGATCAACCTGGTATCTTCCTCTCCCCACCTGTATTGTTGATGGAAAATCCGACACTGTGCCAATTCAACCTTGACTACTTTGGGAGATCAGGACTCTCTTTTGGTGGTGATAGTGGTGGGCGGCACTATCATGATCACATCAGGTCTGCTTTTTGCTTTTTGCTCTGAATGTTAACTAATGAAGTTCCAGAAACGGGCCTTAGAAGTGAAAGTCTTCAGGATGAATAGGGAGTCTCAAAAAGAGATGAAAAGATGCTCCCGTTCCCCTGTGTTCACGAAAGGAGAGAGAGAGAGACTGTTTTGTTGTAAATCTTTCAAAGACTGATAGAATAAGGTGCTTACCTGAGACCCTTCACCAGAATATCAGTCTTTTTTGCCTGAGAAAGATGGAGGCATGTGTGACTGTTAGAAATATCATCAGCTTGTCCTGGTTTCATAATATAACTGGTCTTAGAAGTATAATTTGGAAATTGTTTCTGTGTTCTGTGAAAATAACCTCCCCAAAGCAATCAGTTACTGGTTGTCTTGGTAATTTGACACCCTGGTAATAATGCAATTATTCCTTTGTTCCCAAACAGTATAAATAGTTGTAAGCTTGCATGCATTATGGAAAAATAAAAACCTGTATCTCTGTTATATTTTTTATTTAAAAAAAAAAAGAATTAGAAGGTGGAGCTGAGGCTGCGTAGTTGAGGGGATGTATACGTTGGCCTCAGAGTGATTCCTAGGTCTCAGGCCCTGGTTTGACTAGCTATAGAACAATGATTCTCATGCCCTTAGCAGAAATTGAGACTCTGTGGTTCGTTCTGGGAGGAAGCCAGGTCATTCTCGTTTTTAACGAGTTTTCCAGGTGATTTTAGTGGAAATCCAGTGTTTCTCAAATTTTGAATTTTGAATTGTGTGAGGAATCCTGTGAAACTGAATTCCAATTCAGTAGGCCAGGGTGGAACCCGAGATTCTACATTTCTAACAAAATTTCAGGTGATGCCAGTGCTGGTGGTTTGTGAACTGTACTTCGAGTAGCAGAGCAAGTGACGTTCAAGTCCAATTCAGACTAGAGTAACAGTGCTCTGGTTGCACTTGAGAACGATCCGAGAAACTTAAATATACAGCCGGAGCTCTGCATAAATGCCAACTAAATCGGAATGTGGGAAGGGGTTGGTTCAGGTCTAGGTGTTTTAGAAACATCCCACGTGATTCTGTTGTCTAGCCAGGGTTGAGAACTAGGGTCTCTGATGCTGTTCATAATGCATCTATAAGAAGGCTAATTCTCTTCATCAGGGGAAGCAGCCACAGACAACAAAGGGCCACGAAAAGCTGCCCAGCAGAAAACAGTTGGAAAAAATTAGAAGTGGGTTGTTAAATGCCCCCCCCGCATTGGTTTATGTGATAAAGGGCATGATTCAATAAATGTGCAGTGTTCAGAGCATAGTAGGTGTTCAAATATTAAACGAATGTATGAGTTTAAAACACAGTTTATAGTCAAATGCCTCAGGGCTAGTCTGGTAATTAAATTTGCAAAAAAGCAGGCCAGATTTGTTTCATGAGGGTATATGTATGTATTAGTTTGTTAGGGCTGCCGTACCGAAGGAACCCCGATGGGGTGGCTTAAATAACGGAAATTGACTTGCTCCGTTTTGGAGTCTAGAAATGTCGGATCAAGTTGTGAGCAGGGTTAGTTTCCTCTGAAGGCCTCTCTCCCGGCTTGTAGGTGGTCCTCTTCTCTCTGTCTACACGCGGCCTTCCCTCTGTGTGAGCCTGGGAGCAGTTGGCGGAGGTGGAGATGGTGTGTGGCTGTTCTGCAGAGCTAGATTGTTTACCTGGGGACACAGGCCTAGTGCAGCTGCATCTTTGAAGGGCAGTGGGAGGAATCAAGATTTTTATGCAGAATCTCCCAATTTTGAATGCTTTCAACTAAAAAATTTTTTTAAACACCCATTAGTGATATGTGGAGTGCGAAAGGGTATGGAGAGCAGCCTCTGTCTGATGCTCAAGCATCTTGGGATTCATGCAGAGGCCTCTGGGGTTATGCGTTGGAAGGGACTGTCTGCCCAATTCAGCTCACACACTCGTGTCTTCAGAGGTGTGAAGCCTTCACTCCCCGGCCCCCCTTTCATGCCCCTCTTTTTGGTTCTTTGGAGATCTTTTCTGATCTGGGGTTCACTACCTCCCCATGGGCTCATTCATTCATTGCCTCCTGTATGTGTCATTCTCGGTTGTAGACATGAGAAACATAGCTATGAACAAATAGAACTTTGAATTTTGCCCCCCTTCTAGGTTTCAATCTCTCAGATTTTGCCTGGGATTGTCAGTCAATCTCCTTTTTCCCTTTTCCTTCATAGGGCTGCCGAGTGTTTTAGGTCCATATGGGAGCTAAAGGAAGCCTCTTGCTATCTGACTTCTAAGAATTCACAGGGCAGTTAGGTTTTTAATAACCTGGAAAGTGAGGGCATTTTGCAGTAATTCTTGTTAGACTGAATCCCTCACCCTTTCCTCAACTTTGAGTTTTATTACAAAAGGCCGCTTTCTGGTTTCTAAACTTGTTACTGGGTAGGCTTTTTTGGGAGTATGAGGAGTTTGATTATGCCATGGGTGAGGGAGGAGACAAAACTAGCCTTACTACTCATAGCTTATGGCAAGTTTTTATCAGCTTCGGACTGTCTCTCCTTACACTTTGGGCTTCCTGCCTCTGGTCTATACCAGTTTGCAACAAGGCAGGGGGGCACGCTGATCTGGGGTGGCCTCATCTAGGGAGGAAACTTTGCCCTCATTTGTCCCTTTGAAAACTGTGGAAACTCCTCCTGCCCTCTCACTCCTTGAGATCTGGGCCTTGGTGAACCACTGTTACTGATGGGTGGCTCATACCCCTCAGGGGTTGGGGTAGCAAAAAAAACAAAAATAAAAACAAACAAAAAAAAGAGAGAATCCAGGCTATTAAGTCTATGGTTTTTATCTCTCTTTGTCCTTAGCATCTTCATTTCTGCTTTTGGAATTTCTGCAGCCATATTTCACCATTCGGGGTCCCAACTCACTTCTGTTGATTCATTTTCACCCGAAACTCTGACTTCATGCTTGTGGACCCAGATCCGCATTCTCTGGTTGGGTGTTTGGTTACATACTCTACAAGGCTCCAACCTTGAATTCCTTCTCTCCCTGCCTCCTGTCAACCTGGTTCTCAGCTGAGCCTTGAGAAATATGACAAAATAGCCCCTATCTGTGTGACACTTGACGGTTCACAAAGCACAGTCTCTTACATTATCTCAATTGTAACAACTATCTGATAAGATGGCTAAGAAAGGTTAAATGACTTGACCAAAACCACAGAAGTAGTAGTAAGCTGTAGAGCCAGAACCCAAACTCAGGTCTGCCAAATCCAGACTTCATCCATACTTCAAATGGTAAACAGGAGGCCCAAGCAGATAGATACCTGGTACTAGAATCCAGGCACTTCTTATCACAGAACCTGTAATTAAGCCTTCGCATAGTGCATCAGAACCCTCAGCGCAGCACTCTGGTCAGTCCCAGCCAGTTGCAGTTGGCAAGTGGATGTGAACCTTCTTGACCATCCAAACGAGAGCCTGCCCGCAGAGCTCAGTTAGCAGCAGGGCTGGCTAAGGTTGGGTGACTCAGCAGCGGCTGAGGCTTCCTTTAACTGCTTTGTTCTAAGGTTAGGCTCGGCTTAAAGTTTCAATACCTGAAGATGAATGATTTGAAAAAAAGGAGATAATTTTTCTTCCGTAACAAGAAGTCTGGTGATGGGAAGTTACAGGCTTGCTTCAATGGCTCCATGATACGAGGGCTCTGGTCCACTCCGGTGCTTCCTCTTCTCTTGGCTTTCTCCTCATGATTCCCCAGCCTCACTTAAAGGCGGGCAGGAAGGAGGAGAGGGAGATCTTCTCACATGTCTCTGTCCTTTTCAGGGATGAAAATCTTTGCCAATAGTCCCTGCTGGATCTCAGGAGACATGAGTTAGGTTCCTTGGGCCAGAAATGGGTCACACTCTCACACTCTATTTCAGGAAAGCATAGTCCTGCCATCAGGGAATAAGGAGAGCTCAAGTGGTTGGAACGGATGGGAGATGTTAGTCACCTGTAGGTTCATCCTTTCTGGAGCTGTGTGGCTATGCCGCTGACATGCACATCACGTAATAGTTGGAAGCACCATGTACACACGCTGTCCCTGCCCCAGCTCCCCTGGGCACCTCTTCTGACAAGAAGGCTCTACCAGTGCTTGGTGTTCCATGTATCATCTCCTCCATTACATGGTAAGTGCTCCTCCCGCCTCGCAATGCCTTTCTGGTTTTCCTGTCTCCCATAGCACCCACTCAGGGTTCACTCAACATCTGATGCCTGTGGTCGATAAATGCTACTGGGGCAAATGCAGTAAGTCAGTAATCTTTCTAAAATGTAAATTTGATTATGTCAGTCACCTGTTCAAAACCTTCAGGAGTAAGGTCCGAAATCCTAAGAAGAATATTTTCTACTTCAAACTTTTTTATTATGAAAAATTTCAATATACATGAAAGTTGACAAACCACAATGATTACCCGTATACTTTTTAAGTTCAATGATTTTTAACCTTGTGCCATATTTTTTGTCTCTCTCTCTCTATATATATATGTATGTTTTGGTGAACAATTTGAAAATATGTTGCTTGACCCTTCACCCCTAAATATTCAGCATCCATCTCATAAAAAAGGATTTTCTCCTGCGTAAACCTAAGACTATTATCACACTGCAGAACACAGTTCCTAAATGCCACCTAGTATCCAGTCCATATTTAGATTTCTCCACTGTTCCCAAGATTATCTTACAGTATGAGATTTAAAATCAAGATTGAATAATGTTCAGGCATTTTTCTAGTGATCTCTTCAATCTTTTTTGAACAAAATCCCCTCACTTTTGTCCCCCTCATAACATCAACTTTCTGAAGAAGTTGGGTCAGTTGTCCTACAGGATATCCCCAATTCCAGATTTTTCTCATTGTATCTTCCTGGTGTCAGTTAACTTTTTCCTCTGTCTCCTGTATTTCTTGTAAGCCGAGGATGCAGATGGAATGCCTTTGGCAAGAGTACATAGATGATGCAGGTACTTCACAGTGCATCACTCTGGAAGGCGAAATGACAGCTGGTCCCACTGTCATGCTGTTTGTTTGCTCTCTTGGTTAAGATGGTGATCACCATATTTCTCTCTCCCAATTTAGCAGGAAATCTCTGAAATTACTGTAAGGATACTGTTCCCTTAAACTTTCATCCCAAGGTTTTAGCAGCCATTGATGACATTTGCCCAAACCTGTTATTTCACTATGGGTTATGAAGTAGTGACTTTCTAATCTTGGCATTTCCTTTACATGTGTTATCTTGTATTTTTCTGTAAGGAAGACTTTATTCTCATCATCTAGCAATGAACTCTACTTCCTTCTGAAAGGCAGTGTAAATGCTTCGTTTATTCCTTTTATTATCTATTTTCAGAATCAGAAGTTGGTGTAAAATTGTCTCTAATGGTTTCAAATAAGGGCATGTTTTTCTTTTCTCTTTACTTTCACTGTGGACTTCGGGGGTTTTATTTATTTAATGTTTTATGATCAGTGACAGCCATTTTTGCTTTTGGATACTCAACTGACCTGCATTTTGCCACTAACTTTTACCAGACTCCTTTGTCCTTGTCCCTGATTTTCTCCCATGGTTCCCCTGTGCTGTGAGGCAGCCAGTGTGAATCAGTGTGAATCATTTCCAGGTCTCTGGATGCCCACTGTGCTCTTTGACACACTGAATTGTTTGCACAAGCTGTTTGTGTAGGAAGAAAGCCCTTGCAGCCCTTCTCAAATATGGCTCAGATATTCTTGTACTGGGTTGTAGCTTTTGATCTGAGTTATTCCTTCCTTCTTCTTAATGTCCACAATATTTTGTCCACACTTCAATTTACGATCTCTAATGTAGTGACTTGCTATTGTCTGTTTATCAGAAGACTGTGAGATCCTTGAGGCCACAGAGTAATAATGACAAGTAGTAGGTCTTAGTCATTTTTGTGTTCTTACAGTTCAGGGACTTATATATAGTAAGTGCTTATTAACCAGTTGAATGAGTGAGCAAATGAATGGTCCCTAAAGATTCCTTAAAGCATCAGTGGCAAACTACAGAGAGGCTGGAAGTGCCCAGAAGCAGAGGTTGGGAATAATTTCAGGTGAAGGGAAGCATTAACCGAATACAAATGGGTTAAAGGACGGTGGTGGGGCCGGACTATCACCAGTGCAAAGCCTCAGGCACGAATCTTAGTGGCACCGAATTACTCTGGCAGCATCTTGGAAAGCAAGCAGGAAAACGGAAGTGAGCAGGGAAGCAAAAGAGTAATGTTGGAAATGTACCACGTGTGGTGGGCTTTAGTAATGTCCCACACATGATGCTCATCAAAAGCAAGAAAAGGCGAAGCTGATTTGATTCTGCCAGAGACTTTTTCTCACTTTTTTTTTTAAGTTTAAAAAAAATTTTTTTTACAGAGAGCGAGAGTGCACAGACAGCAGGAGCAGGATAAGCAGGTTCTCCGCTGAGCAGGAAGCCCGATGTGGGGCTCAATCCCTGGACTCTGAGATCATGACCTGAGTTGAAGACAGAGGCCTAACCCACTGAGCCACCCAGGCGCCCCTTTCTTACTCTCTCTATATGGATATATATACATAGTGTGGGCTCTCCTAAGAGGTCCCATGAATTTAAAGGACTTCAAAAGATTAGGTTAGAACAAAGACAATCATTAAAAGAGTGATAACACTGAAAAGCAAGCTGGACAAGTTAAACTGGCAAAATGGAACCCAGTAAAGGATCTAGCAGAACGTTAGCTTGAGCTTCAGTAGGAGATAGCCTCAAGTCCTGGACTGTTGGGAAAACGTGGTCATCAAAGCCCACTGCTGCTTTGCCTGGTGTTGTGGCACCAGACGCTTTATGAGAAAATCCTGAACACTCAGGGGGAGAAAGGTACAAGACAAGGCCTTTGAAACCAGAAATAACAATAATCTCCAGAAATAACATTCTGAAGATCCTGATCACAGAGCAGACTCTTCCTCAGGAAGTGAGGTTGTAGGGCCTTGCTGTGTCATGGAGAGAGCTCTTCAGTTCTGTCCCGAGGACCCGTCTTTCCATCAGTGCCACCGTTGGCTTATGGAGCATTTTTTCATGCAGCTAGCATTGATGTGAAGAACACTGTGCTCCTACACATTTTCCCCGTCATTCTCAGCAAGAGGTCTTCTCTGACTCCTTGATAAAATTCCCACCCCTACTGTTAACTCTATTCATTCTCACAGTTCCCTCGTCCTTCATGGGATTTGTCACAATTTGTGACTATGGTTGTATCTTTGAGATTATTTCTTCCTCTCTACTATAAACTCTTAAGGATCTTTGTTCATTCTTGAATCCCAGGTACGTACACATGGACAAATACTTTGATCTGGTGGAAGTGTTGGTCTTATGAGCCATGGCCTATTAAGATGGCAGATCGGATGGGCCATATCTTGGAGTTGTCCCATGGCAGAAGCTGTTTCTTCCTAACTGTGCATTGAGACTTGGAGAATCCATTTTGTAGAGCATATACCACATGCTCCGCACAGTGGTAGGCACATTTAAACACATCACCACAATAATTCTATTATTATCCTCATTTTCCAGATGAGATGAAAGAGCCCAAGAGAGTTTAGATAACTTGTTTAATGTTATGTCAGTTGTAATTCCTGGGGCTGGGAGGGGAGCGCCTTGGCCACTGTTCTGTCCTACCTCTCAGGCTGGGACTTGCAGTTTGAGTTGGTGAGTTGGACAAACATTGTCTCCTGTCTTCAGAAGAGAGGGAGGAGGGTGTGTGACTCAAGATAGACTTCAAGCTCTTCAGGGAGTAATTATCACTGTCCAGGGAGTGGAAATTGTGTGTGTGTGTGTGTGTGTGTGTGTGTGTGTGGTGGGGGCCACATCTGCGTGTGTGCCCAGGGAGGGTGTAAGAGTGGCCAACAAGGCAGCTTTGGAATAAGCCTACAGAGCGGTAGCCTGCATGCTGCTTGTCCACGGGCCCACAGTGCCCAGAGGCTGCCAGGGCTCATGTGCTTGCTCGGATCACTGCCCACTCAGCAGAGGAGTCAGCATTTTAAAGACTCCCAGCTGTGGGTAGCTCGTGGGAAACAGACTCTCTCGGCTTGAAGCAGCTCAGAAGGAGTAGGCCTCTGTTAAGGCCCTGAGCAGATGGTGAGGCAGGGAGGCTGAGCCACAGGAGGCACCAGGCTCAACAAAAGGCCATCGCAACTACTAACCGAGGGGATTTGTTTGTGTAGAGGCAACACAGGCCTGCAGGTCATAAGCTGTTCTTTGAGCTTCAGCGTCCCACACAGACAGCTGTCTCTATCTCTGCTCTCGTCTCCAGCTAGGAAAGATGGTGACAAGTCATTCTTTCTTGACATTCCACAGGGGTGTTTCCCTATTCCCAAAAAGCTCACTGACCCTTCTGCTCCACATAGGGACCGTGGGGAGGGAAAGAAAGCAAGGCAGCTAACACTTACTGAGCACCTCCTACATGCTCAACTGTGACACATGGAACATTTTCACCATCTTTTGTTTTTTTTCTTTTTACTGTGATGAGCTTATGAAGTGTCCATTTTTATCTACATTTTACCGTTAATAATACCCTCTGAAAGTTAAGAAACTTGCTCAGGTTTTCTCAGCCAGAATTCTTTGGCTCCAGAACTTCTGTCCTTCCCACTTGACCATAGTTCTCCCTCCAGAAGAAGAAGGCGGACATGGTTGCTTTGAGCTGCAAGTAACAAAAACCCTGCCTAATGGGGACCTAGAGTGTAGGAGCAGTTACTGTTGCCGTAAAAAAGAATTTGGAAGCAAGGGGTCCCATGGTTAGTTTAGCTGTTCAGTTATTTTATCAAGTCCCCAGACTCTGTCTTTCCAGTCCTTCTCTTCTAACATCTTGGCATACACTCGGCAAGGACTTTTTGTCCTTAAACTTGTCTCATGGTCTCAGTTCCAGCTGCTTCAGTTCCAGACATCATGTTCTCAGAGACAGTGTCCAAAATAGGGAAGTAGCAAAACCGGAAAAGAGGAGCTTCTCCAGTATAACACTCTCTTTTTACCAGGAAAGAAAATATTTCCTGAAGTCTCTAGTGCACTTTCCTTTACATCTCATTGACCAGACATGAGTCGTGTGTGTGTGTGTGTGTGTGTGTGTGTGTGTATCCCCACTTAGACCAGTTCCTGGCAAAGGGGGATGTTACTGCCATGACTCACTCAGATTAACCATAACCAGGACTAGTTCCTCCACTTTGCCTGCAAAGAAGAAGGGAACTTGGCTGTGGGGTAGGCACTTGCCACATGGTAGTAAGGCCAAGGGCTCCTCAGGCTCCATGACTGCCATAGCCAGGACAAAACACCTGGGAGAACTGAAGACATTACTAAGTATTTGCAGGTTTAGAACAGCAGGCCTGTTTTGTTCCCTTTCTGATCTCAGGTGTTAGTTAGACACCGTGGTGGGTTGAAAGAATGATAGGATATAGGCTTGCGCGTACTTTATAATCTAACTGGGGGAGGAGTGAAATAACAACAAACAAAAGCATGAAACGAAAGCTTCACAAAAGCCAGCATAGGATCAAATGGTCTCTGGGTCAGAGGGCAATTCAGCAGATTCTTCTCAAAAGTGTTTTGTGAGTTTCTTTGTTATACTCATAACTGGATGGAAGCACTGTGAACTCTTTTCAGCCAGTGGGATTTATTTGTCTATCCTCTGCTGGTTTCTGTTGTTTCCTTCCAAAGAAAATGCCTAATTTTTCAATGATTTGAGGTTATTCTGGGCCAAGGAAATTATTTTTAGGTATTGAATACGATATTGCTGGCCACCCAGAAAAAATATTTGGTGCTTTAGCAACAGATGTGTACCAGTCATAAACTTATGTACGAGTTCTGGTAGCTTCACTGTGTAAGGTTGACATTTTATGACTTTTTTTTTTTCCTTTTGTGGAGGGTTCCCTGTGGAACTAAGCAGTATTCAAATTAAGTATGAACATTCATTTCAACTGTTACATTAGAGGCATTTGAATAATGCTTAGCAAAATGCCATAACAGCCAAAACTTTAATCTGGTCTCTGATTAAAGGCAATCTTCTCAATCTGGCCTCAGTTCCTAGAGTAATCCTTTGAACACATTAGACACAAACACATACTTTGCTGATAATTGTGTGCTGATTCTATAATAAATTGGTTGGGAGTAGTTATCAGTTGAAACTCCAAATCCCCAAATGGTGACTCAGAATGTGGACCCTCATTCCTCTAGAGTTCCAGCTGGGCGACTTTCCCCACAGGCACTTTGCTAAGATCACCATTTGGGAGCTGCCCCACAACCTCCCACCCTTTTTATTTTGGGGCTTTTGTTATATGATCATCTCAGAGAAGTGTACCTTAATTTTTCCAGCCTCTTCTTGATTGGGGACTGGAATCACGCCCAGTAGTCATTTTGCAGGCTCCCTTTTCAGGGACTGTTCTAGTAAGAATGGGCTCTACGCGCTTTGCTACCTCACTCCACTCTGTTGCATATCTTAAATGCTCCTCTGCCCTAGTTGAGCTAAAGCCATGGTGATCCATGCCAGTCTAAAGAGTGCCAAACAGTCTCATCTATGTGTCATTCGTTGTCTGAGTACTCCAGTAGCTTCTGGGCCAGTGAGCAATTGGGGAAAGTGTTGTAGCTTTCTTGGCTAAAGAAAAAGGGTAAGACTCAGATTGCAGAACATGCTTATCTTATGGCTGCCTTCGGGGCTACAATGGAAGGTCTTCAAAACCAAAACTGGAACTTCAGTGGACCCAAGAAAGAGCAGTAGGTATGGGCTGTGGTCTAAGCAAGGCTGACTGGAGTCACTGGCTTTGGGTACTTGGTGATGACATCATATGTTCCAGAATGGTTAATCGCTAAATGTTTACCAAAATAAGGTTGGGGGCCTAGAGAGTTGTGGGAAAGATGTGTAATGGGAGGTTGTAGAGTATAGTAGTTAAGACTTGGAATCAGGCACGTCCGGGTTCATATCCAAACTTTGATAGTTACTAATTAGTATGTGCCACTTTGGTAGGTATTTAGCTTCTCTAAGCTCCATTTTTTTTTTAATCTGTAAAATAGAGACAAAAGTTCTGAGTTAGATGGAAGTCAAAAAACAAGACTCAAAAGAATTAAAGAAATTGTTTTAGTATGTACAACTGAAAAGTCCACAGGAAATCTGGGCTTCAGATAGAGCTTGATCCAGGGACCCAAACGATCTCTTTTTTCAGCTTTCAACTTTTTCTTTCCTCTGTATTAACCTCATTCTCAGGCAGGATTTTCCCCTCTTAGTGGCAAGCTGGCTGTTTAATGCTCTAGACCCACAAATATTACCCTTTCAGCAACCTTAATGAAGAAAAAGGTCTTTCTTCCCTTCTAGTTCTCCCTTCCTCTGCCTCAAAAAAAAAAAAAAAAAAAAAAAAAAAAAGTCCTGCGATTGCCTCTTTCGGTTCATTGGTCATTATGTACACTTGAACCACTTGCCAAGAACTGGGTTACTGCCCAGCCCTAGAGCCCGGAATGGGATCAGTCCCACCCAAGCTCCAAGGACTGACAATAGAGAAGGAATGATTTTTTTTCCCAGACGAAAATAGTGGTAGCAGTACCAGGGAAAGGGGGATGGATGCTGGGCAGGCAAAGCCAATAGATGCTCACAGAATGGCAGTTCATTCCCCAGTCAGCCTCATTAATAAGAAAGTGGGAAGGGCAGGAACAAAAAAACTTATTATGAAGATCAAGTGCCAACAATTCCTTATCTTGTCTGTCTTCACAGTTTGACAGTCTTTACACTATAGAAATTTGACCCACATTGCTTTAAGCTCTCAAGGCAGTTGTTGTTGCCATTGTTGTTGTTGTTATTATTCTCTCAAGGTTTTGGTATTTTTCTTCTGTATTCTAGGGTGTGTTTCTTGCCTGCAGATAATCCAGACTGTGATTGCTAACGTGGGCACGTGAGGCTGGGAAGAGCAGGGCCAGCAGCTACTACTGACATACAAATTGGGCTCCTTCAGGGGGCAGAGGTGTGGGGCCTTTCACCTGGGGCTGCTGGGAGCCACATGATACTGGCTAGTCCCTCAGAGAATCCAGGGATGGGATTCTGGGATTTCCTGGGAGCCACATGACTTTCCATGTACCTCAGAGAGGTTTGGGAGTTTTTACTCCTCCTTTCCTGGGCCAGGGGCCTGCCCTCATTCTTCCTCTTGGTTACAATTCCAGGGCTTACATTTCTGTAACTCCTTCTTCTCTACACAGCAGTGTGTTCCTCTGTGGATGAGTCACACGAGTCACCCCTTGTGAGTGTGGATGGCAGAGGGACACACAGGCGGGTGAGTGTCTTCCAACACTGGACGGTGTCTGTTAACGGATGCATGTAGGACGGCCACACAGATGAAGTCCCTGAGGCTCGGGGAGACAGCAGGATTTACCTTAGGACAAAGAGCCCAACAGAATTGGAAGGAACTTATGACAACATGGGGAAGATTGTTCCTGTGAAATGTTGCGCAGAAACTTATTACAAGGACATCAGTCGGAGAAAGAGATGAGCTCTATTTGGTGATGGTAGTGGGTTCTGTGTCCTTCCTTCTAGGTTGGGCTGTGGTGAGTAAGGAGGCCCGTGAGAGAACTAAGACAATTTTAGATGAATTGCTCAAAATAAGAGACTAAGAGAAAAGGAGGCAGGACATAGAAGGGGCAGGAGCTAATTAGGTTGTGGTAGGTGAGCCTCTAGATAATTTCACCCTGGAGTCCCAAGTTGTTGGGCCTGGGAACCAAGCAGGGAAAACACTTCCTCCTTTAGCAATCAGGTGGAATGTGGGGGGAATACTTTTAGGTTTGGGCCAGAGTGAGAAGCAGGAAGCAAGGAAGCTTTGCTCTGAGGATGAGGGTTTGGGGTAAAGGAAGCAGAGACCACCCAGGAGGGGAGCCTTTCCTGTCCCAAGGCGGGAGACCCAGGAGACTGCACGGAATCTCTCAGACCTTCGAACACCTCTGTTTCCTTCATCTGTACTCCAGCTTCGCTCTGTACTGGAGCCAGCTGTGTGAGGACAGGCGTGGCAGGGTAGGTGATGAAGTGACAGGGATGATGCGGGGCCAGAGGGGAAAGCCCAGACCTTAGCATTGAGGTCTTCATCAGAGAAATCTCTTCTTCCTCATGCTGGGGAGGTGGTTACTAGGCGTGGACTGGAGAACCGAATTACAGGATGACCCCCAGAAGTCCCTTTAGCCCTCTGGGGCATGTTCAGCCTGCTCCTGGGCTCAGGCAGGGTTTAGGTCCTGTTTTCCTGCCCTGCAGGAGGACCACTATGAGGTCATCCCCCGCCCTCCATCCCTGCCCCTACACACACTTCTAAATCCTGGAGCACCCCAGGCTCCGGCCCAACCTAAAGAAACTATTATTCTCTTGAGCTTTATTCTGATTCCATAGCACAGAAGGAAAAAAAGTCCAAAACAAAAAGTAAATCCATTTTAAACGACTGGTGGTTTTGTTTTGGTTATTTTTGGAAGGGTTTATGTTGAGGGGAAGGTGTGGAGGGGGACTTCTTCATCCCTGCAAAATCTAAATCAATGAAAATTTAAAACAGGCTCCCAAGAGGACACTGAAAAATCTCAACCCAGGATAAACTGAAAGCTACACTTTCATCCCCCAAAATGAGGGCTTTCTGATGGAGCTGTTGGCAGCTCCGCTCCACAGCCTGGCCCTGGGCTGCAACATTGTTTATTTGAAGATGAGGATGCAGCTGGGGTGGCCTCTCTTGGGGGCTGCGGTCCCCACAGCGCAGAGCCCTCCCTGTCTCCTGCTAGTGAGGCCCTCCCTCCCACAGAGCCCTTGCTCTCAGCCCCACTGCTCCGGGGCTCTCGATGCACATCAGTCCTGGGCATCTGCCATCAGCTCCCTTTGCCTTTGAAGGAAGGTGCTGCTGCTTTCCTCCTGCCTCTCTTCAGGAGGGAGGGCTGGGAGGACCAGGGGGGTTCCTTCTGCCTGCACAGGAAGGGGTGCAGCTGTGGGCAGGAAAGGGAGGAAGACCACCAGAGGCTGCAATGAAAGGTGAAGTCACAGGAGGCGCCCTGGGACCTGTCTGCTGCACCCCATGCCTCTTAACCCGGTGGTGGTGGTCTGCAGGCTGGCAGCTCAGCTCCTCGATCGGGCTAGGGGCTGGAGAGAAAACCATGCTTGGCTGGGAGAATGGCAGAGCATGGGTGGGCCCCGGGCAGGGTGCTGGTGGTGAGTGGGGAAGGGACAGGGGTGGTCGGAGTACTGCCTGGGAGCACTTGCAACAAGACAGAAGTGGATTTGAATCTTGGCACCAAGACTTACTGGCTCTGCCACAGCAGCTTGAGTTCTCTGAGACCAATTTCTTGATTTTTAGTACAGTGATAATCATGTTTCCTGTAGATATAGGCTCAGGACCCCTCTTGCCCCACCCCACCCCATCACACACAATGTCAATTTGAAATTGATGCCTTAGACTCAGACCATAAACCATGGTTTATGAAAACCCCAGTCCCTCTCCAGAAGTGGGCTTATGTTCTGTGGACTCCTTGGCCCCAGCTTCCAGTTGGCACCACAGCCCACACTCAGAACTCAGGGGGCCTTCAGCGCTATAAAATCCACACTGAGCGAGCACTTTGTAAGTTTGGTATAACTTACAGGCGATCTGGGACACTGAACAAGCAGCTTCTTGTCTTTTTTCTAGTTCCTTCTCCTCACACCTCTTCACTCTTCTCCTCCAAGATTGCTCAGCGTTCGAGTTTTCTCCCTCTATTTGCAGATTTGTCTGCTCCACTCCCTGCTCCCCCTATTGCAAACCCAAACTTTTTTTTTAAAGATTTTATTTATTTATTTGACACAGAGAGAGAAATCACAAGTAGGCAGAGAGGCAGGCAGAGAGAGAGGGAGAAGCAGGCTCCCCGCCAAGCAGAGAGCCCGATGCGGGGCTGGATTCCAGGACCCCAGGACTCTGAGATCATGACCTGAGCCGAAGGCAGAGGCTTAACCCACTGAGCCACCCAGGCGCCCCACAAACCCAAACTTTTTAAAAAAGATTTTATTTATTGGGGGGGGGAGGGGCAGAGGAGGAGAGAGAGGGACAGGCACTTCTCGCTGAGTTTGGGGCCTAATGCAGGGCTTGATCCCAGGACCCTGAGATCGCAATCTGAGCGGAAGCTTAACTGACTGAGCCACCCAGGTGCCCCCACAAACCCACACTTTTAAGATTATTCAACAGATCTAAATGTCTTTGAAAGCAGTGGAACAGCAAATCGCCAGTCTACACTGAAAGACAGCCTATTTCATAGCATTTTTATGAGTTCTAAGTAAAGAGACACAGTTACTGTTATCTGTACCCATTGGAAAAAGTTGAGTTCATCTGAGAATCCAAGAAAAGATACTCACACATTGGTGGAACAAAGAGCAAGCATCAGGGCCCACATATCCTGCTTTATTTTCACAGGGATTTCTAAGTCTCATGGACACTCAAGGGAACTCTGTTAGGACAGACTGTGTCACCTATTTACATAGAAAGACAAAGTGACTTGCCCAGATTCGCTTACTGGGAAGTGACAAGGGTAGAACTGAAACCCCAGATGGGTTGGGACCTGCTGGTGTTAGCCAATATCTAGTTCCCTTGTTTGCCAAAATTGCACCTTGTAATTAATTGTTAGCTGGGGAGTGTGACCCCAGAAGAAAGGCACTACCCAGCATCCCTTGCAGATAGATGTGTTTGAGGCAATTCTGTTCCTTGGGATCCAGGAACCTTCCTTAAAGTCAGTCGGTGCCCCCTCTTTACTCCCCTCATCCTTACCCCTTCCTCTGTCCTGCCACCCGTCATGTGGCTGTGGCCTGTGTCCCAGGGATGATGGAGCTGTGAGCTGGAAGGAGCCTGGGCTCCCCAAGAGTCTGCAGAGTCTCCTTACTAGTGATCTGGGACTGGTTTGCTCGGAATTTTTATGGGTGAAAGAACACTGTTGAAGCCAGGTTGCCAGGAGCTAGAGGGAGGTGGGGAAGGGGCACGGACGGCTTGATGGGGACAGGGTTTGCTTTTGGGGTGATGCTTTTGGGGCTTTGGAACTAGAAAGGGGTGAATGCGCCCACACTCTGCCCACTGCCCAGCCTCCACAGAGTTTATCAGGAAGCAGACAGCCCGCCACTTACAGAGTGCTCCCCTCTCCACCGTCTCTGGCCCTCTCGACCCTGCCACTGCACACTGTGGGGCCGGTCTGGACCTGCCCCAGCCCCCAAATTCAAGGGGCTACTACCCCCACAGGCTCACTTTCTCCTTGCTCCTACCCAAACCTGCCCGGGAAACGGTCTCCCGGCCTATCATTCTCACAGAGGCCAGAATTACAGCCTACAAACCCGGTCAGTGAGAGGTCGTTCGTCTGGAGGATACCAAAGTATCCCGGGGCAACTTCCCTGCTGTGTCTAAACCATTTACTGAGAAACCACACTGAGAGTGAACCACACTCTCTGCAGTGACATGGGCCTCCTGGCCAGAGGGCTAGGGATTACGAGGCAGGAGGATTTGGTGAAAGGAGCCCAGGCTTTGGCAGCAGCAGTCCTGCATCTCAGATTCTGGATGTTGGGTGTTGAGAAGCCTCAGGTTCTTTGCAGCAGGTGGGACTTCTGGAAGCAGACACAGCGATGGAACTTGGGGTCCAGGATGTTTATTGTGGACCAAAACATGTATGACCTGGAAGGCGGAAGTAATAGAACTGGACGGGGGAGAGGGTCATCAGCAACCCCCCTGGGAGGTTCTGGAGCCTTTGCTGCCCATCAGAGCTGCCCATCAGTCCTGGGTCGGAAGGCCTGGGCTTTTGTGTCCCCGCCACTTTCAGCTGTTGTATGTGGGCTGCCCAGAAAGAAAAGGGCATGCCCTTGGATGAAGCAACTCTCTGTAGCAAGGCACGCTGGGAAGGAGCTGGAAGTCCTTCCCCGAAGTGGGGTTTGGGCAGTGCACCTCCTGCTCCACCACATTCTTCATCTGCGAAATGGGGCTAATAACAGTACGAGTTCCGCAGGGCCGAAGCTGGATCGTGGGCGTGCACAGCCTTTGTAAACCGACAGCAGCTGTCTCCGTGGGCTCTAGGCACGCCCCCTGCCGGGCACCCCTGGATGTAGGCGCGAGTTCTCCCTGGAGGAGCCTCCCTCGGAGAAGGGACTGGGTAAGCCGACACCAGCCCTTTCTGATAGGATACTCTCTGAGAATGTCAGGGTGGGAAATCCAGAACCCTCCAAGTTGAGCGCTGTGAAGCCCATCCTTTTACCGTCTCTGCTGCTCCTCATTAAATGGCAGTCTGGGTTCAGAGCACGATGGCTTCTGATTAGGACCAGTGACATTAAATATGGAGATGTCAGGAAAAAGGAATGTTAAAGAAAGCTGGGTTTCACTCCATTTGAGGATCTCTGAATATATTGAAGGCTTGCATCTCCCCATTCTCAAGCCATGCATAAAAAAGCCCCAGTTTTCCACTTGGTGTCATGATCTAAGAGGCATTTCAGGTCAGAGTCGGAGGTGGGGTAGAGGATGAGAATGATGACCCGGAAGACGGCCACAGGGATGACTCCCAGGGAGTCAACCCTCCTGGTGGTCACGTGCTTGCCTGGTCCTCTCGCATATTGGCTGTGGACTTGGCCATGTGACTTGTTTTGGCCAATGGACGTCAGCAAATATAACATCACCAAGAGGCTTAGTAAGTGCTTGAGGACTGGGAGTTCCTGAGGTTTAGACTGCCTGTGTTCCTTGAGGATGAAAGCGGGAGGGGATGGGGGGGGGGGGGGGGTCGGTGGGGATGGGGGGTGGGAGGAGTGGGGAATTGGGAGGGGGGTTAAGGAGAGGTCCTGCCCTCCCAGGCAGCCCTCCCGCCAAATGGAACCCTGAAGAAGCCTGTAGAGCCTCCCAGCTGTCCCACAGGATCATGAGAAATAATAAATTGCTGTTATTATAATTTTTAATCGACATTAAATTCACATAACATAAAATTAACCATTTTAAAGAGTGCAATTCAGTGGCATCTCGTATATTCACAGTGTCACAGTGTTGTGCAATCACCACCCCTTTCTAGTTCCAAAGCCCCAAAATCATCACCCCAAAAGCAAACCCTGTCCCCATCAAGCCTTCCGTGCCCCTTCCCCACCTACCTCTAGCTCCTGGCAACCACCAATCTGCTTTCCGTCTCTATGGAGACAGACCTTTCCTGACTGGCTTCTTTCATTTAGCATAATGTATTCACCCGTGCAGTGGCAGGTACCAGGACTTCATTTCATTCCCACAAACAGTTGTAAGATACGCGGATGTTCACAGCGGCACGGTTCGCAGTAGCCCAAAGGTGAAAACAGCCCAAATGTCTATCAACCACTGAAGGGATAAAGAGAATCTGGTATATACATACAACAGAATATAATTCAGCCAGAGTTACTGTTATTCAGCCGTAAATGACTGTTATTTTAAGCCATTAGGTTTGGGGAAGGTAACAGAAAACGGAGAGAGTTTTTCAGGTAACTGCGGTAATAAGAGCTGTCAATTCCTATACGGATTACGTGCCATGGACCACATGAAGCACTCTTCGTGCTTTGTGCTCTAATTTTTGCAAGGAACCCTCCCTTTCGGTATTACTGTCGACCCCGTTCTACCAGTGGGGAAACTGAGAGATTAAATAACTTGCCCAATTTAACCCAAATGATTTGATTCCAGAGCTCATGCTTTATCTACTCATTGCACACAATCCAGCCCCAAACAAGAGGCCTGCTCCAGTGGCTGGAAGGACCAGTGCCCACAGCAGTCTGTGGCTTTGCTGTGAAAGAGGGGCGCCTGGGTGGCTCGGTCAGCAAAGGGTCTGCCTTCCACTTAGGTCACCATCTGGGGTCCTGGGATCTAGTCCCGCATCTGGCTGCTTGCCCAGTGGGGAGCTACTGCTTCTCCCTCTGCCTGCTATTCCCCCTGCTTATGCTCTCTCTCTAGCAAATAAATAAATAAATAACCTTGAAGGGAAAAAAGAAAAGAAATACCACTCTCCATTTTCTATACAATTCCTAATGAATATCACTGGGAGAAATGACCAACAGAAATTAAAGTTGATAGTGTTTAAAATCTGCTTCAATGTGGAATTCCAGTCTGTGAAGCCTGGTTTGGGAACAACCAAACTTTGTAGAAATAAGGTCTGCAACATAAATGTTCAAGGGCAGAAGTTACAATTCTAATATTTGATATAAACAAATCACCCTGATCAATGGCCAAAGCTTTATTATAAAATTTGCACGGGAAAGAAGAAATCCCAATGAAAAATAACTTCTGTAAAATTCATTACCAATAAAGGTGGAAAGAATTGTAAAGGCTTTAACTGGGCTATTTAAAAAAAAATTGATTAAGGAATTAAGTTGACTTAATGGAGTTTGTTCAAGAAAGTAGTTTCAGTACAAAAATGTGTCCATGATGAATTAATTGTGGTTTGAATGGTTGTTCTTAGCAGTCAAAATATTCTTAGGACAGAACCTCTTCCTGAGTCAAAACATCTTTTATTTTTGAGTATAGTTGGCACACGATGTTAAAACATTTTTTATCTTTCTTAATGATTCTTTGAAAAGTGTAAAATGCTGTTAAGGTGCCCCTCAATAAAGCTATTTTTAAAGAAAATATAAAATAAAATAAAATAAAATGATGTTAAGGTACGAGTGCAGGTCATTGTGGGATGCCAAGACAGATTTCTAAGGCCCTTCGGAAAATAAGTGCATCGGTCTTTAGTGAGGCCACCAGATACTGGGGTTACTTACAACGCAAGGTGAGATGGTGAAGACTTCCCAGGGAGTCAGGAATCCACCCAGGTGCAGGGGCAGGTCAAGCTCTGGTGTCCATCTTGAGACATGGGTTCTGGGCAGGGAGGGGAGGGGCACAGAGAGAAGCCACTTGAGTAACCCCGTGGTCCAATGTTTAGAGAAGGTAGTATGAATTATCCATAGGAGGGAGCCTCAATCCTTGAAAGAGAAGAAAGATCAGCAACTCTCTGGGGTGGGGTCATGTCAGGTAACCATGGAACCTGGAATAGCAGAAGTGTGAACCCAGCAACAATATCCACCTACGAGGCACCATATGGGAGCAGAAGTTACTTGGGATTCACCAGAAAGAGATTTGGGCTGGCTGAGGTAGTGCGGGGCTGTGGGAAGCAGTGCAGGGCTGTTTATCCTAGAGTCCTTACATCTAGGCCTACAAGCTTTTCAGGTTTCATAAAAATATTTATCCGCTATAAATATAGCCAGAATATTTCAAAGCTAAAAGAATAAATGAAGAAATGTAGGTAAAATGTAACATTAGGTCATCTAATAATGGATTATGTATAGTTCTCGTATAATTATAATAAATACGAAGTTTGGATCATAAAAATAATTTATTTTTTATACACTCAAATTTATGAAAATGAAACATCTTTTCAAAAAGTTACAATAAAATTAATATATAACATAAATAACAATATTATATATAAAAATTATATATGTGAGTCACTTTCTCCTCTTTCTTTATCTATCTCTCCATGAAAGCTGTGGGTATGTTTTAATGTATCTTACATGATTTAGGGGGAGTCTAGGGCTGACAAAGGTCTTCATATTACATCAGTGGGGGTGGAGGCATGACTTGAAGGTGAGGTAAAGGTTGCTGGCCTGTTCACAAAATTGAGTGCAGTCTGGAGCCAGTGACCTTGTTAATTAGCCCCAGAGCTTGATTTTTCTCGAGGCTGGTAACAAGAAACAAGGAAACAAGAACTGTATACAATAGTCTCAGAATTTAAGCAGTAAAAATGACCGAGTAGACAGGGAACAAATAGATTTAGGTTTAAGTTTAAGAATGTAGATTGTGGGGGTGCCTGGGTGGCTCAGTGGGTTAAGCCTCTGCCTTCAGCTCGGGTCATGATCCCAAGGTCCTGGGATCGAGCCCCGCATCAGGTTCTCTGCTCAGCAGGGAGCCTGCCTCTCTGCTTACTTGTGCTCTCTCTCTCTCTCTCTGTCAAATAAATAAGTAAATAAATAAAAATCTTAAAAAAAAAAAACAAGAATATAGATTGTGGTTCAATGATGTACTAGGTGCCAAGTGGGGTTAAAAGTAATCCCAAACCGCAGCTTGGGATCGTCATGGGAATGCAGCCCATTGGAGCTGTGCAATATGGCAGCTGCACCACATCCCTTGGATTCACAGAAACATGGAGAGCAGGTTAGAACTGTAGGGATTGATCGCCCTGCATTCCATTCATTGGGCTCCTAATCAAGACACAATGGATGTTTAGTCCTCACAAGGAAACAGAAAAAGATACTCTCTGCGGAGAGGAAAGCCCCCAGGCTAACCCCTGAACTAACCAGCACGTCTAATTCCTTCCTGGGAGGACTGAGGAGTGGAGCCTTGGGGATGACTCAGCTCCCTCTCTCTCTGTCTCTGTCTCTCTCTCTCTCTGTTCCTAGAGAAGCTGAACAGGACTGGGCAGCCGGCTGTGGGCTGAGCAGACAGATTGAAATGCAGGGAGCACTAATTTGTTAGGAATCCCTGAAGCCCCTATTGTCACCGGCCATTACTTACATCCTAGAATCTTTCTTTCCAATGGACCTCCCATTCATGAACACATCCATAAACTTCAGGCCTTTGTTTTTTAAGGAGAGAGAGCGTAAGTCAAGGGCTGTTGCAGTGGATCCCGGATCCTCGAGCACCACACACTGTCCCTGTTCATCTTGCTGAATGCCAGCAGGGTGGTCTCTGCAAAGAAAACCATTAACGAGGGCAACTTCCGTTTTGGAGAGAGCTTGAAAGCTCTCCCGATTCCCAGCCTCAGTGCGGATTCCCTTGAAACAGGAACCTCTCCTTTTGGTGCTTTAGAAACCGAACGGATTATGGAAACACTTCCCTGGGGAATGTTAAGCAATGGACCCTTCACGAACACCACCCTTCCCAAATTCAAGGCAAGCCTGGATGGGATGCATTTGGCTAGCGTGTTCTTATGAGTAATGCTGCAGCTATTCATACGGCACTGGTGGGAATTTGAATAAAATGTCTTCATCCTCTTTATTTTTCACCTGGTAACCATTCCTGCCCATTCTAACCTTTCCCACCCCTCTGCCTCTGTTCCTCCTGATTTAGAATTCTAGAATATCAGGTCTGACAAGAACATAAAATTGCCTTATCTTACCCCTTAGATTTTTTTCCTCCCTGGGAAAACAAGCCCCCGGAAGGGTGAACAAAATAGCCAATAGTTAATCAGTTTAGCATCACAGCTGTGGCTAATTTGGGCCCCTTGAAGGCAGGGCCATTCCCAAAAGGACTCGGGATTTGTGTCCTTTTTTCACTCAGTGAAACTGGGTGAAGACCGTTTGATGATACACTCGAATGACCCCCGGACTCCTCTGTGGAAATGTGACCATGAGCTCTACACTAACCTCGTGGATACAGATCGACTAAGGCCAAGCTCCAGTGGACACATGATCCTTGCTTTGAGGACCAAACATCATGCTGAAAGTTGTATCTCACAATTTTTTTGGTTAACAGCTACACTTTACGAACACAAAGACACCTGGCAGGTTTAAGGAAATATAAAGGAATCCTTTTGTAAAGTAAGTTAACATTTTTCTTTTTTTCAGTTAGTGTTTAACTTGCCTTTATGATAAATCTAGATTTTCACAGTTCATGAGAATCTCTATATTTGGATATTTTCCTAGATCCGACTCAAGTAACCTCTCTGTGTCTTTGTTTTCTCACCAATAACAGAATCGGGATGTTCCTCAGCATCCCCTGACAGGACAGCTGTGAGGTTTTAACTTGCTAGGCTCTCAAGGAGATATTAGTCTTGCCTTAGTACCAATATTGGCAGCAGCTTCCAATCCCCCCACAGCCTCGTGCCGAAGTTAGCTGGAATGCTTGTCTTCTGAAGCAGTGAGGCTGGGTTGGGGTGTGTGAGAGGGCCTGGCTAGTAATTCTCATGGTAGAGAAACTACTCACAGTTAAAAGAAGCCCAAACAGAGGGTGTGCCCATCCCAATTCAACTTGATTTGTGTCTGGAACATCTACTATGTACCAGGGCTGTATTGTGCCCAAGGAATGGAGAGCTCAGTGGTCAGTCCCTGCCTTCATGGGGAGGGGTGGGGGAGCAAAAAAAAAGCACCCCGAGGGAGCGCCCCTGTCACAGTCCTGCCTGGAGACAATAAAGAGGAACTCTCTACCTTCTTCGGTCCATCCATGGGGACAGAGCTGTTTTCCAGCCAGTATATCTTTGTTGTATTAAGGTGGGCCCCATAGAGTTAGTCAAACACAGCTTGAAGAGTAGGGGAGGCAAGAGACACATAGAGGAGGTGTGGGAAGTCACAATGACTCGAAGCTGGCATGTCGTCACGCGGACATCAACATCCTCCTTTGGAAGAGTTCTGATCAAGCTTTCACTTTGCAGAGAAACACCTTCCCAGATTTCCTCCAGCACTTGAAGCTGCAAGTTCCGAAGGTGAACTCGGGCCTTCACATCCCTCCCTTTGGCCCCCGCGACACCAGTAACCATGATGAATTGCACCTGGCCATGGCAACAGTCTCATTTTTTAGAAAAGCCAATCTGGACCACTTACCATGCTTAAAAGGAGCATTGACAGATAAGCAGCCTTCAGGATGCCATTTCCAAAAATCCATCTCTAACGAGGCATAGCTAACAATATGTGTATGGTGATTATTTATTCCAACAGCCCGTCCCAAGGTGCTAGAATCAGTTTCATGTGAAATTTACTTTGACAAACCATCTCTGATTAGGTAAGCCTTCCGCTGGGCTCCAGACCAAGGAGCTTCCACTATTGACAGAAGCTTCTGGTCAACTCTTTCCTCAAATGGCAGAATATAGATTGAAGCCATTGTCAGGTCATCGGGCACACACCATTTCCTGGGACTGCAATCAGAGAAAAAAGGTGTCAAAAAGTGGGAAGTGTAGGAGGCTGAGAGATACAGGGCCAAACACTTCCCCAGGGAGAAGCCAGTTGCTGTTTCTATGAGAGAACAAAAAAAGGGCGATGTGTGGGGAAGTACAGAAATTCAGGTGGCAGTGGGCATGGTTCCAGGCTTTCTGAGAACCCTCAGTTCAGGGCTTATCTCCCAGCATGTGCCCAGTTTCCCCAGTTTCAACAGGTAGGAAATCATACCCGCCCTGGAAATTCTGAAACCTCAGGCTGCTTGCGGTTTATCTGACATTATCTGTTGTGATTAAGAAAGCCACATGTGGGCTGGGGCGTAATGGGTTCAGTTTCATAGTATGTCAAAAAACGTGACACAAAAATGTATCAACATTTATCCAGGAAAGAGGGCCTGGAGCAAGTGGGTGGTTTACTTTGATTCAAGATAGTAGAGTCTTTCTTAAAAGAACTCATTGCTCTCTTATAATCGGAATCTGTTAGGATTAGGGCCAGCTGCTAGAAACCGACAACAGAAATAAAAGTGACTTCAGTCACATAGAGGTTTATTTTCTTTGGCATAAAATGAGACCACATACCTAGGTTCAGAGTTCATCTATAGGCCTCCAGCTTCCATAGCCCAAGATGGCTTCTGGAGCACCAGCCATTACATCTGTGTTCTGAGAAGGAGAATGAAGGGAGAAGGGAAAAAAGAATGCTTCCCGATAGGATCCATTTTACTTAAAGGAGCCGCACACAATGACTTCATTTACTTTTATTGGCCAGCCTTAGTTGCAAGGGAAACTGAGCTATGTATTGTTTTAGCTGGGCACATTGCTGCTTAGAATATACGGGGCAGGCAACAGGTAGGCTCCTTCATATCCCCCTTTTAGGGGCAGCTTCTGTAGCTTGGGTGAAAAGCAGATTGCTTTATCCCCTAGAAGTAACCACATTTGGCTCCTGGCTCCATTGCCTTTTAGCCGCGTGACAGTGAGTAATTCATTTTGATTTCCTGGATCTGTTTCTTTAACCATAAAAATGAAGATACGAATCCTACCTGATGGGGGTGTTGTAAGAAGTCGATGAGACAGTTCATGTAAAGCACTCAGCCCGGTGCCTGACATTTGAACAGCAGGTGTTCAATAAATGTTAGTGCCCTTTCTCTTTCCTGTGAGTTAAATGTATTATTTACCTGTATGGAAGCTTCACCACCAGCTCCTCGACATGGGCCCAGAGGGCACATCCCCTAGCAGAATGCCCAAGAGGGTGGTAATCAAATTTTCATCATTGGAACTATGGGGGCAACAACAACGGTAATTGTGCTAGGTGCTGTACACACATCATCTCATTTAACCCCTGCTATGTCAGATGCCATGTGTCCTCCGCCTAGATCCCTGGGTCTTCCACCATAATGCTACTGCCAACGGTTTACACTTGTGACTCTCAGCAAAGGTTGCCTGGGGATCCTTTGCCCACAGTGCAGAGTGCCTGGAGTTTACCTCCCTTCATGGTCCTCAGCCCCTGAGCAACAAATGCAGGTGCACAAAAGCCCGGTTTGCTTGTGAGCAGGATAAACCAATGTACAAACATCCTCCCACGTGCCCGGGAGGATCAGGCTGGGAAACCATCTCTTACTTTGACACTTCCCGGTCCCTGCCTGCTTCCTCAACTAAATAAATCACCTGTACACGAGTCCTCCTCTCTTTTTCTCCTTCTGGGGAGTCTGGCCTCAGATACACCCCAAAACCCATGAGGCAGACCTATTAGGAAACCCCTTCCCGTTTTGCAGAAGGGAAAATCGAAGTTTAGGCGGATCAAGTAATTTGCCCGAGGTCACACAACTAGGAAGCTTTTAGAGTTGTGATTTGAACCCGGGTCTTCCTGGCAGCATCCTAAGACCTTCCCTTCCAGCTGCATATCCTCGAAAGGCCCAGAACCTGCAGGGGTAAGTACCAAGGATTCTGGCAAGTTAAATTCCTCAGCCAATTTGCTAGTAAGGTAAGGGCTCATTTCCAAGGGATACTGATGAGAACAGCTAAGTTAAATTCTCAGTGAAGGGTCAACCAGGGTGTCCTGAAACCCTGACTCTTTAAAAAAAAAACAAAACGAAACAAACAAAAAAACCTTTTTAAAAAGATTTTATTTATGGGATGCCTGGGTAGCTGGGTAGCTCAGTGGGTTGAGTGTCTGCCTTCAGCTCAGGTCATGATCCCAGAGTCCTGGTATTGAGTCAGGATTGTCAGGTCCCTGCTCAGTGGGGAGTCTGCTTCTTCTTCTCCCTCTGCCTGCCACTCCCCTTGCTTCTCTACTATCTCTCTGACTAGTGAATTAAAAAACAAAACAAAACAAAAAAAAACTTAAAAAAAAAAAGATTTTATTTATTTGACAGAGAGAGAGAAAACACAAGCAGGGGAAGGGGCAGAGGGAGAAGGAGAAGCAGGCTCCCCGGATGAGCAGGGAGCCCAACACAGAGCCCGACCCCAGACCTTGGGATCATGACCTGAGCCTAAGGCAGACACTTAACCTCTTAACCGACTGAGACACCCAGCACCCACCCCCCCAAACCCTGACTCTTCTGGCTGAAGTTTGGTCCTCTTCAGTTTGGGAAGGGAGAGGTGGAGCTGCTGGAGAGGACATGGTGGGCATCTGCCTGGCCAGCCGGAGTAGCCAAGTGCAGCCTGGCTGCGGGGGCACGAAGGCCATGGCACTCACATCCTGTCTCTGGGCCCGCAGCTTGGCTCGCCAGCATCCCTTCTGCCCAGAAAATTGGGCTCACTTCTCACTGTATTGTTTCCAAGCCATCTTGGCTTCATCCCTGAAAGAGCAACACCCTGGGCCTTCCCGTTTCCAAAGAGCTTCGAAAGTCATTCCTTTCCCTCCCTTTGGCTGAAAGAGACTGTCAACACCATTTCCATTGAGGGAGATGAGGAAATAGTTAAATTAACCGTAATAACTCAACAATTATAAAAAGTCCTACTTATCTGAGAATAAAGATAGGTGGGGGGCAGAAGGGAAGAACGCCAAACAAACCACACACGCCACACATCCTGGTTTGTGATTTTGCCTAGAAATAAACTTTCTTTAAAAGCTTTTTATAAAAATAAGCTGAACTTTAACAATACCAGCTACCAGCTACTTCTTAAAGAATAAATGAAATAAACTTCTTGCATGTGAAAATTTTCCGACAAAATTGCCTGGTTGTTAACATTAAATTTTTTCCACTTAATCTTTGTAGCACAATCCAAAAAAAAAAGATTAATTTTTAAAAAATTACTTGAGAGTTTTATCACATCCTCCAAATGCCACTTGAAAATCTTTCCTCTTCAAATTGTGTTCTTCGAAGCAACACTAACTTTGCTTTTCTCTCGTAATTTGGTTATTGGCTACCTCTGCCTTGCTCCTGGGTCAGTGACTTAGATGACTGAATGTAGAACTCTTCAACATCACTTCCATTGACCACATGAAATCCCTCGTTTTTTTGCATGATCTGCAATTTTGTTTTGCCATCCATTCGCACTGGGTTTGCAAATATGGCCAGATATTGCAGAGGTCAGACCATTAGGAAGGGGCAGCCTTTCGCTTTTGGTGGAAAGGAGTATTAACGAATTGTAAGGAGGTCTGGACGGACGCCTGATATCATACGTACTATACACTTTGGTAGTGAATGTTTTTATGCTCTAAAACCTTTTGCTTTGATTTCAGGCACTTGCATATGACTCTTCCAGTAGCAGGGCCCTCCCTATGTATGAGTACAGGGTTTCAACATTTATGAAGCATTTTAACATTTCATGTGACCTTCAGAGAGGCCAGGTGAGGAATATCATTTTCTGGATGACCTGAGAGCCAGAAAGGTTAAGTGACTTGTCCAAGGTCCCACGAGGGCTTGAGAAGCAGAGCTAGGGCTGGCCCCCAGGTCTGTATTTTTTTCATGCTACCTTTTTCTGGGAGTTTCTGGAATTTCTTCATCTAGGTGCCCAGTGGAGAGACCTTGCATGGTGGCCTGGAATGCACGGACCTCCTGAGTCTCTCTTGGTCCCGTTTGCTTTGCCAGGAGGCCTATGGAAGGCAGAATCTGATCGGCACCATTCCTCAGATCTAGTTCCATATCCAGGTTACAAAGCCCTCATGAGTGAAGCACATTTCTAAACTTCGCCCAGAGCTCCTCTGCTTGCAGAAGAGTTGCTATGGGCAGGAAACTCTCTCTGGTCCAGAACTACCATTCGGCTCACCTTGGCAACATCATTTCAATTAGGGTCAACAGCCCTCTTAATTATGCATTAATCCTTAAGCAACGAGGTAAAGCTTCATTCATTAGAATTTTATCTCCTCCATATACCACTAAGAGTCCCTGTGGTCTCCTCCACTCAAATTATCAACAAGAATAAATCCAAGAGTTCAATATGACTGCAGAGACATCCATTCATCAGGGCTCATTTTATAGTCTCCTGCAGCTTGGAGCTGCCAGGAAGTGGGCCGTCCGCTGCCTGCAAAGGCTGAAATGCTGAAATGGTACCATGAGCCACACAGGCTTGGTGGCCGGTGGTCTCCGAGGCCCTGCCAAGGAGGGAGGTCCTGGAGAGATGCCGAGGGGCAAGAAGCCAGTCTCTTTCTCTAATCACCTCTAACAAATAACCATACCTCCTCCCATTTCTTTGCAAGGACATCACCAGAGAGGTCAAGGACTCCCAAGAAGCAACTAGTTTCTCTCTCTTCCTCTAGAGCGCTGGCTCCCACGTGCTGGCCTTGGACCTGGGAGGATGGAGGGGTTAGTGCAGTCGGTTGGGACAGCCATGAGTGTGTCCAGCTCTGTACATACGCACCACAAGTTTTTTTTTTTTAAATGTTTCCAGATGCCTCTGGGATGAAGACAATAAAAATTCACGTAAGAGCTATGGGATTTACAGTACTTGCGTCAATGGCCTTTTGGTGGGCATCTTCTCAACCTCCAATGACTTTTTTTTTCCTGAGAACGAACTTCCTTCTCCCAGTAGAAACTGGCTCTGGCCCCGTGTTGGTACAAACTGAGCCCTTTTCTTCCCCGTCATAGCTAACTGGATGCGAGGCTGCTGTCTTGCCTTTGCTTAGCTGACCGGAGTCTCCCTTTTAGAATTTGCAGCTGTGATGCAAAAATCGCCTTTGGGTGCAGGTGACTGGCCAGAGGTGCGATGTAACTGGGAGCCATGGAGGTGGCGTTGTCTTCCTGGGTGAGGCAGGGAGAGCGCGCTTGTGGGGTTGGGGGAAGGGCTGGGCACGTTTGGAGAGGAGCACAAACCCAGGGAGTCCCTCTAGGACCCTGACCACCCTCCAGCTCCACCTCAGGGATCCTTCCAGTACATTAAAACTGCTTAAGGTGACTTCAACTGAAGAAACTTTGACAAAATAGTGACTTCTGGATATTATATAGATACTAAATATATAGATACCAAATAAAACACTATGTGGGGATTTTGACATATTATAAAGTTTCCTTACTTCTTCAAAAGAATGTTTTAGAAGGATGGTGTTCTCTGGTTTTCCCAGAAAATCTGCAGAAGGAGACGTATCACTCACAGGGCGCATCACACGGAAAGCGCTTCAGCTTGGCACCCTTCGCAGAGCTCATGCCCAACAAGGGCCTGTGACTGTTTTCTTTATCACCCACAGACTTTTGACCAGTACTCACAATGGCCAGGTCCAGAAGCACCTTCCAGAAGTCTCTTCTATATCCAGAACGCATACCATTTGATCATGTTCCCCTCAGCTTGAAGATCTTTGCAGCCCCCATGTACTCCCCTGCTTGTAGGACCAAGGAGAGCATGTGCTGGGGTGGGTTGTGGGGGTGAGGTGGTCTCACAAGCATCACCTGGAGAACACATTGAGTTACAAACTCCCAGGCCCCATCCCTGACCCACTGACTGGAAGCTCCGGGGAGGAATGAGAGGAGCTGCATCTTTAACACGTGCCCAGGTCATTCCCATCATCACTGATCTGTGGGGGTTATAAATCTCTCTCTCTAAGTGGACAGACCATAGGTCTGAGGATACGTCCTAGGTGTGGAAAGTCATATCGTGCATTTTAACTTTCAGGGGCATCCAATCACTCGCCTTCTCCCTCCCTAACAGCACCGAGGTTTTCATTGTGTTTTCTTCTTCCCCACAAAACCCAGATGCTTCTGGGAACCTCACTCCCAGATCGAGGGGCCAATCAGTACACTCCATTTCCTGGTTCAAGTGTGGGCACATGACCCACGCTGGCCTCATCAAGGGAGATGTCAGGATTGTTGCTTGGAAGGGATGGTATGTTATAAAGATGTAAGGGCTGGAGCCACAGTAGCTATTTTGCCACCCTGAGGGAAATAGCTTTCAGATGACTCTGAGTAGAAAAGATAAAAGACCCCAAGTCCTTACTGGCATTATTAAGGTTCCAAACTTCAACTTACCTCTGCACTTTCTATTTGTGCGGGTCACAGGTCCGCAGCTCCATCCCCTTCAATCTCCCAGTGCTTTGTTCTTGCTTCTCACATCCTACTCAGTTGTGTCTGGGACTCCTCCATTCCTAGACCTTGCATCCCCACTCCAAAGATCTTTATTGTTTTAGTTACTTAGTTGGGTATTTGGAACTTGCAACAAAGCATCCTACCAGGTATATTTCACAAGGTCTTCTAAGAAACAGTAAGTTTATTTCATGTGTTGGTGCAAATGGGTCAAGACGTGAAACCCTCCACTGCTTCCTAAACAAGAGGAAGTGGATTTGAATTTCAGCAAGAGGGATTTGGGTTAGGAAGAAGGAAAATTTTTCTTCTCACGAAGTCTGTGAGGTATTTAAAACGATCATCCAGGGAGGTTTTCAGAGCTTCCTATTGTGCAGATTAAAACAAAAAGGTGAATTTTCTGGTGTAATTTCAATGTTGTCCTGCAGAGCAGTAGATGGATAGATTAATTATCCCCACTTAGGAGCTCTTCTGTTCCATGATTTCATAAAGCCATCCAAACTTTATTCTGGATGAGTTTTCCTGATCTCACTTATGAAATCCATCATCCCAGCTCTCCTAGGGCTCCTCAGATGACACTTTGCAAACATTCCCAGGGGCAGGCCCGCCCAGATCCCTCTCCTAAGCTGCTGGGGGATGAAAGAGTCCCTTCTCTCCCTTGTCATGACCGACCAGATGTGCCACTTGGCCAGCCAGGAATATTTTTATTGCAAAGTATGCTGTTTCCACTGACGACAGTCCCAAAACCATTAAGACAGAAACAGCAAAGAGGATCATATTCTGGCTTTTTTGATTTTCTGAAGTGGACTGGGTGAGACAGAGGTTATTCCAGGCCCTTAAATCTCTCCCACTAAAATGTCCCACCGCATCCCAAATCTGCTCACTGATACACTGAATATGGCAGTGGTACAGTGGAGATGACTTTGTAAGGAAAAAAGACATTTCTGCTTCCTTCCTTCCTCTCTTTCTCTACTTCTTTCTCTCTCTTTCCCTCTCCCTCTCTTTCTTTCTTCCTTTTTCTTTCTTTCTCTCTTTCTTTCTTTCTTCCTCCTCTCTGCCTCCTTCCTTCCCTTTCTCTCTTTTTCGTTCTTTCTTCCCTCCCTCCCACCCATGTTTGTTCATTCGTTCCTTCCTTCCTTCCTTCTCTCTTTCTTTTTCTTTCTTTCTTTCTTTTTTTTTTTTCTATACAGGGTGCAGGAAGGGCCAGAGAGCTATTAGCATGCTGGGGAGACAGCACAGAAGGCCGAGCCCCAAGGCCTTCCACTCCTCTGTTACTGTTCACATATCACACGAGGCACTGGGCAGTTGGAATTAGAACCATCCACTGTCTCTGACGCTAACAGACTCACGGCCTGGGAATGGAGTCCCCAGACACTGCTGAGGACATGAGAACCTGTGCAGAGCACTGGGGAAGGGTGAGGCCCAAGCTCAGTCTCCCGAGGCCATCTTGCTTGGCTCCTAGCAAACACTTAACAAAAGAGGCCTGAGGGGGCACCTGGGTGGCTCAGTGGGTTAAGCCTCTGCTTTCAGCTCAGGTCATGATCTCAGGGTCCTGGGATCAAGTCCCGCATCAGGCTCTCTGCTCAGCGGGGAGCCTGCTTCCCTCTCTCTCTCTCTGCCTGCCTCTCTGTCCACTTGTGATCTCTCTCTGTCAAATAAATAAAATCTTAAAAAAAAAAAAGAGGCCTGAGAATAACTCTTGCCCGGAAGTTAAAGCAATGGCCTCTCAGGCCTGACTCTGCTGGTTTGTTGTTTTTTTTTTACCGTAAGCCAGTCACTAAATTTTCCTGAGTTTGTTTCCTCAACAGCCAAGCCGAGCATAAAAAGCTACTTCACAGAGTATGTGAAAGCACTTCATAAACCATGACGTGTCCCCACAGGTGAGCCACCCATCAAGGCTGGCAGGGAACAGAATCAAGATGTGTCATCCACCACAAGAGTGTAGGCAGAGGTGATGTGTGGAGGGAGGCACCGAACTCGGGGAGAGCTCCAGCGCTTCTCTGTGAGGCCCACGTCGAGGGCCCCATGGTCAGGAAGAGGGACTGTTGTGGGGCTGTCCTTTCAGCTTAAGTTGGCAGAAAATGCAGGCTCTCCTAGATGATGGGGTCAACCATTTCTAGGGATGGGAGTCAAAAATCAAAATTCCACTCCCACATCCAGGCTAAAGAAAAAACTCAAGCTGTCTGCTTGGTGGTGTTTTTTTCCACTCTCTGAAAGCTCAGTAATATTTGACAAGCCAGGCTGCATCACCATGGAGACCCGGACCTGCTGGTGCTTCCTCACGCGGGGCAAGGTAAGCTTGGAGCATGCCTGACTCCATGGGCCAATTTCAGACGCCATGACGGCCTCGATTTCTTACCTCCTCTCTTCCTTTCACATTTTTGAGGGGCCCTATTCACTAGTGTACACAATTCCTTTCATTCCCTAATTTGCCCCTCCATTGTTCCCAGGGAAGGAAAAGGATGACTTTTATACAGAGATATACATGCATGTAACGTCCTTCGACTAGGATGTTGGTAGCTGGAAGAGTGTGAGAAGAGGCCCCAAAGTACTTAGTGATTGGAAACCCAGGAACGCCCCACTCAGGCTGCCAGTACCCCCACCCCCCGAGAATAAGAAGGGAGCAGAATGGCTGCTGTGAACATGTTGACCTCGTCACAGTTCTCCCCAGGGCTGGTACTGTTAATGGTGCCTGAGATTTGTGGCAGCTGCACGTCTTCTGTTAGAAGACTGGGGGCGGGGGGGGCGGCACTAATATCTTGGTATTCAAAATGGGGAAAAAATGTAAATCTGGGGAAATACTGGGTTTCATCACCTAAATTCTGGAATAGATTATTTGGTACTTAAAAGTACCTTTCAAAAGAAAATAGTGCTCATGACTTACAAGCTAAGGCTCAGTTAGGAATTTATACCCAGTAACTCATCTCTTTCTGGGGTTTGTGCAAGGGAGACAATGAATAAACATTTGTTAAGTAAATGAAGGCAGGTTTGAAGTGATCTACAGTAATAAAAATATATCCAAAGTGGATAATTAGAGATGAGAAAGAATAATATTGGAGGAATAAAACAAAAAAGATTAAAAAGAAAGAAAGAAAAAACAAATAAATATTTTAGTATCTAGATGATTGAAAGACTGCAAATGAACCTGAGTTTTAGCTCAAAGAGTCCAGGAAACTTTATTATTCTCTCAATGTTTGGTAAAAAGAAAGAAAGGAAAGAAGGGAGGGAGGGAGGGTGGAAGGAAAGGTAAGGTAAGATAAAGGGAAGGGGAGGAAAGGAAACGGACTTGGACCCAAGTAGATTTAAATTTTTTTTTCCCCCGGCATTAAGTTCTCTGTGAAATTTACTGCATGAAAATTTTGTTTTACAAGGAACCCCAAGCAACACAATATGTTTCAAAAGACACAGAAACATCCTTCAAATAGATCCTTTAATGCTGATTCTCTATAAAAGCTGAGGGCTTCGTATTGAATCATTACTCAGTTAAGACATTTTTTGCAGGGAACTGTTAAAATATAGGCCAAATAAATTTGTTTAGAGACCCTAAAGGAAACAAATAAAATGTGTCCTTCGGTGCCATTCTCTCAAGTCTTAGACATCAAGATGGAGGTCCACATTGCATAACACTCACAGATGCCATATTCTGCGCCTGTGATGAGGGAAGAGCTAAATGCTTTAGATACTAGACGTATGGAAGCAAATTTAATATTATGTTCCAAACTCTTGGGAATTTGATAGAAATTCTCACTCAGAGAAGCACTTAGGTATAGAAAATAATACAGTGCAAGTAGATTGGGGTTTCAAAACTTGGCTCAAAATTACTGTGACCACCTTAGCTAAGCTACTTAAATTTTCTCCAGCCTCGGGATTCTATTTGCCAAAATGTGGATAATATGCTTTACTTTGAAGATTGAGTGACATAGATTAGACGACATAGTGTGTAAGTTTCAGCTACAAGTAGCAAAAAAAAAAAAAAAAATCCAAATAACAGTGGCTTAAATAAAATGGAAGTTTATTTCTTGCTTGGGTTCTAGACCAAGGACCAAGATCCTTGTAGCTTGCTGCTTTACATGAGTGGCTCCCATTCCTCAGATAACCTCATAGTCCAAAATAGCTGCTGGAGCTCCAGCATCACTTTTATATTCCAGCCTGCAGGTAAGAAGAAGAAAGAGAGTAGAGCACACCAATTCCTTTAAAAATTTTTTTTTTCATTTATATACCTTTGGCCAGAATTTTATCACATGGTCTTACCTAACTTCAAGGGAAACTGAGAAATGCCATCTTTATTTAGGGCAACCCAGTTCCAGATTTAACAAAAAATATATAGGACACCCAGTTAAATTTGAGTTTTGGATAAATAATGAATATTTTGTTTTCCTTTTTTAGAAAGAGAGAGAGTGTCGGTGTGTGTGTGAGCAGTGGGTGGGGAGGGGCAAGGGAGAGGGAGAGAGAGAGTATTAAGCAGGTTCCATGCCCAGTGCAAAGCCCAGTTACAGGGCTTGATCTCAGGATCCTGAAATCATGACCTGAGTTCAAATCAAGAATCGGATCCTTACCTGACTGATTCACCCAGATGCCTCAATAATGAATAATTTTTTAGCATAAGTATGTCCTAGGCAAAATTTGAGACATATCTTTAATAAGACATTTTTCATTGTTTATCCAGAATTCAAATTTAACAGAGAATCCTATATTTTATCTGGCACTCTACCCCGGTTAAAGATCAAGAGTCTCATTAATGAGGTGGGCAGGGCAGGGTGGAATGAGAACCAGGGGACAGTCGGCCATTGGCCACAGGGGTGTGTATGAAAGTGCGTTTCACAGAGTGGGCCTCCAGCAAATGTTGGTTCTCTCTCCCCTTCCCTGTGAGGCAAGGTCAGAAAGCAGTCACAAGGGTAAATTCTAGAAGAGCCAAATTAGTTTCTGAAATAGAACTTAGAGGCTTGTCTAAGCATGTGTACCTAGTTCAGACCTGAGTGATCTGTGCCCAATGCATGAGGGAGTCCATTTTGGGCTGAAAACTCACAAAGCACTGCCCCTTTTAGTCACAAAAAAACTTGGTCTCATCTCCGCAGAAGGTCCATTTCTGAGCACATCTATGAGCTCCTGGACCCACCAACTGAGGTAGCTGCAGAGGACAGAGGAGCAGCCTTGGGCGGGGGGGGGGGGGGACAGAGGTGGGGGGGGGGGGCGGCTATCAGTCTGTGGCTTACCTGCCTGTGCTCCACTGCAAGTGTTTCATTTCATGATAGCGGATGTGAGGTTGTTCTGACTGTCGTTAATCAAATGTTTCAGCTTCCTCTCAAGGCCACTTTGAACTCCTGATCACAAAGCCATGTCATCAGTATAATGGAGGGAGCCTCTGGACTCTGTGGCCGAGAGAGCACGAGTTCGTTTCAGTGAACAGTGGAAGTAAATTATCTGGGTTTAAGGTAAAATAAAGTGGAGATAGGACCGGGTTTTGTTCTGCAGCATTTAGAATTAGAATTTGCCTTGTCAAAAGACTGCAATATTATATTATGGGCTTTGGCGGAGAATTACGTGCCTGTAACCTAGGGATGTTGAGAATGGCCGATTCGCTCCCTCCTTCTGGTTTCCAATTGGCACTAGCCTCTGAATTGGCTCTCGCTGTCCCTCTCCTCACCCTTCCCGTAAATCCATTCTTCACAGAGAAGTAAGAGTGATTGTAGAACCTATCTCAGGGCAAACTCTATCTGATCCCACTGGTGGCTTCCTGTGGCTACACTAAATCCCCTACCAACCTGAAGAGGCCCTCCCAAGTCCGACTTTCTTTTTATTCTTTGGCCACACCGTAGTGGGTTCAATAGTGGCCCCCAAAAGGTATGTCCTCATACTAGTCCCTGGAACCTGTGGATGTTACCTTCTATGGCCAACTATGTGATTAAGTGAAGAATCCTGACAGGAGAAACATATCCTGCACTATCCAGGTGGGCCTGAAATGCAATCACTTATATCCTTAGGGGACAGAGACACAGAGAACAATAGGAGGAGGCGATGCGACCACAGAGGTAAGAAGGGAAGTGATGCAGCCACCAGCCAAAGAACGCTGGGGCCACCAGAAGCTGGGAGACACAATGGTTGGATTCTCCCTTAGAGCCTGCAGAGGAAGTATGGTCCTACCCACTTGATTTTGGACTTTTGGCTCCCAGAGCTGTGGTAGAATACATTTCTGATGCCTCAAACCACAAGTTTGTGGTAATTTGCTCTCGTAGCCACTGGAAATGAAGACACCTGGCATGACTATTGTAAATCTACTGGTTCTTGGCTTAAATGCCATCTCCTCAGATGCACCTGATGACCTCGTTTCAGGATGGCTTTGTTGATGCCTCATTTATTCTGTGGGTGTTTCCAGAAGGAGGGAATGATCAAGGAATTGCCTGCTACAACGAGAAGTAAGATGATTATTCAGACCTGAGGAAATGAAGCACAGGGAGGGTGAATAAGTTGTCCATTGTGGTGCATTCAGCTGTTGGGAGTGGGGACGGTATCCGTGTCATCAGACTCCAGAGCCTGTGCCCTCTCTCTCACCACACTGCAGTGCTCCTGCGCTGTGGGAAAGGATACTGCTAAATGGCTGTGGGAGCAGCACAGGATATATTCTTTGTCCCCCAACCTACCTTCAGAATTGCAGAGACGCTTGCCGCATTTTATTCCTCTTCCCTCCCTCTCCAGCAGTGTCATCCCTCCTGTTGAGCTTGTAACCAGGGGCAGAGGAAGCAGAAATGGGAAAGGATCCCTTGCTTTCACCCACCTGAAATTGCCATTCTAAAAGATGAAGATGGCAAGACGGGGCCAATGGCCGTTAAACCATCAAAACCGATGGTCCGTAAGGTGCATAATTGGACACGGACTTACACCTCAGTCTGCTATTTAACAGTGGTGATTAAATGTGAGTTATCGACATGTTTGATCTGTGTATTTTCCTCTTTGCTTCAGCAGCTCACCCTAATTATTCCTGGAGAAACAATATCCCTGATCTGGGTTCCTCATAGATAACTGACAGGGTCATTGTTTCCATTTTGGCATTCATGGGTTAGAGTTAACAGATGTTTTGCAGATAGCGAGCTCAGAAGAATGGTAAATTGGGTCCATATATGCCTAGGATGTGTATATTTTTGTGAGGCAAGGGACAACAAGATGGCCTCGGGAGCGGGTCAACATCAACATTTAAAAGAACAAGTTACAGGTATGTAGAGCTGTCCCATAATCTTCCCGGACCATTACTTTTCATGAGAGGACACAGATCTTAGTGATTAGAAGCTTTGTGACAAATTAAATATGACCACAACTCCTTTTCCTCTCTTCCTTTTTTAAGAGATGAGATCCAGTCTCTCTCTAAATCTGGGCTGGCCATAGTGTCTTGCTTAACTAATAAAATAGAGTGAAAATGATGTTCTGTGGTTTTTGAAGTTAAGTCATAAGGAGTTGTAGTTTCTGCCTCAGCCGCTTGGAACGCTCACTCTTAGAATGCTTCCTCTTGGAAGCACATTCCATGCTGTGTGAATCCTGGGTTATAGGTAGGTTCTCTAATCAAGCTCCCAGCCCACAGCCAGAATCAGCTGCCAGCTATGTGGGTGAACCATCTCAAACAGTCACGCAGCCAAGCCAGCAGACAGTTGCAGCCCTAGCTGACATATGACGGCAGTTGCATGAGAAACTCCAATTGAGAACCACCCAGCTGAGCTCAGTCAACCCATAAAGCCACAAGATATAATAAATTGTGGTTTAAAGCCACTAAGCTTTGGGTGATTGGCTCTGCAGCCATAGATAATTAGAGCAGAATTTGGTACCTGGAAGAGGCACGCTGCCGTGATAAAAACTGAAATCATAGGATATTGGCTTTGGGACCAAGCAGGAAATTATGATTGGAGGCTGGAAAAAGGCATTCCTTGTTTTGTAATGATGGATAATTTGATACACTGTTGCTTGTGGTAATGTGAAAAATGGGAATATACCTATGAAATGGCAGATTTGGCTAAGGAGACAGCCAGGCAGGATATTGAAAGTACCTACTGGTTTCTTTTAAACTGGTATGAGAAGGTGTGGGTAGAGAGAGATGAGCCCCAGATGGTTTCATTTCAAGTGAACTTAGATGCAAGACGAAGAAGCAGACTTGCTGAATTTAGGGATAAAGCTGTTTCTCATCCCCAGCCTCTCTAGTTGGGAAAAGTTAAGACATGGTGCGAGGGTAGTGAACATCTCAAAGGTATGGCTGTAGGGTACTTGTTAAGCTTTAGAAAGTTCTAAGACAATGGCTCATAGACCCTCTCAACTTGCCAGAAAAATTTTGAAGAAATCTGAGGGATTGTTCTATAACACTGGACTCTCAGCCCAAGGCAGGCAAGGGGCCTGTCTCAGAGACAGAAAGATCTAAAGGTACATCACACTGATGTTCACTGGATCCTCATACGGTTTGTTCAAGCAGAGTTTTGCCATTCGTTTATTCATATAGGCATTTGCTCATTCAACAAGTATTTATTGCATAGTTCTGTGGACCAGACTCTCTGCTATGTTCTGGAGACCCGTGAGGCATAAGAGATAGTCCCTTCCCTAGGGCCTCATAAACCAGTGGGGGAGACAGACCAGAAACAGGAAGTATGACCAGAGGGAGAGACCCGCAGTAGAGGGGAGGTGGGAGTGCAGAGGAAGGGCCCCAAACCTGGCATCAAATCTGCTCTACCTCATGACAAAGTTCTAGAAGGAGCAACGAGTGGAGCATAAGCTGTGTTCTGGAACGAAGGACAGATTGAGAGCTGAAAAAATGCAAGCTGCAGACAGAGGCCCTAAACAGACCAGAGGCATCAGAGGACATGCCCCCACTGGCCTCCTAAAGGCCATCGACTGGCTGCCTCTGAGACTCAGCTCCTGGAATCTGGTGAGTCTATTCCAAGCCTCCCATGGGGCCTACAGAAGAGGGAGCATCTCTCATGGGCACGGATATAAAGCAAAGCATCTCAGCTATGTCTTCGTTTTGGCTCCAAAGATGACTTCTGTGTGGGCGAAACTTTCTCTTCTTGCATTCTATTACTTTTTTAATTGTCCATGATCTAAAACATTAAAAAAAGAAGCTAAAATAAATTTCCACAGAGTTCAAAATGGCAGACTATGATCAGAGCCAATGTCCTTTTCCTTCCAGCTTTGGCTTGTCTACAAGAGGATCTGATAGTTGGTGAAGTTATGCCCCCATCCCCATCTTCTCCTTCTTCCAGTTCCCCTATTCCCACCCATTGAATTGCTCATCAACTTCAGCTATGGTCAAAGTCTAAAACCCGGGGTGAAGTCTGCCCTAAGCACTCTTTGGGTCTTGGCTGAGACACTTGACCTGCACCCCTATTTGGAAGTTGAATGTCCACGTGGAATAAGAACTCAAGATGACATCTCTGTCAGTGATGGGACGGAGCTCTCTCCTTCCTTACCCAACTGATTTTCTAGCTGGAGTCAGGAACTGATTTTTCCCTGGAGTAGTAACACAATGTGGGCCAGCAGCCATGGCCAAGTATGATCTGGGTGTAATGTTCATCAGAACCAGTTGGTGAGAGTCCTAGTTTTGGTCTGAGAGCTCCTGGAGGACAGGAACTGGGCCATCTTTCCCCATTTTCCAGCCCCTAGAAAGCTCTCTGGCTTCTGGAAGGGACTCAGTAGTGTTTGCGGAATTCTTCCTGGGTATTACCCAGGCAGACAACAGCCCTTAGAGTCATCGTACGATGCGGAGGGATTCTTTTACAGCTGAAGAATAAACATGATAATGGTGATAAAAGAAATGAATACCATTTATTGAGCCCTAAGGCTTTGTCAGGTGCTAGGACAAGCACTCTATAGGCATTAATTGGGACTCAGAACCTCTGGTGTGTAAATATCATCACCCTTATTTTACAGATGAGTAAATGGAATCTCAGCTTTGAGGAAACTGGTAACCGTCCAGCTGATGGGGCTTGGGACCCTAGGGTGGTTGATTTTGAAGACTTTGACTCTAATCCATGACATTTTGTTATACCTGAGCTAAGACTACTGGAAAGCCCATCTCTGTAGAGTAACCTGGTTCCATGGCATAAAACTGATAGAGAACTTGAAGATCTGATCACCTTTGTCTAGGGTATATCTCCAACTCTCTCCCTATCAAGGCTTGGGAAGCAGGAACCAGGCTTTACACAGTGGGAGGTTGGGTTTGGGTGACCAAGCAACGAAAAGATAAATGCCATCCAAATTCCCACTTAAAATAAGCAAAACAGCCCTAGGGCTCAAATGGCCAAAGCAGAGGACTGAGGGACTTGGGAGGTTTGTTTATTTCAGTCTGTATTTGGCCTTGCACGACACTCTCTGAACAACTCCCAGGGAATATGGGAACCTTTCCCCTGTCTCGGGAACATTTCCATACACCCCGAAACACTGCACAGATGAGAAAAATTAAGATGTACTCTCCGGCTCGCCTTGCTGTATTATTGAAAACAATTACTGTATGATTTTGCTTTCACATAGCCATGGAAACGCTGCTGAAAGGATTTAATACAATTTATTGTGCGAAGCTTAAGAAGAAATCTGTTTCCCCAGTGCTAGAAAACAAAGCAAGCCCATTCCTCCCCACTTCCGGACAAGGTGTGAGAGATGCAAATTGTGGGCCGGTGGGTGACCTCACACAGCAGGCAACTGAGCTTTCTGGGAGAGCGTTCTGGAGAGAAGTGGACCTGCTCCCTTTAGATGTATCGGAAAACAAAGCCAGTGCCAGAGGAATGCTAATCTCCTTTGATGTGCCCAGAGCTGATTTATTGTTTCAGAAAGGGAAGCTCAGCTCTGGGCAGCAGGACCACAAAGCTTTGCGGGGGGGGGGGGGGGGGGGGGGGGGGGACAACAGAGAAATGTCCCCCACCAGGTTACCCCAGGAACCTCTCCATTTGCCGGCTCTGCTTACAGGTAGTTCAGGACTCCGTGAAGGGATCCATGAAGGAGGGTAGCTTGATACGGGCGGTGGGGGGGGTGGGGGGGTGGGGACTGATGGGAGGGGGATGCTCACTTAGGAGCTTTGCTGATACCTAGGGCCCAGTTTTGCTGCTGTTCTAGACATGGATTGCTTATTACAAACCTGGCTGCTTATTAGGGGCTTGGAGAAAGACCAATGCTTAAGCCCCAGATCTTTTTTTATTACATTAGAGACCTTGGGGAGGGCGTGGCTGGGGGGAGGTAGGGGCAGACCTGGTATTTTTTAAAAAGCCAACCAGGTGACTGGAATGAGCTGCCAGGTTGCAGACCACTGCCCCAGGGTTGGTTGTTGTTGTTGTTGTTATTGTTTTATTATTAAAGATTTTATTTATTTATTTATTTGAGAGAGATTTGAGCTTCCTTGGGCCCAACTCTTTTTATGCTTGCTTTCTGGTTCCCAGCAAGAGACGTAGTGCCTGATGATCTCTAAGCCTCAATGTCCTGCTTTAGCCCTCAACTCCGGTCTCTGCAGTTCAGCTTTTTCTCCCTGGCTTCAGCGGATGTCAGGAAGAACATTAAATTGCGGCTGAAATTGGAATAACTGGTAAAGTGCTTCCCTGTACTATTTTTTGCCACTTCCTGTGTATCTGTAATAATTTCAAAACAAACCGTTAAAGAGAACTGCAGCTGAAGACTTGGGTTCAAATTCTGGATTTGATTCTTATTAGGTTTCAGACTTTGGGACATAATTTACCTTCCCTGGGCTTTTTCCTCTGGAAGATGAGGATAATTATATTTCTTTGTTGCTCAATCAAAGGAGATGATAAAAGTGTAAAACCTGGATGTTAGCTGGGGTCTCTTATCCCCTAAGGGCTGGATGAGATTGTTCAAACCCTATATCTACAGTTGCTGGACCATCTGATTACTTTCTCAAGCCCCAGGAGTTTCTGGGCAGTTTACAGCCTTATGGTCTCCTTAGTTCATGAGCTCCTGCTTCCCCCAAATTAGTCGGTTCAGGCATTGTTTTAACACACCACTTGGGTTGTTCAACCCAAATGGGCAACTCAGTCACTTCTCTTAACTTCTCAGTCAAACCTCTCACAGAGGTGGTCTTCAGTGTACAGGACTTTTCTGAAGGTTCGGGAAGATGAAGGGAATTACATTGGAGCTGCAGAAACGACTCATAGCACAAAGTCTTAACAATCCCACTTCTCAAGTTTTTTGGCCACCTCCATATTGGTCGGTCCTCACCTCCTCTGCTCCTGTCTTCCCTCCTATCTTTTCCCTCCCTACTCAGGTTTCTCTGCATTTCTAATGCGGCCCATTTAGCGATCTTGTTTATTTCCTTCACTCTCATCTTTTCTCCAGAGATCTTATTAAAATATTTCCTGAAACTTCCAGCCCCTCCAAAGCTGCATGGAGCATCAGTAGGTCAACAAAATCCAGCCCCAACTCTAACCCATCGGGATGGTAACAATAATGCTTTCAGCTCAGGCTTACAGTCCACAGCCTCCTCCACCTTCTGCAACCTGTCAAACCCATGGTGGCCTGACAAGAAGGCCTCCCTGAGAATCATCTCCTTGCTCAGGGGGAGTTCATCAGCCTCCTGCCTTGCTGCCATGAATCATTAGAATAGACTTCCCCTCCATTTGTATGCTGGGTCCCGGTGTCCCCTCTTCCCTTGCACGAGCTGCTGAGGTCTTCAAAGGCAGGAGACACAGCCTCTCCATCACATGGTACAGTCCTGGTGCAGACAATGCACTGGATAAATATTTGCTCAAAGTAGCTATGAATGAATGAGGGTCACCAAACAACAGTGCCAAGTAAGCTAGTGTTATTTATTTTAATATCATGCAGAGCACAGAGTGGACATTACCTTCTGCTCCTAATTCTTTTGTGATTGGTTAGCCACCAAGGTAGGACTAAAGCACCTGCGGGGGAAGAGCCCTTGAGAGGGAAGCCATGCTGGCCGCCTTCACAGGGAGGGTTACGCGCAACTGTAAATAATAATATGCCATCACATTGTTGGAGCCATTGTCTAGAACTTATAAAATGCTTTGCTTAAATGTCCTATCAAAGATAAAGGATAGCACATGTTATCATCACATGCCAGTAATTACCAGTTAGCCCATGATAGGGCAGAATTAAAATTCAGGTCTTTAGGACTTCGGGCTCTGCTCTCACATACTTTCCCTTGGAATAATCCATTTCCAGAGAGAGAAGTTAATACTTCTCCTGGACAGGGATGTCTCTTAGAAACAGAAGGTAGAGCTCAAGTCCCAGCAGCCCCATCGTTCTTCCTCCTCTGGGGTCCTCTGAAGCAGGCTGGTGTCCTATTCGGACTTCTTATCTTCCAGGTCAGTGCAGGCGCTGGGATGGAGGAGGATAATGGGCAGCTGCTGAGACACTTGTCAAACCTCTATGCTCAGACTTACTCAGTGTTGTTGGATTGAGACAGCATGATATGTACTCATCTCTACTTCATAGACCCTGGGTCCATGTGTACTTACTGAGTACCTTCTGTGTGCAGAGACACCGTTCCAGGTGCTGAGGATTCTGAGGTGAACAGGAAAGTCACAGTCCCTACCCCAATGGTCTAGTGGAGAAGATGGACATTTAATAAGTGATTAGAAATGTGCACATTGCTGTGAAGGAGACGGGCAGTACAAGTCAAGGGAATAATGGGAGAGGTGGCTGAGAGGAGGACGGGGTCACCATGTGCGGCTGTGCAAACTGTAGTCTTTGTGAATGGAGCCCCCTAAGGTGTCTGGTCAGTAGGGCAGTCAGCCTGAGAGGGAGGGAATAATAGGTCAACTGAAGAGGATGAAAAGCATTTGCCTGGTGAAGAAAGGAGGACTGACATGTGCAAAGGCCCTGAGACATAAAGAAGCCACACGTGCTCAAAGGACTGAAGGAAGATGAGTGTAACTAAAGCAGAGAGCGAGAAGGACAGTGTGGTGGGCTCTGTACCTGGAGAAGGAAGGGGAGCCAGATCAGACCAGGCCTCACAGGCCACTGAGATGAATTTGAGTAGTATTTTGACTGCAGTGGGAAAATGTTTTGAAGCTGGGAATGATATGACCTATGTCATTTGGGCTGCCACTGGGGGATGAGTTGGGGTGGGAGACAGCAAGACTGGCGGTGTAGACAGCACTCAGGTGTAGACCGCCCTGCCAGAATCAATTTACACACTAGATCTCGGCTTCCTTTTCCTTCTCATTTTTATGGTGACAGGCTTTGCAATTCTCATAGCATTTTAAAATTGATTCTAGGGGCAAGGTGGGCATTATCACTCCATTCCATACCTGACGTAACTGAAGGTTAGAAGGGAAAAAAAAAATGGCTTTCCCAAGATCCAACAGCCAGTAACTCCTGGAGCGGCTTCTCCAGTCAAATCCAGGAACCTCACTAATCTCCCATTCTATCATGTTATGTGATGTCCCAACAAAATTATATAGTTATTTACTTTTTTAAACACTAAGACATAATCCAAAATTTCCAAGTCATGATTACCAAGCAGAAACAGAAAGAAAAATACCAATGGAAGGCTGATATTTTCTGTGGGAACAGCCCAGCTCACCCAAACTTCAGATGAATTAAGAAGGCTGTATTTCATCAGAGTCACAGAGGCCCTCTCTTCCCCTCATCTTTACTTACCCGAGTGTGGCCCACTGAAAAGGATCCAGCATGCTCTGCATCTCAGAAGATATATTTTTGTTCATTAATCACCAAAAGGAGGTTAAGACATAAACAAATCAACGCTATTTAGACCGAATGAGGCAAACATTCCTTTCAAAGACTTGTGTTTCCTCTGGGAACATGAGCTACCTGAGCCGTAGCCACAAAAATATGTATTTTCTTCCCATTTTAAGGAAATGCCACCTCATTGCCAAATCTCGAGCCCAACATCCCAAGAGGAAGGAGATGTTTCAAGTATAGCGGGGAGGAAACGAAGATTCAAAAGCCCCTCAGTTCTCTTCCACTGGGAACTCCATCTGAGGCTGTCTGTGGGTAGTGTTTAATGTTCTGCAAATCTCCTATTGAAAAGAGATTTTTGTTACAATTACATTATACTGTTTTTCCCCCAAGATCCTTCCTTGTCTAGGAGCCAATCTGCTCAAACCTTGAACAAATCATTCCCAGACTGAATTTCCAATGCCCTCGTTAAGAAGGAGGCAGGCGTGTGTGTGTGTGTGTGTGTGTTGGGGGGATGGGGTGGTTCAGGCTTATCTTGCCCTTGTCCCTGACACTGGGGCACCCCAGATAAGTCGTGAGTTTGGGGTTTAAGGAAGATAGAATGCAATTGGCCCTCTTTGCTTTTTTTTGGCTAGAGTTTTGTCAGAATTAATTCACTTGGATTTGTTATTTTGCTAAAATCTCTATGGAAATTACTAATCCAGAGCATTACAAGCATAGTCCCATGAAGGCATAAACTTTAGATGTGGGCCAATATGGCCTTGTGGGAAATGAAGAATGGTACACATGAAGAGGGGAGTTTTTCAGCAAGATTGGGTGGGGGGAGGGGTGGAAGGGACTAGAACCCGAGGCTGCCATGGTCCCAAGACCTGTTCAGTGGAAGAAGGTCTGGATTATAAGGATGAAAGGCTGCCTTGACTTGGCTTCTCTGCTGCCATGACCCTACCCCTTTATCCCAGGGCCCCCATTCAGAGGTGGAGGGAAGGGTTGGGAGCAGCTTTTGTGTGGCTGTGTCAGCTGGGGTTGGATCTCAGTTCTGGGGAGGAAGGTCAGAGAGGAGCCCTGTGTGTGGTTGTCACATGGAGCAACAGGGTGAGGCACCTGGACAATTCCCCAGATCTCTACCCCTCCTGTCCCCACCTCTCCCCAGGACACATTTCCCCTCTCTCAGGGGCATTTGGTGATATGGCCCATGTTTACCACCCCACTGATGGTAACCTGTGCACCAATTTGTATCCTGTAGGGTTCTCTGATGACAAGTGACAGAAAGTGACTCTGATTAGCTGAGGAGAGGACTTTTATCACGAGGTAGATCAGGCACACAGAGAATTCGCGGGATGGTTTGAATAGTCTAGGAAATAGACAGGAGGCAAGGTGGCTCTGCAGGGCTCGACAGGGATGCCCTGGGAGTGACCATGTCCTCAGCACGCCAAGTCCAGGCTGGAGGGACTGTCTCATGGCTCTCTGGGCCACTCACTCAAGACTCGGAAATAGGGGAAAGCATCTATTTATGAGCTTAGACCTGCCTGGCCCCGGTGACACAGGGCCACTGTGGGAGGCTCTGGGGAAAGGGACTTCTGGTTTTTCTTATTCAGGGAGGCAGGCACATGGATTTCCCATCTTGTTAAACCAAAACCAGAACTGAATCAGGGTGCTGGGCAGAGAGTGGAGGAGAACAAGGTTCACTACACTTTTTCGATCTCTCCCCTGGTTCTGTGAGCCAGTCCAGGTAGGGGACCAGGTGAGGGTTTTCTCCTCTTTGTATCACCAGGGCAGAGCCTCTGTTTGATGCAAACCTCTCCAAAGAGGGCGCTGACCTGAAGGACCTCCTGTCTGAGCTCAAGCCTGGGCTCTTTGTTGCAGGTTCGATTACAGGAAGGGAGGGAGGTGAGAGATGTTCACATGTTCCTGCTTCTGAGTGGCTGCTGGCCGTGAACATTCCTTTCTGCGGGAGCTTAGCAGACCAGGGCCAGAGGCCTCTAGGGAACCTGTGAAGAGTCTCTCCTGATTCCCCAGCTGTTGCCAATCCCAGCTCTTCAGACAAATCTCCAGGAGCAAGCGGAAGGCCTGCGTGAGTTGGCTGAGAACCTAAGGAGAGACAGCACACACGCCTTGTCTCTCCCTGTGATCCCTTGCAGTTCCTGTGTCCCGCCCCCTCCCCTCTCTGCCTCCCCCAGGCCAGGACCCCGGGGCTGCCTACATTCATTTCTGAAGCGATTAGAAAAAACACCCACACCTCATAAAGATGGTGCTTGAGTTAGAATTTTACCCCCCGCTGAGACTCAGGTCTTAATGAGAAAAGCATAGGCTCTGTGATGTTGGGTAAGCCTCATCATCTCCCTGGGCTCCTGTTTCCTCTTTTCCAATGTGGGAGGGGCAGGGGCTGGGCTCTCAGTGTCTGCGTTCTCAACAGCCCACTGTGCTAAGTGAGCAGCCCCGCTGCTTGGCTAGGACACACACGAGCCTCATTTATTTGGGGCCACTCTCAGAATCTAGAGGCACAGCTGGTCTCCTAGGTGACTGCCGTGCAACACCGTGGTAATCTATTTCCTGTGCCTGTTTTCTCCAGCAAAGGGCTCTAGTAAGAGATCCCAGAGGCACCAAGGAGAAGGGAGAAGCCAGCATTTTAATATACATGGGGTGACATTTAGGGCCATGTCAGCATCTCCAAGCCAAGCCGGCAAGACTTAGCGCTCACAAGATGATGCCTTGGGCTCATACTTTGCTGAAAAACAAAATGGAAACCCACCAGGAATCCAAATATTCTTCAACAGAAAAGGAGGGACGCTTGGAACAAGTCAGTTGTTGTCGGGTGGGGGGGGGTAGTGTTGAGATTCTTGCCAACCTTGGTCTTGGAGAGTCACGTATTAGGACCCTCAAGATCCTGACATAAAGGAAAAGGTTTAACTTTGAGTAACCCAGCCCTCCCCAAACACCTCTGACCACAAAATAATTTCTGTTCATGGAATACTCACTCATTGCCAGCAACTCTGCGTGATCTGTCTGCATGTACACTTTGGTCGAGGGAACCTCCCATGTGTGCCAACCCCGGGGCCTCTCCAGCCTCCTCTTAGCTTTGGGACAGGTAGGCAGCTTGTAAAGAAATGATTCAGTTGATAAGTTGTTGACTGTTCTTTGAGCACTCACCATGGATCAGGCACTGTGTTGATTATAAGAAGGACAAATTTGTAAAATACGTGGTTTTCTTTCCTCAAGGAGCTTGTAGTCTGGTGGGAAGGGGACATGTGAAGAATGACATGAACTTGCCTTCAGTATTGCTGCGAATGGACTTGTGTCCCCTGTTACGGACCGAATGTTTGTGTCCTTCCCCCGGATTCATATGTTGAAATCCTGCCTCGCAATGTGATGGGATTAGGCGGTGGGTGATTGGGGAAGTGAGTAGGGTTAGATAGGGTCAGGAGGAGGGAGCCCTCTGGAATGAGATTAATGCCCTTGTAGGAAGTCCTGGCTTCTCTCTGCTCTCTGCAGTGTGAGGACACAACCCGGAAGAGGGCCCTCAGCAGAACTCCACCCTGTTCGCCTCCTGGTCTCGGACTTCCAGCCTCAGGAACTCTGAGAAAATAAATGTCTGTTGCTTATAAGCTGCCCAGACTGTGGCACTTTGTCATAGTGGCCCAGACTAAGACTCCCTCTGAATTCATATCTGGAAGCCCTATAGCCCCAGTGTGACTGTTTTTAGAGATAGAACCTACACAGAGGAAATTAAGGTTAAATGAGGGCGGGGCCCTAATTTGATAAGGACTGTCACCTCCTGAAAAGAAGAAAAGAGGGATGGCTCTGTCCACGCAATGTTGAGGAAAGGCCAGGTGGGGAGGACACTGGGAGATGACAGCCACCAGCAAACCAGGAAGAAGGACCTCAACCAACCAACTGAGTTCTGCTGGAACCTTGATCTTGGCCTTTCCAGCTTCCAGAATTTTGAGAAGATAAACTTCTAGTGTCTAAGCCACCTGGTCTATGGTTCTTTTTGACAGTCTGAACTACATGCGTGGACAGAAGCAGAGGATCCGAAGTCAAAAGCAGGCCACAGAGGGGTCAGAACCCACAGTGGGGGGAGCCGTGGCTGTTCCTGCCCTGGGCTAGCTCTCCTTCCTTAGCTAGGGGGCTCACTGTGGGCTCTCTGCAGACTCTGGGAAGCCAGGTCACTACTCTGGGTCCCAGCTTCCTCATCGGATAAGTAGAGCTGACTCTCATTCTCTGTGATTATCTGGCCCTTGCATTCATTTCCTAGGATTGCCATTAACCAATCACCACAAGCTTGGTGGCTTAAGACAACAGAACTTTATTGTCTCACCGTTCTGGAAATCGAGGTGCCACAGGCCGTGTAGTCCCTGAGCCTCTGGGTAGAATCCTTCCTTGCCTTTCCCAGCATCAGGTACTGCAGACAATCCCTGGGATTCCTTGGTTGGTAGATGTGTCATTCGGATCATATCAAATGACCTTGCTCTGTGTGTGTATAGCCATGGGTCTTCAAATCTCCCTGTCCTTAGCAGGACCCCACTCATTGAATTTAGGGCCCACACTAATCCTGATGACCTTACCTGGCTCACATTTGCAAGACCCTATTTCCAAAGAAGGTCACATTCACAGGAACTGGCCATTAGAACTTCAACATATCTTTTTAGGTGATACAACTCAACCCACCACAACCTTAGACACGATCAACCTGCTCAAGGCTTGTTGAATGACCCTTTCATAAGCCAAAAAAGACAGATCATAACTGGCCATGTTCACAAACAACACGCAAACTGGAAATGCGACATTCAGCTCCTGACCGGTCTCCTGTTGCAAGTCTTATGCTCTGCTGTCCATTCTGTTCTGGGTTCTGAGGAGGATTGTCATAAAATACAAATCCAATCATGCCATATCCTTGTCCAAAATTCTTTGGGGCTTCACCTTGCCTCTAGCGTAAGCACTTTGCTCCATTGTGGAACATTCCAGCCCTTCATGATCTGGTCCACGCTCAACCGAGCTCTGGCTCAGGTCCTACTCATGAGAGCATTGGGCTGTCAGAAGGCACAGTCAGGTGGAGAGAAGACAGTCATCGCTGCCAAAAGCTCCACAGTTGGGCCTGTGGAGGATAAATGGGATGAGGACTGGGGGTTGATGGAGGCCACCCCAGAACGGGGCAAAGAGGAAAGCAGTGACAGTGACCAGGCGATACCCTGAAGGTGTTGTGTGAGAGAAGAGTCTTGTCAGCCGGGTTCATGTGGCGCTGCCATCATGGCCAAGTCTGGAGTGTGGCTGGATTGGCATTCCCACCCTTGACCTAAGACAACCACCTCACCATAGGCATTCGGGTAAAGAGGTGCCCTGCCCCTTTCCTCCTCTCAAGGCTGGAAGGTGAGTACCTGGAGGACATATCAGAGGGAGTGAGGTGAGGAAGCAGCCCTGACCCACCCCTGCCCCTGCCCCCAAATCCTGGAAGTTTCAGATCCAGTCAGTCAGCCCCAGAGGGCTAGCAGGAGAAGAACCAGTCCTGTCTATGAGGAAACCAAGGCCGAACGAGGTTGAGTAGCCATCACCTTCAGTTCTGAGGAAAATTAATTGTGCATTGTTCCGGCATCTGAGAAAACGTTTTGCAGATCTTAACTCTTAGGATTTCAAACAGAGAGGAGGACCTGGGCAAAACTGCTGGCATGAGGTGGGTGCTCTGCTAAAGCCGGCATTGCGACTGTTGCCCTGAGCTTCTGTCTGTCTGCTTGTCTGTAGGGACTGTGCGGGGCTCACTGGCTAGGAAGGAGCGAATGAGTAATAAACGAGTGAAGTTAATAAACTGAGTGGAATCCCTATTTCATATTCCAGGAGTTAAGGGTAGACTTGGAGGGTAGGTTTAGCTAAAATAGTTGGGATGCTGAAGAAAAGTGGTGATAAACCCGGGATCTGGAATACCGCCTGTGAGATGGGGGTTGTGATACACTTGGGTTTATGTGAGAATGGTCTGACACCTGTAACGTGAGCTTGACCAAGGATGCAGGGTATGGACAGCGGGGTTGTGTTTGGTTCCCAGGGAGCCCTCTGCAGCCTGAATTCCATGGTGACCAGCGACAACAGAATGCACAGTCCTCCACTGGCTGTTTGTGCTTCTCCTGTCTTCCTTATGTCCAGCTCCTTATGTGTATTGGAGTCAGGTTTTAAGAGATCCGGGTTACGTGGAAGAAAGTGTTCATGTGAGCCAGTTCTGTGGGAATAATAAAAAAGAACCAGCAGGAACCCAGCTTCATGAGGCAAAATCCGAACTAAAAAGGCAGTGCGAGTCCTCTGTTGCTGGAATTCAGCAAAGCATTGTGCTTCGAGCTTCAGAGAGACATTCTCTCAATCCCAGAAGAAGAAATTATTCCCCAGCAGTTATCTCTGGAAGAGAAGTACTCTTCTTCTGTTGAAAATGGCTTCCCAGGCTCTGCCGGATAAAGGAGACAGGTGAGCTGTTGTATCCCCAGTATTTCAGAGTCTGGCATATAGCAGCTGCGCGATGAAGGTGTGGGTAGAACGGGATTGAATCTGGGGTCCCATGGGAGAAAAGAGCTCACTCATACAGGTCGCACCTCATGGAAGCTCACGGAGCTGACAGAATTCAGGAAAAAGCAAATGAGATGGGGAATGAGTAGCTCACTGGGGAAGGAAAGCCCAGGGAGTGTGGTGTTCTGGAAGTCAGGTAAAGACAGTGTGACAGAGGGAGCATGGTGGGGGAGTGGGGGACGTGCTTTAGAAAGGGTCAGGCTGGGCCAGGACTGAACAGGGCTTGGCTTTGAGACTCAGGTGTCATCTGGAAACCATTTCCGTGGGATGGTGGGAGAGAAGTGAGGACAGAGTGCCTTCAGGAATGTATGAGAAGGGAGGAATTGAAGACGGCAGGAAGCTTTGAAGAATTTTGCTATAGAGGGAGCAGAGCCATGGGGCTGCATGGAGAGATGGGAGGTAAAGGGAGTTTTCTATGGGAGAAATTATATTTGTGTGCTAGCGGGCAAGTTCCAGTAAAGAGTGAAACGTGAGCAACGCAGGAGAGAGGGAGGACAGCTGCTAGGGCATGTGGCCTTGAGTGGGTGAGAGGGGGCGCCCTCGGGGTGGGGTGGCAGCCGCAGGAGGGCTGGCAGGTGCGGGGAGGCGAGGCCCAGCGACTGGTGGCCTGTGCAGTGGGGGACTTGTGGGGAGGGCAGAATGTGCCATTGCTTCTCGGACTGTTTCCACACTCTCCGTGGACCCGGAAGCTGTGAGGGAGGAGAGGGGGGAGGTGTTTGAGGAGGTGAGTGTGAAAGATGCACCTGTGAGATGAATGGTGTTGAGTGTCCAGGGAAATGATCCCGCCCTGGCTCTGGGAAGTTTTAGCAAAGCATCAGCGCCAGAGCAGGACGGCGGGAGAAGAACTGGAGGCCGAGTGGAGCCTGAAAGACCCCATTCCCCAGTCCGGGTCTGGGTGTACAGGGTGGGGTGGGCGTGGGTAGGAGGGTCACGTGGTCTGCAGTGAGACACCCTCAGGGGATGTCTGCAGTGAGAGCCAGGAGGACAGGAGGCTCAGAGTCCACGCAGGATAGCGGGGGCACCCACCTGCCCCTGGCATCCATCACCCCCTTCCATGTTCCATGCACGGCATGGCTTCCTGAAACCACTAGCTGTCCGTGTGCTTGTCCCCACCCCCGACGGGAAGGTAGCCTCTCTCCTGACAGAAGGGGCGCAAGGGTTCTCTCCATTGCTCTGTGCCCAGTGCCCTGGGCCAGTAGTTCTCAGCCTTTATATTTTCAGGACACTTTTACCCTCTTAAACATTGTTTAATATGGGCTATAGCTTATCAATACTTACCATCTTGAAAATTAAAGTTTGGCATTTTAAAATACTTCCTTTAAACAATGTATTAGTTCATTTAAAAAATATTTAACCCCCTGCATGTTAACATAGATAAATTATTATTATGAAAAAATGACTATATTTTCCCAAACAAAAAATTGAACGAGGAGGATGGCCATTTCTTACCATTTTGCAAATCTCTTTCCGTCTGACTTAATGAAAGTTCGAGGGATTCCCACATCTGCTCAGGCCTTCGATCAATAATGCTTCCCTTGGGTGTCAAGCCTCTGGAAACCTCCACAGGATATTTGTGACAGAATGAGTGTGAGAGAGATACATAACATCTTAATATGATGAAAATAGTTCTGATAACTTGCATACCCCTGAAAGGGTCCTGGGTTATTCCTGGGGTCCCCAGGTTATGCTCTGAGCGCTGCTATAAATGTCTGCTGATTGACTGTCTGACTGACTGAATGAATGAATGAACGAACAGATGAGGGAATGACTTTCTCACTGCAGGGCGCTAACTATTTTCTCACCAGGCTTCCCACCACTCCCTGGTGCTCCCTCCCCGATTCACCTTCTGTGCTCTAGCATCTGTACCCTCCCATTGCACTGTCTGCCGCTCCAGGACCAAGAGGAATTTGGGAGCAGGACATCTGTGGTCACCAGGTCCAGCCCCTGCCCACCTTTTCATCCTCCCCACACCCCCTCTCCAGCCTCCAGCCACACATAACTGCTTCTGCCTCCATTCCTGTTGTTCCTACTGCCCAGAACATCGTTCCCTGTGTCCTCCTCGCTCCCCCACCAGCACACACTGACCGGCAAACTTGAACAGCTCCTTCCAAACCCTATTAAAGGTCACCTCTCTGGAGCCTTGCCTGAATGCTTGTCACTGCAGCCACTGACAGACCAAGAGGCCCCCAGCCCCAACCTCACCACGCAGAGCATGGAGACCCTCTGATTTGTGGCTGATGACCATGGTGGGTGCACACGCCTCATGTGCCTTGTGCCTTTAACCTCACAGCAACTCTGAGCCAGCCACGGCAGCCATAGTGTGGCTACGCTGGGATGGAACCCACGTGCCTTTAGGTGGGGGCTCTGGAGTGATTCAGCAGCTCTCAATCAAATCCTGACAAGCCTCGTCTAAAATGCCCAGATGTATAAGGTTCGGCAAGTAACTGAATATGGCTAAGCCTCAGTACCTTCATCTGTGAAATGGGATGAAAGCTGGACCTATTCCAAAGATTCTGTAAATCTCTCTCTCTCTCTCTCTCTCTCTCTCTCTTTTTCTTTTTTTCCAAAGAAACAGCACAACTGGAGGGAGAGGGAGAAGCAGGCTCCCTGATGAACTGGGAGCCTGACATGGGGCTCAATCCAGACCCTGAGATCATGACCTGAGCCAAAAGCAGACACTTAACCAACTGAGCCACCCAGGTGCCCCAGGGTTCTGTGAATCTTAAACACATTAGTACATGATGGTGGATTAGCACAGACAGCCTCTGGCACATAGTAGGTGCTCAGTAATCCCTAGCTCTTATTATTTAGTGCTATGTGTCTTGCATATCCGTGTCTACCACGGCATCCACCGTGGTGCGGGGCACCTCGTGGGTGCTGGGTAAGGAGCCCATGAAGGAAAGGATGCACGAGGGGCAACTCTGCAGGCTACATGGAGTCCACGCTTACCGGACTCTACCTTGGGGAACTTCCATCTGTCTTGTTGTCCGCTGACCTGCACACTCCAGATAGCACTGTGAGACGGACCAGGGGCATGTCTCCAGACATCATTTCTTCAGAGGGAACCTGCAAGGAGGTCTCACTGGGGGGAAAATGTTTGGTGAAGGCCGTCACTGAAACTTCCTACGAGGTGTCCCCTCTGAGGGCACACACACGTTCCCAGGTCCCAGCACCCCCGTGGGACAGCCTCTCCGGACAGGTGTTGCACTCCCTGCTGCAATTCTGCGTGCGCCTCTCCATGGCAGACTCCCCTGACAGTGCTCTCTGACCACACTCCATGGGAAGGAAGGCTGAGGCGTGGCGGCCATGGCCCTCATGTGGTTCTCACTCGTCTCCCTGAGCCTCTCAGAACTTCTCTTTGGGGACTAGCTGGGCTGGTCTGACTTGGAGGAAGGACAGCTGCATTCTCAGCCCCCCAGCACTCTCACTGGCCAGCCTTGCACACACGGGGCGTTGTCACTGCTGTCGTCATTGCTGGGGGGAGTGTCACTGAAAGCCTGTTCTTGCTCAGGAAGCAAACAGCCTTGAGGGTGGGGTTGTGCTTCCCGTGCTGGAAGGCCAGAAATTGTAACAGTCAAGGGCGCCAGTTTTGGGGGGCAAACAACTAGACACAGACCCCGGTTTTGCTTCGTTCCCCTGGGTGAGATTTCATGTAATCCCCTCAACCTCAGCCTCCTCGTCTGCAGAACGGGGATAAAGACAGCTCCCTCGTGGTGCAGGTGTGAGGTTTAAAGGAATTAGAGCAGATAAAGCTCCAGGACGTTCCTCACTACTTAGTAAATGCTCCAGAAACTCTACCTGTTATTAGGAGATAAGGCCACAGGAGGAACCAGGCACATTTTTCTTCCCCTTGGAAAATCAGTTTTTCTCAGAGAGTTGGGGAGAAGTTTTGAATTTTGATGATCTTAACAGAGCAAGCACACCATGTAAATATTTTATAAATTTAAAGATAAAATAGAGCCTTTGGAGAAAATAAAATTGTGCTTTCAGTGTCTGTTTTGCCCTTTCTGATCTTGACTCCAGAACCTCCGGGCTTGGGGCTGGCGTGGGGGAACATCAGGCCCCCTTCCTCGGGGCTTTAACAAGCAGAGTCCCAGGCCCTGATCCCACTCGGAGGGACTGCACCCGGGAAGGCTGTCCCTTTAGGGTAGGGAAGGGGCAGCTTTGTCCTCTCCTTTGGGGATCACCAGCCAGCGTGTGGTGTGTGAGTCAGCAACCAATCTGCTACCTGAGGCCAGAACAGAGCTGATCCAACAGGGAAGCTCGAGAGTGAGTCAGGCAGTTTTACTCATTTCTCTGCTCTGAAGTCCTTCAATGCCATGAAATCTTTGTATCCCCAGAATCCACGCTCTGATCATCTGCTCTGCGATTGAACTCACTTTGGGGCTTGGCTCCCGCTGCCCGCCAAGGCAGATGGGACTGTTAAGAATGTGGCAATTACCTCCCCTCCCCTTTGGCTTTTAGCTCATGTTGGAGGCAAGGCCTGAACCTATGGTTTTCGGTGGCTCCCTCAGGGTAATGAGATGCTGGAAGACAACTAAAACCTAGGGAGGTGGGCTGGGTAGCGGTGGCGTCACAGCTCTCCGCAGGGATGCGCCCCTGCCCACAGCTTTAAGGGGTCTGCCTTACTGGGTCATCAGAGATCTATTTAAGGTCAATTATGACAAGTTCCGAACAAAGGAGTAATACAAATCTGCCAGATCTGGTTAGGAAATGTATTTCTTTTGTCAGATTTCTTGAGTAGGAGCGTTCCTTGGTTCAGACTGAATGATGGCGTTCGAAGTGCCTCCTTACTCATCCTGACAGCTAACAAGATAAACATGTCAGCAGGTGATCTGCCGAATGCATTCCCATGAAGTTCACATAGAAGTCGACAGCCGTGCCTGCTTTGGGAAAGGGAGGAAGGTTGCATTTGAGTCAGTAGCTGCAAAACACATCCGTTTCTGCCTGCTCTGCCCTGGGGGATTGCCTCCAGGGGCCTGGCCAGCCATGCCTGTGCTCAGCTGGTAAACTCAGCAGGAAGCAACATGATGTTGGAAGACCACAGGCAGAGAGCTGAGAGCCTGGGCAGGGGTGCTCTGTGAACATATGATTTGCAAATTTGGGCCCTTGCTTTGTCTATGGCATTTGCACAGCCACAGAGGTGCTGGGGGTGGGTACCTGCCAGATTTCCTGGAGAGCCAGGAGGTTCCCTGGGAGGACATCATGGTCTCAGAAGGAATCTAGAGCATGCCTATGGCTCCGTGACACAGCAGACAGGGGTCCCAACGTGTGATCCCTTGCATCGCTCATTAGGAGTTGGCTTGTTAGGGATCATTGCACTCATCTCTCCATTTCCCCCGGGTCCACAGGGACAAAACAGGGCACTTCCGGGTTCATGGGGTCCTTTTCCTCACCTCCGTTCCTGTTGATGGTACCCATAGACAATGGGATGCTTCCAAGTTCAGGGGCCTGTGGATCTGAATTTGGAAGACAAGCTTTCACAAGAGGATCATGTCAGTGCCACAGAAGCCTCACGCTCCCCAACGGTCTGGGTCAAGTCCACTTTTGGAGCTGACCTGATCTGACCTGGACAAGACAGCTAAGCTTCAGCCCACTGGTCATGGCCCTGGACTGCGTCTTGGTGCTGAAGGTCTGGTGTCGAGGAATGAAGACCAGAAGGCATGTCACCCACAAATGGGCTGGGCTGCTGGTTCAGTTATCTGCTGATTTCCCTCCTCCCCTTTAGGGTTGAAGCCTGTCACCAGAATCAAAGTGTGGGTCCTGGCTCACTTAACTGTTTCATGTCCTCTGTGGGATGGTTACTAGGTCTTTTCCTGCGTGCTAGGGAGTAGACTGATGGCCCAGTACCCCAGTACCATAGCATGCCATTTCCCAGTGTCACCCAACATCTGAACTCATGCCATTTTGTTTTCTGGAGCCTTTGAACAGCATCCTGGGTCCTTACTAGGTGCTGGACATTGCTCTAAGCTCATACATGCTGTACTCTATCCACAGGTAAGGAAGCTGAAGCTCAGAGAGGCTAAGTAATGAGTCAGGCGAAAGATCTAGTAAATGGTCAAGCAGGTAAGAATTCAAGCAGTTGGCCTCAGGCTCCTGGTGCTGCACGAACCACCGCGTCTCACCACCTTCTGTGCTGAGCTTAGGGCCCAGCTTCCTGTAGGCCCATATGGGCAGGCCCGGAGCCATTTTGGTGGTTACAGCTCAGAGGCCTGCTGCCCTGCAGCCCCGGATGGAACCAGAGTTCCTCAGAGTTCCAAGAACTGTTTCATGTGGGGAAGAGTCTCGGGGCTCATACGCCTCTTTGGCCTGGGTTATTTTAGTCCTGCCATGGAAAGCCTCCTCTCCCAGACCACCCTGACCATGCTTTGAAATGACTACAACTCATTATTTGCAGTTCGTATGTTTTTTTCTAAAGGTGGAATTTAATAAATATTTCTTTTTATGGAGGTAGTTTTTATGGTTAATGGTTTTCTATTTACAGTGGTGATATAAAATTCGCTTGCTAAGTAAATGGATTTGAGTTTTTTAGGCACTTAAAAGATTGCAGTAAAATACACATAACATAAAACTTACCATCTTAATATGTAGCCCCTTGCTAGGTTTCAGGATAGACACAAAGAGGCCTATAATAAGTGAGAATTCTCCTGACTTGGCTCAGGACAGCTGAGCCTGTTCTGGTCCCAGGGGTCCCACCACCACCTGGAGGCCCGTCTTAGCTGCATAGGTGTGTGGGCTATGTGGCAGGAGGGGATGCTCAGAGTTGGGCTCCCAGGCTGAGCACGCTGGCTCTCTAGGTCTTCGTCAGGTAGTTTTCTAGACGGCCGCATGGGGGGTATTGGAAATGTGTGATGTGCCTTGAGTCCGAGGATGCTAACAGTTAGGATGTGGTCAGGATGGTAACAGGTGGGCAGTACCATTAAGGAGTCCCGACAATATCCCCATCGAGAAATCCTGGCCCATTCCTTAAAGGGACAGCAGATAGAGCAGAAAAGAGCCCAGTCTGCCCTCATGACTGTCAACCCGCTTTGGAATCCCCGCTCTGCTCCTTACTTGCGGGGCTGCTTTGTGCTAGTTATGTAACCTCTCTGAGCCATGAGTCACATGCTGCAATCTTCCCCCAGCTAACATGGACTTGGCTGCTTTGAAGAGAGCTGATGGTTACCCATCATTCGGTAGCCAAGAGGTGACCCTCCCAAAGGGTCTTTGTGCCCAAAGGCTAACTTGTGCTGAGAAGCAGCCCTGGATGGCAGGGCTCTGGAATGGTGTGTCAGTGAGTTCCTCTAACCTTTCCCAGCTACAACAGTGGGAAGGGGGCTGGCAGGCAGAAGGGCTATATCAGCAGACACGGGCAGCACTCACCCTCTTGTGTGGGCTCTGGCATTGGTTCCCTTGGCGGTGGCTTCCCCATGCCCCAGAACAACCCTGCCTGGCTCTGAGCAACTGGTTATCCCAGCCCTTTACAAACCCCCTGCGGAAGAAGGTCTGTCTCCAGTGGGGCCAAGGCCCCATGGGTTTCGCTTGTGCCTTTCCAGCTCAGAGAGAAGCTCTTGGGGCTCTTGTCTGATGATCCGCTGGCAGCAGTCCTAGTGGCACTCAATTACAGCCCGACTCAGCTGAATGCTTTTGGTCTAAGGTTATGAAGCGAATCCCCACGGAGCTCTGGACGCCCGAGCTCCGAGCCTGTTCAGATTCCACAACACCACTCTTGAAAATTGAAGTGACAAAGCTCCTGTCCTATTCAGATCCTGTCATGCCCCTGTGTCATTGCATTCTTGCCTCCAGTTATGATTTTTGGAGAATGCTTCCTCACACCTTTCTCTGACCTCCCGTCCACTGGCGTGTTCTCCCTACATGCAGGGCCATACCTGGGATGGTGAAAACCCAGCGGGGTGCGGGGTGCTGCAGCTCATGGCAATGTGGTCAGTTGTATCCACGACTTTAGTGTCAGGACATTTCAGTCTTCCCTCCTGTGTAAAAGCCCATTTATCGACGATGTTTCAGGCACTTGCTAATAAAGTTCTGGGATCTTATTCTCTCATGGAGGCTCTGTTGAGTTAGGTTCAGCTATTGGCGGGGTGGGGGGCAGGGTAGTACTGGGGCAACCCTCTCTTCGTTTGCAGATATAGGACAGGAAAGCTGTGCCCTCTGAAGAGTTCGTCACTTGGTGGCTGTGCTCTCTACTCATTGCAACTACATGGCAAGTTTGCTACAAAGAGAAGCCCCAAATCTTGGAAAAGGCACATGGTTTTGTGAAGTTGATCAACATGTTGTTAGAGAATTGCCAGAATCACATGCAAAGCCATGGACAAATGTTGCTGTTAAGGTCCGTGATCAAAGGAACGAGACTGATGCAAAGCGAAAGTCAAGCAAAGCTTTATTTCGCGCCAAGCATCGAAAATCAAACCGATTGGTAGGGGCCATCTCTTACGAAGAGACGACGATGACGACGACAACCCCGACAAGGCCGCTGCCAAGAAGGCTGCTCCGGACGAGAACGCTCTGGACAAGGCCGCTTGTCAGGGTCAGGTCAGTTAATGATGAAAGAAGAGAAACTTAGCAAGGGGAGGTGATGAAAGGTGGTTTACAATGTAGAATATGAAAGGGTAAGAAAGGGCTCTGGGGAACAGGATGCCCAGCTCAGACATCTCTGCGACGCTCTGTGGAGATCTTCATTATGATTATGCTGCAATCCAAGTGAGGGAGCTGTTGGGGGGATTAACTGTTTTCTGACCGGTAACATGCTCAGAACAATGCCTTACCCAGGTTCAGTGATCTGTGAAGCTTAGGGATGGTGGTGGTGACTCTTATATTAGGGAATAAACTTGTCTACCCCATTGTTCAATGCAGCCAATTCCCAAGAGTTGTGAATTCTGACGACTCCCTTAATTTACTTTCTCCGTCCTGTTGACACTACATCCAGGCCACTCTCCCCTCTGCCTATCATCCTGTCCCCAAGTGGTCTCCTTGCCTTGTGTTTGCTCTTTCCAATTCATTCTGCCTCCCATGGTCAAAGTGCTCTTTCCAAGACAAAACTCTGAATTGGCAAACCATTTTGTATTTCCTTCTAGCTTTGTGTGAGTATACCTATTTCCCAAACCTCCTCTGACATTGTCTGTAATTATTTTAAAAACATTTTTTTGGAGAAACGGTATCATTTTATATTTCATTTCCTCACCACAGTTGAACTTTAAAAAACACATGCTTGCCATTTTTACTACTCCTATTGTATAATGCCTGCTCGTGTCATTTGCTCTGAAAGGCCTTTGATATTATGACACAGTAAATGCTATCTGTGTTCTGAAGCTCAATTTTGGAGCCTGGCAACAGTTACCCTGGCTAGCCTTGGCTCTGGGCCTGGGGCTCTACAGAAAAGCCCCTTTTATAGTTGCTTCGGATGGTACAATGTCATGGGCCCATCTGTTTTAATTTGGCCCAGCCCATGAGGACTTGCGAATAGGACCCCTTGAAGCACCCAATAACCCTTCCCTCAGAATGGCCCTTTCCTCATCTCTGGATCACTTTTACATCAAGTTCCTTCCGGATGGCCATTTTTAGCTTAGATGACCACACCATTTTGAAGCCTGCTGCTTTTGGGGGCTAAATATAATTTCCCTGGGAAAGGGGCCAACTGCAACAGCTTATTTCCGTTTGGCCTGCGTCTTGAGGCAGGACTGAATATGAGAGGAAATGTGGAGCCAGCATGAAGAAACAGTGAGGCGCCGCCAAGCATCAACCACCACTACACACAGACCTTCTGGTGGCTAAGGGGAGCCAGAGGTCAGGGGAGTGCACCCGCTTTTAGCCCCCAGAGGGTATCGACAACTTAGTCATGAGAGGTTCTTTTGGTCTGAAATGACAGGGGTGTTTGGGCGTGTACCTACTCAAACCATATTCTGCCTGAATTCCATTGCTCATTCTGGTAGTTCATACTATTTGGGATAACACAGAATGCCTTCCATGACCTAATCCCTGAAATTCTCACTCTTGACACTCCCCAAATACCAGTTACCATCCTCAACTCTCCAGCCATATGGAACAACTACAGTTCCCCAAGGGCATCATGCTGTCTTACACCTCTATGATTTTGCACCTATTATTTTCTCTGCTTGGGTTACAACTGGAAAACTTCTACTCATTTTTTTCAAATCCCACCCCAATGCTCCTTGACCCACCCCAGTAGAAGTTATTAGGCACTCCTTTGTTTCAGTATGGTTCTCAGTTTTTACCTTTGTTGTTGTAGCACTACATTTTCTGTGCTTGTGTCTCTACTGGAGGGGTAAAAGCTTGAGAGCAGAGACTTCATTCATTTTTTCATTCATTCATCCATCCATCCATCCATTCAACAGACATCTGCTGAGCACCTGCAAATGTAATGTGGCACTCTTCCTTATCTTTGCATACCTTCTGCAGAGCACGGCTCCGGAATGTATCAATTCTCAAGAATGGGTGGTGAATTTCACTGAGTTATTGAGAATGGCTACATAACTCATTCCTGGCATGGGAGGATTGCCTTCAGGGACAGCATATTTAACCATCTTGAGCTTTGTAATCTTACTGTGTGTGGGAAATGTGTCATTTTGGCTCCCCACCCCACCATAGGACTCCTCTCCACATCCTGGCTGCCCAGCCTTCTTCTGCATCCAGATCTACCAGATACATCCAGGAAAATGACTTGGACTCACAACTTCTCCCCCAACAATTGATTTCTTTCCCAATGGAAATTTGACCCAGAAGGGCCAAAGTGTACCCACATCATGGCACAGCTATGGCCAAACTACTTGGAGCTGCGCTAGGACAGCATGATGCCAATGCATAGCAGATAATAGGAAGTGGGTGTTGCCAATGTGGTCACCATGTTTTTAAAAAATTAATTAATTAATTAGTTAATTAATTAAAAGAGAGAGGATTTTAAGATCAAGTCGCACAGAGATGGTTTGAGTGACTCAAGCCCAGATAGAATTTGGAAAGGCCTATAACAGGATGATGTTGAGTAGGGAAGGGAGTGAGTGTGACTGTGGAACAAGGAAATGAGAGACACACTCTGCCCATAAACCATTTATAGGAGTGTGGGCTGTGTTTTGTCTTTTGGATGCACCTGCCATTTGCACACTCCTGTTTTTCTTTAGATTTCCCAGACTCTGGACCGCCTGGCTCCTTCCTCCTCTGAGTCCCTCTGCCCTCTGTCAGCCTGGTTTATTTCTCTGACAGCTCCCAGACAACCTCACTAAAGGAAACTGTTTATCCACAACCTGGTCTGTGATAGAACCGCACATCGGCCATTAGCTATAGACCAGCAACCTCTAACTATTCATTTTAGTCAATTATTTGTTTTGGAGGGGTTTTCTGTTTGCTTGGGGAGGTCTTTTTTTTTGATATTTGTGTTTGAAATATAGCTTATGCTGCTTCTTTTAAAAAAAGAAATTATCTCTTTACTAACATCTAGTTCTATACATTTTTTTATGTTTGAAGAGTTTTATAATGTTAAAATATGCTGCTTATTTTTTTTATACAACATTTTCAAAAAGTTTTCTAAACAGAATTCTTATTGGAACGTCCTAAGGACCCAGAATCTTGCTTTAAGTTGCTATCCAGAAACAACAATTTTCTTTATAAAGCCCAGTGTTTGATTTTGGATTCTTTGTGGGAATGTTGGAAAGATCCCTCTGCCCCCTTCTCTGGGCCCACCCATCCCAGAGGCCGGCCCAGGATAGGCAAGCTTCCCAGGTTCTCAGGTGGGTGGCCCGGGGGTGACCCCATGGACAGTCAGGTCATCACTGCTTCCTAGACAGTGTGATTGGTCTGTAATCAGCCTTCTCACCCAACCAGAAGTTCCTACGTGACAAGCCAGTCTCAGAGATGTTTGTCACTGGGTGGTGACATCTCTAGGGAAAAGTCACATCACAGTCCAATTTGGAGTGTCACTAAGACATTCACTATTACGTTTCCAAATCCCAAGTGTGTGAGAAGTTAGTCACCAGACATCTTGGGAGATATAGCACACACTGGTAGATGGGAAATAAAGGTCCATTCAAGCCATTTACCCTGTTAGGTGTGATTACCCAACTCTACTGAGGATCCCATAACAGCGGCATTGCATCCCACTCCAAACACTTGGCTAAGTGAAAAACGGATGAGAGCTCAGACTTTACTTTAAAATATATGTGCTTTTACTTCCCATTTCATAGAATGAAATTCATAGGTGAGGTAGCAGAGTGTATTAGATAGAACCAAGGGTGCTTAGAGCCAGACAAAAACCCAATTTAGAGCCTTCCTTTAACACTTCTTGGCTGGGTGACCCTGGGCATGTTGTTTGCCTCTTTCCGCTTCAGTTATTAACCCGTAAAATGGAGGTTATTATGCTCTGACTTCATAGGGCTGTCAAGAAGTTTCAAAGAGACAAATGTATTTAAGTGACACAGCTGGTTGGATAGCACTCGATAAACAGTGGGGAGGTAAAGAAATGGAAATGGACCAGGCTTTTGAAAGTTCTGGAATGTCGGAGACACGTTTTCTTCTCTCATTTAGGTCTCAAGATTTCTTCTCTTACTTGGTGACTCGTCATGTTGCCCTCCTTAAGCCAACAGTGGTGTTGGCCACGGAATGTGGAACAGGAGGGTGGGTATCTTCCTTTATGATTGCCCTAGCTAACAGACTCCCATCAACTGAGGTAACTTGAAGACATTCTTTCAGAGTTAATACAGCTTAAATAAAATATTGGTCTGGACCAGGGATTAGAAAAGTTTTTCTGTAAAGGGCCAAATAGAAAACATTTTAGGCTTTGTGGCCCATATGATCTCCCACAGTGACTCTTTTTAGTGTGAAGGCAGTCATAGACAAACACGTGAACGAATGAGCATGGCTGAGTTCTAATAAAACTTTACTTGTGAACATTGAAATTTGAATTTCATGCAATTTTAATGTGTCAGAAATATTCTTATCTTTTCAAGTGACATTTTTAAATGTAAAAAAAAACAGGCCATACGAAAATAGGTACCAGGCTAGACCGGGCCTATAGATCCCTGGTTTAAAATGATATTTTGTTTAAGATAAAATCTGGGTGTCTCCTGGCCTGCTTTAGCTTCCTTCCTATTAAGCAGGTGTGGTTATGGAATGTTGACTCCATCCCTGTCCCGTGTTAGGTTCTCTATGTATATTATCAAAACTTCAAGAAGAGATCATCAAATCCATCCTCATAGTGAAGGTTTCTTTTTCTTTCTTTTTTTTTTAAAAAAGATTTTATTTATTTATTTGACAGACAGAGATCACAAGTAGGCAGAGAGGCAGGCAGAGAGAGAGGGGGAAACAGGCTCCCCGCTGAGCAGGGAGCCTAATGTGGAGCTTGATCCCAGGACCCTGAGATCATGACCTGAGCCGAAGGCAGAGGTTTAACCCACTGAGCAACCCAGGTGCCCCTCACAGTGAAGGTTTCAATACTCTTCTCGAGTGACCCATAAATAAGGAAGGAATTGCCTCTTTTAATCTTTACTCCATGCTGCAAGGTAGATTTTATCATTCCTACTTTACAGTTGCAGAAATGGAGGTTCAGAATACCTACTTCAGTTCCACAGGGTCATGTGTCAAAGAAAAACTAGGACCAAGATATAAATATTGTGTGATTTTAAAGCTCAGGCATTTCTCACTGCCTTTCATGACTTCCTTCACCCACCAACCTCATAAGCTCATGGTAGAACAGAAGACCAGCAAAAGCAGGGGCTATGTTAAACATTGACCTCACTTTTTAGAAGCCAGGTCAAGGGTTTTCCCTGGGAATTCGGGTTCTGCTGGGGTAACACTGAGGAAGCTGGATTAAATGCCCAGCGACTGAAATAGCCGTTTATATTTGGTGTTGTTTTTTTAATCACACGAGCAAGCATTACTATTTGCCAGGAGTCAATGGCCACATACGGGGAGAGACACCCGACAGTGGAACAAGAATCACTGAGGTCATAGATCACTGTGGGGCAAAGCTGACACAGGGATCTTGTCGCTGATGGAAGTGACAGCACGGTGGTCAATGAGGCCGAGCCTCCCTGGATCTAGTCCAAAAGGTTGTCTGCATTAAAATGATGTCAATTAAATGGAAGGAATTCAGAGACCAAGGAAATAATGACAGCTTTGGAAAGGGCTGATTCAGGAAGCCCGGTTTCTGATTTGACAGAGTTGTAGCAGTGGCAAGTGATGACAAAGGTTCCCTGGGAGAGCCATCTGGCTCTATTTGACATGAGTGTAGAGCAAGGAGGTCAAGTGATCAACTTGAATTGTTCTGGAGGCCATTAACCAGTCTCTTCTAAGAAGAAAAAGAGAAAGAGCGGAGGAAGGAAGGAGGAAGAGAGAGAAAGAGCGGGGAGAGGGAGAAAGACAAATGAATAAAAAATGAGAAACAAGCATAGTTGTCCTAGAAGCCATTGACTAGTGTTTTCTAAGGAGAGAGAGTAAAAAACAAGAAACAAGCAAAATAGCAAGAAAAACTTGAGGTCTACCATAAGTCAGCCTTGGAATAGCTTCTGAAAGGAAGTATGTACATGTTTGTTGTGGGAGAAGCTAAACTAGGGTGTGAAAATGAAATAACAAGCAAGCAGGAGGGAAGAGTCCTGTCTGATGAGAGTAAGGAAATGCAGACCACAACCGTTTTTTCACACTAGGACCAAAGGGACCAGATTTCAGGGTGTGAACCTGTAATAATAGAGAGGAAATTTCACTCCTCCAAGGCATGGTGCCCATGGGTGTGTGGGGAACACAGGTCATCCCCAGTTGATGACAGGAATATCCTGATGTGGGTTTCTCCCAGAAGCCAACTCTGAGGCAAGTATTTGAGTTTGAATAACGTTTGGGGGAAGCGATTACAGGAAAAAATAATGGTGTGGGGTGTGGGGGAATGAGAGTGATGGGAAGGCATGCGTGGAAAGGTTCATCATTGAGCAAGCAGCACTGTGGACACAGAGTGTAATCCCCCCACCATCACTGGGGGTCAGGGGAGAACATGGGCCTCAGCCTTGTCCCACCTGAGGAGCGGGGAGCTAAGGGGCCAATAGCCAGTCAAGGGCCTTTTCCCATGTAGTGGGTGACTGCCAACCCCTGAGGGCTCTGGAGGGCCTCGGCAGCCAGAGTCCTTGGGCCAAGTGTCTCAGAGTTCTCTGGCATTGGAGTTGGTTAGCGATTATGGCGTGAATGTCGAATGGAAGTGGCCGGGCTCCTGGGGGCATCTGCAGCATTCACCCTCCCCAGAGCCATCTTGGAAGGGAAGCTCTGAGAGTTAGGGTTTTATGGGTGCACATGCTGCCAGGGAAACAAGAAGGGGTGGGTGGGAGAAGAGAGAGAGACTAAAGCCATAGAGAAGAAGGACAGCAATAGAGAAGGAAGCAAGTCCATGATTGACCAAAGGTGTCTGTGAGAGGACCAGAGCAGGAGAGCAGAAGTCTGGCATTTTCTCGCCTGCTGCCCATTCCCATGAGAAAAGAAGACTGGATGTTGTCTGTCAGGCTCCATAATCCAAGGACTCTATGTTCTCATGCTGAGTATCAAGCTGAATGATAGGAAGATGGGTGGTTTTCTCCTTGAGAGAGGGGCTGGACATGGGAGAGCAAATTTGCCATGTCAGAAAACTCAAGGCCGCTTTCATTGGCATGGCAAACTCCACAGATGAGGAGAAAAAAGATCCTCCAAGTCTTCCTTTCAAGTGGTCTGGTAGTGAGACTGTTTTTCCCGAGATGAATTCCTAGGCCAGTATAAACTTCTGCTGGGGCCGTCTAGGCTATTTCTTCCTCTCTCCACCCGCTCCCCCTAAAGAATGAGCCCAGCCAAGGCTCTTTCCATACAAGCTCAGCTTGTGGAAGGTGTTCAAGGAGTCAGTCTCGTGCAGGCCTACCTACAATGTCTCCACCCGGCAAACATGCCCCATTCACCCACTGGGTCTTGAAGTGGGCTCTCTCAGGTGACCATAGGACAAGCTCTCTTCCCATCAGTGGGGCTTTGGTTTTTGCTGTTACCCAGGGAAGGATGTGAGCTCGTCTGAACTCAGGGCATCAGGAGAACTGAGCTGTGGGGGGCCAGAGAGTGGCCCCCACACATATCAGTTCCTAATTCCTAGAATCAGGTCCTGGAAGCTGATTTCAGGTTACTTGATTTGGAAAAAGGGTCTTTGTAGATATCAATGAAGGATCCGGAGATGAGGAGATTATCCTGGCTTATCCAGGCCCTAAATGGCATCCAGGTGCCCTTAGAAGAGCCAGGCAGAGGAGGATCTCACATGCACAGAGGAGAAGGGAATGTGAGTGGAGCAGAGATTGGAGCGGTGTGGCCACTGGCTGAGGAATGCTGGGAGCCAGCAGAAGCTGGGCAAGGCAGGAAATGGACCTCTGGAGGGAGTATGGCCCTATTGACACTTTGATTTTGGACTTCTGGCCTCCAGAACTGTGAGAATAGATTTATGATGACTTAAACCAAGTTCGTGGTAATTTGTCACAGCAGCCCCAGGAAACTAGTTTACGAGTCCATAACCTTTCTGATCGTAAGTTGATCTGGTTACAGACAAGCTATGGATTGAGTTGGGTAATACCTGGACATTAACTTCTTCAGAGTTTAGGTGAGGCAGGGCGTGAAAAAGGCAGGTGGATGTTTGTTTCCAGAAGTTGACATCCCTGGGGTTGCAAACTTGCTTCCAGAGACCTTGGGGCAACTAAGCAGATCCTTATTCTCATCTTCCAAATGGCCAGGCTGCTCTCCAGGGTGGGGTGACTCAGTAAAAGACTACGGGGTATGTGCTGTGAATGCAGGTCTGGGGTCGAGCTCCAGCTTCCCCAGCTCCTCAGTGTGCAGTGAGGTGACTGGCTTGGGGTAGAGCTGGGATTTGTACCTTGGTCTCCCAAATCCACTGTGGATCACACAGGAACAGAAAAACTTCCATCTGCCACTGGGTTGTGAGGAGGCTGCTGATATCACACCCTGCTCCTCGGGGAAACCAAGGCTCTCTTATAGGTGACGCTGAACACTTACAGTGCATCGGGTACTCTCCTGAGAACATAACATTATCTTTGTAAAGTAGAAATTCTGAGTCCCTGTCATACTCGGGGTTCTCCAGAGAAACAGAGCCAATAGGATGTGTGTGTGCATACATGTGTGTGTACAGAGAGGGAAAGAGGGTGAGAAGGGAAGAGAGAGATAGAGGAAGAGAAGAAGGGAGAGGGAGAAGGATTTATTTAAAAATTGGCTCCCATAAATGTAGAGGCTTGGTAAATCTCAGATACATCAGGCAGGCCAGCAGGCTGGAGACCCAGGGAATCCTTGGTGTTGCAGCTTAGGGCTGAAAGCAGTTTGCTAACAGAATTCCTCCTTCCTTGGAGGAAGTCAGTCTTTTTCTCTTAAGGCCTTCAGCTGATTGGATGAGGCCCATCCACATTATGAAGGGTTATAGCTGTACGCAAAGTCCGCCAATACTCAAAGTCTACTAATTTAAATAGTGGCCCCATCAAACAATACCTTTACAGCAACATTCAGATGCATTTTACCAAATATCTGGGTACTGCAGTCTGGCCACATTGACACAAAAAAATTAAACATCAATCCCTCCTCCAGCTCCCAGTCTTTCAACAGAAGAGGAAATGGAGGCTTAGGGAAATAGAACAACTCACTCAAATCACACAGCTAGTGGGTGGTTTGACTCAAAAGCAAGCCTTCATCACCATGTCATGGATATATTGCAGATAGGAGCCTGGCATTAGGCTGGGATTGGCTGTGCAGTGGCCCCTCAATTCTGTGACCAGATAGGCAGCTTACAGTTCCTCCTTTGTCACATGCTGTCTAAGCAACAAGCCAAGGTGACCTTAATTCAGATTCTTTCTCTTCCTTGTTTACTGCTCACCCTTATCCTTTTGACTCTCTCTTTCTTTCCCCACTTCTCTGTTCCCTAGCAAATAAGTTTCCATCAGCACATGCTTTCCCTATTTGTGTTTGGCTTAAAAAAAAAAAAAAAGTAAGGTCTTATTTATTTATTTGAGAAAGAGAGAGGAAGCACGGATGGGAGGAGGGGCAGAGCGAGAAGGAGAAGCAGGCTCCCCACTGAGCTAGGAGCCCGATGCAGGGCTCGATCCCAGGACTCTGGAATCATGACCCGAGCTGAAAGCAGATGCTTAACTGACTAAGCCACCCAGGCGTCCCTGTGTTTGATTTTTTTTTTTTTAAGTTACTTCTACCATTTCACACAGATTTTGGGCACCGTATATCTACTCTGAGAAAATCTCAGTCTCCAGCCATGAGTTAGCTTCTTGTTGGACACATGTAGTTGGGGCTAGTGAGGGGGTTTCTCTTCCTGGACCCCTCACCCCCAGAGCAGTGAGAAGACAAAAGATCTGAGTGTTTTTGCTCTTGAAAGGCAAGGGCTAGGCCTCAGCCAACCTTGAAAGGAGCTGTGTCTTGGACATCTTTGAACCCCATGTCCATCTGTGTCCAGTCAGGAAAATGGGCAGATAGCAGGGATTTGAAGTCTAAGGCAAGGGCGGGGTAAGGGAAGCCAAGGATTAGCAGCTGCAGGAGCAGCTACCACTCCTGAGGCTGGGGGGCACGAAGGAAAATGGCACATCCAGAGAGTTCTCTGGACCAGAAAGGCAGCTGTCACAGTGGCCCTGTGGCCCTTGCTGCTGTGGAAACTGCCTTGACCACCAAGGGCTGCCACTGCTGCTTCTAGAAGCTACATTGAGGATCCTTTTGTAGACAGATGCCTGAAGTTGAAGGGAGGAGGGGCGAAGCGGAGGGTGTAGCTATGGTTACACAGCTCTGTGGATCTGGACAGATTAGTGGGGAACGTGTGATCTTTCACTACTTACTACCCGGATTAGGTTGGGCTCCCATTTCGTGCTCCCATACCCCACCACCTTCCCTCACAGCATTTGGTACATAATAACTATTCTCTTCATCAGTCCGAATGATCTGTGTGAGCCATCTAGTTGTACCAACTGAGGGCCGCGCCCTCCCCCTGTCCTCTCCTGTCCCCTCCTGCCTGATGTTCAGTGGCTACCTGGGCTCAGGTGTTCGCTGACCCCCAACTGGGACCTCAAGAGATAGCCTGGGCTGTTTTCATCGAGAACGTTCACAGAAAATCAAGGGGCCATGTGGGAGTGCTTGATTTTTGAGAAGAAAGAAGGGGGTGAGGCAGTTTTCACTCAGCCGTGGCACTATCATTCAACTTTTCACAGAGTAAAGTCCGTAAGGATAGGGAGGCAAAGGGCGGTCCAAGAGGAATGGTGGGGCGCACCCCCCTTCCCGGAGGTGTCTCTGAGGAGACATTTGGTGGTTACTGGAGCAGGCCCAACCCAGCTGCCAAGAGCCTGCCCCTCCACTCTCTCCTCATCTGTTCCTCCCTTCAGCCATTATTCACAGCTCGCAGCCGTGATCCCACAGCTCATCTCCACTCCTAAAGGACAAAGAAGGGAAATGGATTGAGAGGGTGCTTTCGTCTGCAGGAGAATAGGTCTGTTTTGCCCGTGAGCCTGGTGGGAGTCCGTGTCGGAAAACAGCCATTATTCTCGCAGAGAGGAGTCCCCATGGTCTGCCGGAGTCTCTCCCCGACAGGAGGCTCTTCCTCTCTCCTGGCTGAAGGTGACCAGACTGATGTCTAGCCCCAGACGTGTTAAGCTCTAACACTGAGAGTTTATGAATGTGACTGTCAGATCTGACCGATGACCACAGCTTGGTTACCTCACATGCATTTTAACCTTGTCCCAGGTAAATGCGTTTAGCAGGCCTTGCACGTGTCCAAGCAGCTTCTATCTGCCTGCCACTGGACCACTACAGAATCTCCTTGAGATGGCTGTGAGGTAGATATATATTTGAATACATGTATGGTAGATATATTTAAATACCTCATATACATAAATATATAAGGTATTTATCTCTATATAAGGTATGTATAAATTTATATATATTAAATACACACACACACATACATACACACATACATACATATATATATGTATATATATATTTTTTAGACCCAGGTATTCTTCTGAGGAAGGGATATAAAATGCATTTTACCTTGCCTGTCCATTTTGATCATTTATTGGTGGCCACCTGGGGCATGTATTGAGAAGGACCCTGAAGGGCTGTGATCACTAAGTTATGGGCACCGGAAGACTGATAAGACTCTCGTATAAGAAATATGTTAAAAACCAAAAGCCTCCATAATTACATTTCTAAGCTTCCCTGGGAGGAATTCTGCTGCTTCTCTCAAGTGCTGAAATACCTAAGGTCATTCCTCTCTTTCTTTTTTTTTGTTAATAACAAAATTTCCCTTCCTGCCACACTTGCCTATCACCAGACATGATGTATTTCGTGGTATCGTTGAATGTTAGAGCTGGATGATTCTTTAGAGAGCATTTAGCCTAAGTGTCTTGTTTTATGCAGGGTGAAAATGAGGCATAGGAGTCTGATTTTCAAAAGGTCAAAGAGCTAATTAACAAGGTCCTCTGCCTCCCATTTGTCTTCTTAGGACCCTCTGCTTCCAAGGCAAAAAAAAAAAAAAAAAAAAAAAAATCTGTCATCATCTTGACTCTCTCTGTTAGTAAAAATGCAGGGTTGCTGAGGATTGTACCACCTGTGGACCCTGAGCCATAGAGTGTCACCTTGGAGCTGCAGAGTTGGGCTCTCTCACTTGCTAGTTGAATAACTTGTACCTAGTAAATGGCGTAGTCTGGCTAAGTCTCAGTTCCGTCGTCAGTAAACCGGGGGTGAGGGTTGTGTGGATTCTGTGAGGCCATGAACATGAAGGATGCAGCCCTGGGTATGGCTCAATAAATGTTGGTTTATTTTTATCACCCATGCAATGATCTGGTTGGACTCAATGATTTCTTCTCATTCTGAGAGCTTAAGATTCAGATTATCAGCTGATAACATATGGGACTGCCTCGGCTCTCCTGTGGTGGGCATGTGGGCTCCATGTTTTTATCAGAATGGTCTATCTATTCAAGTAAGATGACATGCAGAGTGAGTCCTTTCCTAACTAGAAGGCATTATTCATTGCTTATTTCAGCTAACATACATATCATCACCATCATTGCTATAACGACTAGTTATTAATAACTTTCAAGGTATAGTGTATGAATATGGCTCTCATTCCAATGGCAAGTTTCAAACCCATGAAGGACTCTATAAAATTCTCAAACCCCAAAGTACAACCTTTTTTTGTGAACCTTTTTATTCTGACTTGTGTCTTTAAACTGATTATTCTCCACAAGTTGGTGTTCCAGGTTGATCTTTATATCCTACTATAGTTTTAATTAGTATTATATTTATATTTGCTTTTTATTGATACCTTATTCTTGGGCTTGCATCCATAGTCATTTCCTAAAGGGCACGGTTTTTAAAAACCTAATAAATAAATTATTAGTGTCCCTGTGTGTGTGTGTGTGCATGTGTGCGTATGTGTGTGTGTCTAGGCTGAAGTCATCACCAGCTTCTGAAGAGTGAGCATTAGGTGTTTGTGAAGGGGAATGCTGTCTCGAGGCAAAATCATTTCTTGTGCCCCTAGTGATGTCTGGGTACAAGTCCCAAAATTTCTCTGTTGACCTCCACAGTGACAGCATGGTCTCTATCCCAATCCTGTGGTCCTGATCCATACCAGGTGTACCAGGAATTGGCTGGGAAGATGTTGTTGACATGAACTCAACTGACTGCCCATGATCAGGCATCTTAAAGCACCAGCAAGCACACTGGGCCTGAACACCACCCTCCTGGAGATGGGCTTCATGTACAAAACCCAACACTGGGATACGGCGGCATTCTGACAAGACCTACAGAATCTGAATGGTCCTTCATGGCTGGAGTTCACGGATCAATTAGGGAAAACTCCCAGAACTTTGGGCCTATTGTTTTTCATAAAAAGGAGACATGAAGACAACATGGAAAAGCAAAGGCTTTGTGATGAGAATGCCTGGGTTAGAATCTTGGTTGGACTCTGCTGTGGTGTTGGTCATCTGTCTCTAGGGCCATCTTAATCCTTCTGAGGACCAGTTTCCCATCTATAAACTGGAAGAGGATTATACATCCACCAGTGATTTATGGGTTCTTGAGAGGATCACATGTAGGATAGAGACCCACATTGTCTTTATTGTCTTTATTGTTTCTGGTCATGGACAAGACTGCAGCGGACAAAGACCAAAGTCCTGGTATTATCAGGACTCAGTTTTCCTCAGTCAATCGCTTGTTTCCACTTTCCTCTTTCTCAGCTTTATTCTCAACCAAAAATCACCGTACTCCCATCAATAAAAGAACTTCTCATTCTCAACAAAAACCCTAGAACTTGAATTTAGTCTAGCAGTGAATGGCTTGAGTCATGTTGGTCATGTTTCCTAAACCAGCCACTTATCGCCAAAGGCATGCAACACACAGTTTCATTAATTTATTCAACACATATTTATTGACCATCTATTATGTTCCTAGGACTTTTCTGGGAGCTGAAGATAGAGCAGTGAACCAAAAAACAAAACAAAACAAAACAAAAAGAACCCCCAAACCCCAAGCAAATACACAAATAAAAAGATATTTTTAGACACAGATTCAAAGTGGGAGGTTCCGGGTAGGGACCAGGACTCTGGTCTCTATTCAGCAAGCTCTCTAGTGAGTCTGATGCCAGTGGTCTGTGTTCCACATTTTTTCAGATAGTATAAACACAATATGAAGAACATGCTCCAGAGACCCAGGGAGCAGTGTTCAGCTGTAACTCGCCCTTTCTTAGGTCAGGGAAGTTTGCAGACGGGAACAGAGTAGACAATGACACACATCAATGACGATAGCTTCAGGACAGACAGGAAAACAGTCTGCTTGCTTGAAAAGCAAGAAGGGGGAATATAATTGTTCAGGGCAACATTTCTTACCCGGGAAAGTCCCATCACCATCCAAGCCAAGATTCAGATGTTTTCCACAAATATAAAAATGATGATTTGTTTGGTTCCTCTCTTTCTAGCTTAAATATCTATAAAGATTCAGTCTCTAGGCACCTGGATGGCTCAGTCAGTTAAGTATCTGCCTTCGTGTCAGGTATGATCCCAGGATCCTGGGATCAAGTCCCACATCAGGCTCCTAGCTAAGTGGGGAGCCTGCTTCTCTCTCTACGTGTGCCCACTGCCTGTGTTCTCTCTCTCTTTCTCTGATACATAAATCAATAAAAAATCTTAAAAAAAAAAAGACTCAGGCTCTGTGGGAATGAATCATTTTGTGTTCTAGATGAAGGTCTATGTGTTTAGGGTCCAGTATTCATTGACTGTGGTGATTATCATTCCATTCACTGTCCTTCCTCTCTTCCCTTCAGAACAGCCTATTCTAACTCATTTCCTCTCCTTTCCCCAGAAGGTAAACTCTTGCCAAAAATGTTTCTGTGTATGGAGGCCCAGAGGCTTATTCCTTGGAGGCAAAGAGAGAGAGATGCTTTGAAATCTGGTTTTACAAGCTGTTTTGCCAGTTTTCCCAGAGGTAAGAGACCAAAGCTGTGGGAGAGCAATGCCGGATACCACTTCCATAGCCTTGTCATGGAAAGCCACCCTGAGGCTATTCCTGTGAGCCGCTCCTACTCCCTTTCTTGCTCTTCCTATTTGCTTCTTGGGGAAACATCTTTATCCTGTGTGACCTCCTTTTCCTCTGATTTTTCTGTCTTGCCTTCCAGCCTTTGGGCCTTATCTTCCCCCTCTCTGAAGGTCAGAAACCAGGGTCTTGCTATTCCATGTTTGTGGAAGGGCTTAATGAAGTTTATCGAGCAAAGGAATGATTACCACAGTAGGGTGTGGGAAGGGGAAGACGATTACTTTTTTAAAAATTTATTTATTTTTAAAGATTTTATTTATTTATCTGAGAGAGAGAGTACACACATGAGAGAGCACAAGCAGGGGGAACTGTAGAGGGAGAGGGAGAGTCAGACTCCCTGCTGAGCAGGGAGCCCCAGGAGGGGCTTGAGCCCAGGAGCCTGGGATCATGACCTGAGCCGAAGGCAGATGCCTAGCTGACTGAGCCACCCAGGCACTCCAGGTAAGACAATTATAATGAAACAAAAGGAAGGCAGCATATGGTACCCAACACAGGGAATAGACAAGTAGGTGAATCCTTAATGGATTATATATAAGTATCAGATGGAGAGGAAGCAACTGTTGCGATACCACTTCTGGATAACAAGGCAGAAGGGGGTTAGAACCACTCTTTTAGAACCTTCCTTCTGGATCATTCACAGATCATCACTTAAATGGAAACATTGATTAAAAGTGGAGTCTTAGCACTATAAGAATGTAGAGTGGAAATACCGCAGAGCTCATCCTGTCTGGCCTTATTGTATAGAAGAGGGAAGTGAGGCCAGCAAAGGTGAGGGACTTGGCCACAGTCACCTAGGGCCTTTCAATGAGAAAGCATTGCAAGTTACAGGCAGAAGCCAGGTGGCTGAGATTCATTCACCCAAGAATGCAAATCTTTAAGTCTATCAAGTTATATAATGAAGAAAAAGTTGCTATCATTTAGTCTTTTATGAATGAAGGAATGATGAGTTTGACTTCTTCCACAAATTCTTCTCTTTGTCGTAAGACACTTGGTAGAGTGTGGACAGCTGCATTTGTAGAGAATGGTGGGAAACCTAATGGCAGCTCCTGATTTCTCTCTGTAACTGATGATATCTGGTTCTTTGGGGTCTGGCAATTTCCTCTCTTTTAAAAGAGCACATTGAATAGAATTTGAATCCTAATTTAAAAAAATAATAATAATTTAATAAAGATGAGAATGTATTCAAATCACATGTCATTTCCTGCCTCCAATCCAAAATTCTTAGCAAGGTGCTAGTCCTTAACCGGTCCTTAACCGGTTAGTCCTTAACCTTATTTCTTAAGACTAAGTTATGCGTTGAAATTCATCAAGTCTGGGAAAGCGGGTTATCTGTTTCAGTATGTGAGAAATTATCTCCTTTTTAAACATTTGTTTTAAACAGTCAGATGAATTGCCAGTATTAATGCCTGGACTTTGAGAACTGAATCCAAGTGACAAGGTGGGTGGGGAGTTTGTGGGGGGAAGAAATACAATCAGGCATTCACTTTAAAAAATGTTGTTTGACCTTATAGACTAAGATGAATGGGGCTAGAATTTCCTGAAGCCAAGTTCAGATGTGACATCCTTTCCGAAAGAGGCCCAATTAAGATCACATATCAAGTCACCTCCCAGATCTGCATGTGAAAAGGTTTAGTTATGGGGGCACCAGACTATTTGCAGGGCAAATCGTGGGGAGATGTTTCTTCTTTCTGTCACCAAGACACCATTTCAGCCATTTCTGTATGAATTTTGTAGGCTGGGAAACCCTTGCCATTAATTATATCTGTTCAAAATTGGAATAAGTAGAGATAGGCTGGTAATAAAATACAATGAAGCAGAAAATTGTGCAGAATACCTCACCAGCCAATAGTGTTGGGAAAGGCAGTTCCAGACTTTTCTGTGTAAAGAACCCAGCCACCAGAGGGCCAGAGATAGAAGTTGTCTTTCAGATACACTTGTCCCCATGTCCTCGCCTCTTCCTCCTACAGGACAAACTCACCAGAGTCACCACATAGTCCTGGGAGTCATAGTTTCCCTCCTCCACAACCTCACTGGGCTGAGGTTCCTCCTGGATGAAATTAGGAGGGTGGGCTGAGTCTGCATGTCCTCCAGGTCTTCTGGAGGTGACAGTGTGACTCCCATAGTGTTCTGTTCCTCGGCCTGGCAGTTAGAGAACCAACACTCCTGCTTTGTGCTTCATTTAACCCAGTTTGTAGAAGGGACTTCACTTTGCTCCCTTCTTCCTCAGATTCAGCTCAGCCCTAATTGGTGTGAGGTGGGTATTGCAAGACCCCGTGCCAGAAGAAAGGGTCAGGATGTTGGGTCCTACAGGTCAAGCAACCTCAGTCCCATATCAAAGTTGAAAGGATGAAGCATCACAACTCAGAATACACCTTGAACTTGAGCTCTTTAGCCTGGAAGCCCACGTGCCCTGGACACTTAGAAACTTCAGGGTTCAAAAAGAAACTTCAATCTCCTCTAGGTAAAAAGCTCCCCATAAAACCCTGGGGTAAACACAAAAGGCACAAACATCTCCTTACCCATAGAATGTTAGACTTGTCACATAAGAGCAGCCATAGAAGTTAGAGGGCCAAATTTCAGTGCAGGTGAATCAGAAAAATGCTGATTACATTTTCTTTTTCCTTTCCTTTCTCTTTTCCTACCTCCCTCCCTCTCTCTTTCCCTCCCTCCCTCTCTCCCTTCCTTCTTTCCTTAAGTTTTTGTTTGTTTGTTTGTTTGTTTGTTTACTCAACAGGAAGAGAGAGCACAGGCACAGAGAGCAGGAGAGGGAGAAGCTGGCTTCCCACTGAGCACGCAGCCGGATGCAGAACTCCATCCGGACTCTGGGATCATGACCTAAGCCAAAGGCAGACACTTAATTGAGCTACCCAGGCGCCCCAGCAGATTACATTTTCCCTGAAATGGAGCACACAGTGAAAAATAGAAGGATTTTGGCCTGCAGTATGCTGAGGGATCCCTGAACCCCAGCTGTGCCAAAAAGCAGTTCAAGGTGCTTATGTATGTGAGTGTGTGCGTGCTTTTGTCTTTTTCACTCCCTGAACCTGCTGCTGGACTCTATCGTCCTGTCCTCTCTCATCACCTTCTCCACAGCTAGATGCACTCTCCCAGCTGGGGCTCCATTTGCTCTGCCAAATCCCGTTCTGAAAATCAACTCTCGAAATGGCGGCTTTAAGGGGACACAAATGGGTCTGAAACTAGGGAGCAGCCTAAAGGAATGGCTTGACTTCAGAAGTTAAAGAGAATCTGAGAGGTCCCGTGGAGTGAGCTCATATTTTCTAAGGATCCTGCTGGCTCTTGCCGGTTGAGGTGACCAGTCTCTCCACATGGAATGTGCGACTTTGTGCACTGGGCTGTAATTGCCCAGGACAATTGCAGTCTTCTTCTTGCACCAAGAAAATGAGATATACAAACAAAAGCACCAACTGGAAACCCACATTGTTTGAGGCAGATGTCCTATTAAAACTGTAATTGCCTCCATTGTAGAAATTCCTCCCCACGTTCTCATTCTTTGTACCTATTTTTCAATAGTTGTCCTCCATCCACTTCCCTCAAATCTCTTGTTGTCTCTTTTGTGGAAGAGAATGAAAGGAATTGCTAATTTTGACTACTTTCACTGTTCAGATCTATAAGAAAGTATGTTTCTTGTAAGCTTCTCCTAGAGGCTCTTGCCTTGGACACTGCATTTTTCCATCCATCCATCCATCCACTCATCTATCTGATCATCCATCCTATGTTCATGCATTTACTGAAACTTGTGAGAACATTGTTTTGGATTGCCTAGAACCGTTCTCTCCTCTTCTGGCAACAAACCCATTTTCCTCTGGGAAAATGCCTTTATTCATTTTCAATCCATGGGGTTCAGGTGAAACTGACCCCAGCAGCCAGTAGCAAGAATGCGTACATCACCCACACCTGGCCACTGCCCTGCCTCAGCTATTAGATCAGGTGGTCAAATCAGAGTCAGTCTGACTCCTCAGTGTGTGGCTGGAAGTCTTGGGGAAGACGATTTCTCATACTGCTCAGGCTGCTCAACTATAGGAAGGTCAGTGTGGAGTTCACGGTAGCTGTGAGGGAAGAGTGGGGCCAGCAGAGGACAAACAGAAATCAAGATGTGAGTGTGCAACCACATCCTGACAGCCTGGTAGAGTCCCTGGATCCAACTGTTTTGGGTCTAGTCCCTGAATTTTTCAGTCTTGTGAGTGACTATATATCCATTTCATTTACATCATTTTGAGTTGAGTTTCTGTCACTTGCAAAGGAAAGAGTTCTATCTGTTCTATGCTAGGCCCTGAGACCAAGACAAACCAATTTCAGAACCCAAGCAGCCCAGTAGAGTGGTTAAGGGTGTGAACTTTTTCACTTGTGTTTGAATTCTGGCTCCACTATTGACAAAGGACATGACCTCACCCAAGTTCCTCTGTGCCTTGATTTACTCATCTGGAAAATGATGAAGGTAGTATCCCACTGTGTATATGGACCACATCTTTATCCATTCATCTGTTGAAGGGCATCTTGGCTCTTTTCACAGTTTGGCTATTGTGGACATTGCTGCTATGAACATTGGAGTGCATATGGCCCTTCTTTTCACTACATCTGTATCTTTGAAGCAAATACCCAGTAGTGCAAGTGCTGGGTCATAGGGTAGCTCTATTTTCAACTTTTTGAGGAACCTCCCTACTGTTCTCCAAAGTGTCTGTACCAACTTGCATTCTGACCAACAGTGTAAGAGGGTTCCCCTTTCTCCACATCCTCTCCAACATTTATTGTTTCTTGTCAATTTTTGCCATTCTAACTGGTGTAAGGTGGTATCTCAATGTGGCTTTGATTTGAATTTTCATGATGGCTAATGATCAGAAAGGATGAATACCCAACATCTGCATCAACATGGATGGAACTGGAGGGGACTGTGCTAAGTGAAATAAGTCAAACAGAGAAAGACAATTATCATATGGTTTCACTTACTTGTGGAACATAAGGAATAGCATGGAGAAGGAAGGGAAAAATGAAGCGGGGGCGGGGAGGGAATCAGAGGGGGAGAAAAACCATGAGAGACTGTGGACTCCAGGAATCAAACTGAGGGTTTTAGAGGGGAGGGGGGTGGGGGAATGGGTGAGCTCAGTGATGGGTATTAAGAAGGGCATGGATTGCATGGAGCACTTGGGTTACATGCAAACAATGAATCATGGAACACTACATCAGAAACTACTGATGTACTGTTTGGTGACTAACACAACATAATAAAAAAATTATTAAAAAAGGAGAAAATGGTGAAGGTGTAAAGACTACCTAGCTCATAGGCTATTGTGAAGATAAGCTAATTCATCTAGAGTGTTTAGCATGGTGCCTGATCTATAGTGAGCATTCAATAAATATGAACTTGGGGAAAATTGTGGTCAACAGTGGCTAGACACAATCAACAAGCTAACAGCCATACCAGCATCCTCATGAATCTGCTTTGTTACCTTCCTCCTCCTCTCTATCCTACTTGTATAGATTGCATTATTCTTCCTAATTCATAACACCATGGTTGCTGTAAGTACTGGTATTGTTTGCTCCTGAGTATATCTGTAGAAGCTGAGTGACCCATCACCTTTCCCCCAACCCCAACAAATGATGAAAGGAGGACATGGCATATGGGAAATTGTCTCCAAGCACATGAAATTGTTGCCTCTAAATACACTCCCGGACAAGCTATTCCAGAAAGACTCACAGAACAAATGAAAAGACTTAAGTCATAAGGTTTATAAAATATGTTTAAAACATACAGCAGTATGCAAGAGGAGAAAGATGGGGTCAGTTAGGGTGCAACTGAGGTGGAAGGACCACCTTGCCTGAATCCTGGGGTAGGCAGTGTTCATAGGTCCTATCTCTCTCCGCTACTTCAGCTCTCCCTGCTAATAATGTGGTTACTAGGACTAGAGTTGAGGTGTGAGCAAGAGGACTGTGCAGTAAAGGATTAACTCAGTGGGCTTCGGGTGCTCAAACTCTGTACATTCCAAAAAAAGGACTGGTTCTTGACTAGCTCTTGGGAGATTGTCTTTGAGCCCTTGGAATAGTCTGTCTGATAAGAGTATCTTTGTTTACCTGGGGTCTTGGACCCTGCCAGATAGTTTATGCTAACTATGTGATTTATGGTAGGGGCCTTGGGCCATGTGTTATCAGTTGGAGCCCTAGGGAGCTGGGTCTGAGTTGTTAAGGTCCAATAAAAATTCTGGACAGTAAAGCTTATTTGAACTTCCTGCTTGGCATACATTGTGAGTAGTGTCACATGTCATTGCTGGGAGAATTAAGTGTCATCCATACAATTCCACTGGGAGAGAACAACTAAGAGCTTGTATCTAGTCTCTCCTGGACTCTATGCTATGCACCGTTTTCTTTTGCTGATTTTAATCTGTATCCTTTTGCTGTAATAAATCGGTAACTTAACTGTTTTTCTGAGTCCTGTGAATCTTAGCAAATCACTGAAGCTGTCTTGGGGATTCCTGACACAGGGACCCACAGATGGAAGGTGCCCTGGGCCAATGTTGCATATTTGTATTACTAGACCCATGTAGGAACAAGTGTACCTGGCCTCTGCTATTGCCCGCTGATTGGCCAATCAAGCAGCTATGAGTTCTATTTGAGTGTCCTGGACCTGAAGTATATAACCAATAGGTTGCCGAATTAGGAGATGATGAATATTAAATAGTCACATATATTTAATGATTCTTGATATTTAGTCTTATATATATTTAGTACATTATGAATATTTTGTACTCAGATGTATCATAAATATGAGGTGTTTCTTGGTTCTTTTATCCTTCTCTGCATGTGACTAACATGCTCACATTCTCCTTGCTAACTACTTAGCTTATACTTACACTTCACACATCCCATGAGTTCTACCTTTGACAATCACACGTTTTGCTTACTAGCTTCTTATTTATACTTATACATCTTTAGATAGTTTGCCTAGGTTTGCAAAATATTAGCATAATCGTTTACTAGAATTGACTATTCTCAAAAGCATGTGCATCACAGGGGCACAGCCTGATAGGTGAGTTAGGAGAGGAGGCTCGCAATCTATCACTGAATGCTTTAGTCCTCCAAGAACTCAGTTCCAGAAGGTCGTTGTGCTGAGGCCCAGCACACATACTTCCTGATTCTTGATCTCATGGTGGCTGGCTGCCTCCCAAAGTTTTTCACTTCTATTCATTGTTCTTGTGGAATAAAGATACATGATAATAATAGAAACCACATATTTAGAGCTACTATGTTCCAGGCACTTTTCTTTTTCTTTCTCTCTCTCTCTCTTTTTTTATTAACATATAATGTATTACTTGCGTCAGGGGTACAGATCTGTGACTCATTGGTCTTACACAATTCAGAGCACTCACCATAGCACATACCCTCCCCAATGTCTGTCCCCCAGCCATCCCATCCCCTTCCCTCTGCCCTCCAGCAACCCTCAGTTTGTTTCCTAAGATTAAGAGTCTCTTATGGTTTGCTTCCCTCTCTGGTTTCATCTTGTTTCATTTTTCCCTCCCTTCCCCTATGATCCTCTGTCTTGTTTCTCAAATTCCTCATATCAGCGAGATCACATGATTATTGTCTTTCTCTGATTGACTTATTTCATTTAGCATAATATCCTTTTGTTCTATCTATGTCATTGCAAATGGCAAGATTTCAATTTTTGATAGCTGCATAATATTCCACTGTGTGTGTATATGTATGTATACATACATATATATGTATATACATACATACACACATATGTATATGTATGTGTGTATATATATATACACATACATAAACATCTTCTTAATCCATTCATCTATTGATGGAGATCTAGGCTTTTTCCATAGTTTGGCTATTGTGGACATTGCTGCTATAAACATTGGGGTGCATGTCCCCCTTTAGTTCACTACATTTGAATATTTGGGATAAACACCCAGTTGGGCAATTGCTGGTCATAGGGTAGCTCTATTTTCAACTTTCTGAGGAACAACTTTCTGTTTTCCAGAGTGGCTGTGCCAGCTTGCATTCCCACCAACAATGTAGGAGGAGTCCCCTTTCTCTACATCCTCACCAACATCTGTCATTTCCTGCCTTGTTAATTTTGTTCAGGCATTTTTCTAAGCATTTCATATAAAGTAATGCTTCACAGGAGCCCTATGAGGTAGGGGACATTTTAATCTCATTTTCACAGAGGAGAACATAAGACACAGACGAGTGAAGACATTTCCTCAATATCAATAGCAGAAGTGATGGTGGAGCTGGGAATCCCACCCAGGGTCTCCAGAAACCCTACTCCTGGTCACTGCATTCTGCTCTTTTCCAGAACAGTGGCAGAGTCCTTCACTTGCATCTTGGCTGAACTCAAGTTCAAGCCTTATAAACGTTGCCAAATGTAAAATATTTGACTGAAAATGATTAGGTTGAATGTTGGTAAGAAGCCAGAATGAACGAAGGTAGAAAGGCCTTAATTTACATTAACCTATAACAAGACCATTGTTCAGAAGGATGTCTCACAATTACCTTCACTGAAAGATGGCCATGAAGAGCAGAAGTTCAAGATTGTAAAGTTGTATCTAGTGCTAGCATGGGGAAGTAGATGTTCTTAAGAGATCATTCCACAGGGAAGTGTTAGGGGTAAGAAGTTACCTCTCTCTCTCTATATATATATATGGAAAATTTATAAGGAAAATGAACATCAGCACCCACAACCCCTTCAGATTACCTGGATATTGGTTACAAAGTTCCCCTGCCTACTTACATACCCCAGAGTTGGGAAGGCTAGCAAAAAAGGGGGTCCAGAAGTATCTAAAGGGTGGGTGAGATCAGAGGGTGTCACACTCAGGAGTAGACATTTAATATCCCTTCCCTTAAGCTACATACTTTGAATGCTTGTGGCAATGCTTACAGACTAGTAACTGTTTGAGTTATCTTGTGGAGGCAGGGCCAAGAGTGGAAAATGACCACTGTCAGTCAAAGGACTTGAATACTGATGCTGGCTTTTCTCTCCTTGTGTGGTCCTTTATGGGTCCGTGAGCCCAATTCTTGGTGTGTTCATTTGCAGAACTCATGACCATACACCTGTGCTAGGAAGTTATGAGCGCTGTGGGATGAGGAGGCAAGGGCTCCCAGTGTCTGGTATATAGTAGGTGTTCAGTTAATGAGAGTGAAATCTGAACCACATGTATATTTTGTCAAAATATCCCTTTTGATGATGAGCTCCTAGATTTTGCCCATCCTGGATTCCCTAATTGCCCTCAGAATGTTGGCAGGGGGCAGACTGGGAAATCGGAATTTCTTGACAAAACACAACATTTTATTCTCCAGGATTTCTACAAGAAAAAAATCTCATGCAGTTTCTTGGAAACCAACGTTTCTCTATGTGGGCATGTTTTAAGGCACAGTGGAGTACAGAATCCTCTAGAATGGAATGAAATAGGGAGTAAGATCTGGTAAAATGTCTACCACAGTTCACTAATACTGATGGATACTTACTAATCCTGGCAAAGTCTTTTTGAAGTTTCACAAAGATCCTAATTTTACAGAATGAGAAATTTCCCCAAGTTAAGGATCCCATGGGCAATAAACCTTGGTAATTACCCCAACACAAACCTGCCCATGCACTCCCCATTCAGCCTTTGTCCAGGAGAGGGCGTTGCCACCAAACGTGGCCTCCAGATTAGCCCCATCACTGCAAGTCACTACTCCCTCAGCTCAGGCCGTGCAGTTTTCCTCTCCTTTTACAGCTAATGGTTCTTACAGCGAAGCATCTAATGTGGGGCAGCCAGTAATTCACCCTAAGGGTTTCTTTCCACATATGAAACAAAAGCATTTTTAAAAAGAGTCTTTCGGGACGCCTGGGTGGCTCAGTTGGTTAAGCAGCTGCCTTCGGCTCAGGTCATGATCCCAGCGTCCTGGGATCGAGTCCCGCATCGGGCTCCTTGCTCAGCAGGGAGCCTGCTTCTCCCTCTGCCTCTGCCTGCCATTCTGTCTGCCTGTGCTCGCTCTCTCTCCCTCTCTCTCTGACAAATAAATAAAATCTTAAAAAAAAAAAAAAAGAATTAAAAAGAGTCTTTCTATGCACAGCAGCTGCCTAAAAGTTGCTTCGAAAGCTAGTAGGAAAGGCCTTTATCACTCTGAGGATAGTCCCACTAGCCCTGGGTTTGATATCCTTGCTCTTCCCCTTCACTTTTTTTTTTTTTTTTAAAACAAGATCACATTCATTCCCATTTAGGCGTGTTCTGTGATTATAAATGGTCTGCCTTGGTATTCCTGGGACTATCTGACTATGGGTTGCTGCTAGCTAGAATTTCAGAGAACTTCTTTTTTTCTCTTTCTTTCTTTTTTTCTTTCTTTCTTCCTTCCTTCCTTTCTTTTTTTAGAGACTGTGAGAGATGGGGGGAGGAGCAGAGGAAGAGAGAGAATCTTAAGCAGGCTCCATGCCCAATGCATAGCCTAACACAGGGCTCAATATCATAACCCTGAGATCATGACCTGAGCCAAAATGAAGACACTTAACCGACTGAGCCACCCAGGCTCCCTGAATTTCAGAGAACTTCTAACCTGAGAATGATATTGTCCTTAGGAAGCCTTCAAAGATTGAGAATCTATACTGCCCTCCTGTGAGTTCAGGGGCACATTTACTGAGGCTACAAAGACTAGAACCCTCTAACAGATAACATGCTAACAATTAATTCCTACTGGAAAACCAAATAAAGAAATAAAACAAAAAATAAATACACAAATGAACGAACAAAAAATCCAAGATCCTGAAACAAGAAAGACAATGAGTGTGGCATCTTCTGACTCTATTTGTAAGAGTGAGCAGTTGGGTGGTAATCATACTAGGGAAAGCTAACATTTATTACTGGTTGAGACCATGCCAGACACTGCACTTGGTAATTGTTCCCTCACACAATCTTCAGGACAACCCTGTAAGATAGGCTGTATTCATCCTATTTTACAGATGAACACACATGAAGCCAGAAAGTGTTGGTACATGGCCATGAACCGGCTCCTGGTCATGTTGTAGCCAAGTTCACACGGCTGGCTATGTAAAGATGTCCTCTGGGATCCAGTCTTAGGTGACCTGCTGACCTTTCTGGCTGTAAGTGGCATCTGATGCTATATTTTCTATTGCAGAGCATTATAGCACCAACAAAGTTCTTCCTTCTAAAACCACCTCTCCAGACTATTCTATCTAAGCCTCTCCTCAACCCAGTTAATTTCTAAGTACCAATCCTGCAGCCATGTCAAACTACAGGGTGAGTAAAAGAGCACATCCAATGAGCATGCACAGAGTTCTTGCAATGTGTGGGGCTCTGAGACACAGAGATAGAAAAGCCAAGGTCCTTGGACTCATGGATTTCATAATCTGGTGGTAGAGACAGACAAGTAAACAGACCATTCCAATACATGTGACAATATTATTACAATAAGTACAAATAGCACTTCATTTGTACTAGGCACTGTTCTTAGAGTCCATTTCATAGATTTAATTCTCATTTAATCTTCACAATGATCCCATGGGTAGCTGTGGTTAACATTTTGCATAAGAGGAAATGGAGGCCCCGAGAGGCTATGACTTAGCCTTAAGTGGAAGAGATGTTATTCTGAGCCCAGGCAGCCTGGCCCCAATCCTGTACTTTAAATTGTGACCTTTATCCTCATGGAGGCAAACACAGAGGAATGTACCAGTACAGAGGAGAAACACTCCCATGGGCAGGGAGGGGTCTTTCCAGATGAGGGGCTCCCAAGTTGGATGGAGCGATCTATAAAACCTACCAGTCCATGACTAGACAAGGCACGGGTTGGAGGAAAAAATTAAGCGTGATACAGGCACATCTTAAGAGTATATATTGTGGGAGCATCTGGGTGGCTCAGTGGGTTAAAGCCTCTGTCTTTGGCTCAGGTCATGATCCCAGGGTCCTGGGGTGGAGCCCTGCATCAGGCTCTCTTCTCAGCTGGGAGCCTACTTCCCCCTCTCTGTCTGCCTCTCTGCCTACTTGTGATCTCTCTCTCTCTGTCAAAAAATAAATAAAATCTTAAAAAAAAAAGAGTATATATTGTGGTCAGAAGCAATGGGCTTGCAACATGCCAACATGGATATATTTTAGGAGCCTAAGACTGAGTGGCAGAAGGAAGTCACAGTATGGGACCTGTAGCACCATGTCCTATGTAAATTGAAAATGCATACACAGGAAACAATGGTACACATACATAAGAACATGTATAAATAGAATTATTCCTAACAAAGTAGAATGGTTGCCTTTGGGGATTAAGATAGAATTCCAGTGGAGAAAAGGGTAAGATAAAATAAATAAAGCAAGAGAAGCTTCATGATGGTAGTGTACTGTGAAAGGAAGAGAATAAGTAAGTCAACCTTGGGTCCCTGAGAGAAGAGAGGGGTGAGGAGGAGGAGTGGGGTAAGGAGGAAGATGGTTCTTATTAGTGTCTGTCAAGCACCCCTTTGCCAGGATTTACCACTTCCTCCTTTCACAGGGTGTAGCATGAGCACCAAGTTGCTTTCTCCAGCGGTTCCCACCCCCTTCTCACTATTGGTTGGTCCAGAGATGGCCACCTAATGCCAGCTGGGCCAATCAGTTCACTTCCTTTTTAGAAGGCTTTAGTGCCTGATAGAGGCACTTATAGCTGCCGGTGAAAGGTAAATTTGATTAAGGGCCAAAGTAGCCTTAAACACTGCCTGCACCATGAGCCATGTGACCTTGAGCATGTGGCTTAGCCTCTAAATACCTGGGTTTTCTCATCTCTGAAATAGGAAAATATCATACCTAACATCGGATTGGGCAAAGATTTAATGAGTGAATAAGATGCATGGATAGTACTTAGAGAAGCGTCTGCCATACAACAGGAGCTCAATAAATGTTGGCCATTATTGTTTTCTCAGAACTTGGGAACTGGGAGATGAAAAAAAGGCCCTGTCTGGGTGGCAGTAGGCCAAGGAGTAAATCACTTCCGATCTTGGGAAGCAGCCTCATTATTTTATTCCCAAAAGGGTCATAGAAATATCATCATTTTATGTAATATCTGTGAGGTGAAAAGGGGTTGGGAAGCACTGCTATGCAGGAACCCGTCTCTGGGTGGGTTTCCAAAGCCTCGCTATACCCATTTTGAGTCCACAGGATACTTCAGTATTTTTCCATTTTATCTCTCTCTTAGTTTTTCTGCAGTTAATTTAAATGTATTTCTGTGGCTTACCTACAGAATCCTGATTGAGAAGGTTGTAATGACAGTGAAGACTCCACCTCTCACCCCCTTTGCTCATCTCCACACACAGTACCATCCATGGTGTCTTCCTCACAGGGAAGGTCACCCTCAAGTGCTCCTTATTGGATTAGAAATTGTTGAAAAACAAGTACAAAATCATATATCCCTCCTGCTGTCACAAGTAAGCCCCAGTTTCCACAAATGCTAACATAGCAAACTCAGCACATTGGATTTTACATGGAATCTTCTGGTGTAATAACACATTTCTGACTTCATGAGCTTTAAATATGTTGATAAAAGAAGGAGTTCTTGCTCTTACTCATTTACCTCCAAGTTCTTTTTGTTTTTTTTTTCTTTACGGTTTTATTTTTAGGTAATCTCTACATGCAAAATGGGGCTTGAACTCACAACCTCAAGATCAAGAGTTGCACGGTCCACTGACTGAGCCAGGCAGGCACCCCATTCTTGTAAGTACTATTTACCATTTCCTAGCACAATGTTTATGCAACTATTTCAAAAAGAACCTTTTTCAGTCCTCAGAAAAGTTGGCTAAGTCTTTATTGGAAATTTATTTGAACTAGCATATGAAACAAATAAATGATTGACTTAATTTTTTTTTAGAACAAATGTACCTAGCAGAGAATGTGGAAGTCATTCAGGGGAGACAAACAAACAGATAACTTTCCCTGACCTTTGGAAGTCAGAGAATAGTCAACAAACTGATTTAGGTAATTTCACTGCTTTGAAGGTTTCAAAGAAGACTGATTTCTGTTTGTTCAGCCAGCATTTGGAAGTGCAAAGATCAAGGACATCGTAAGTGTTATCTGAGCTTTTGAATGTGTTTGTGAAATTGCCAATATGTCATGGAGGCATTTCTCAGAGCTCTGCCCTGTGGCACTTTTTATCTGTGTCAGTTTGGCAGGTGCCATCTGATCAAGTGAGTGGCCCTTCCGACACACCAAATGCCTTCCAAGCGCCTTGCAAAGGCCTGCCGGAGAGAAAAGAAAACCAGCCATTTCCTGGGATTGGGAGTCAGAGTCAACCAAAGGGCCTATGACGACTTCCTGAGGATGTTATTCAGTCACTACTGTGGCGGACAGCTGGTGCATGAAGCTTGTAGTCTACACTTCATGAGCAGTGGTATTAAATCTTCAGAATCACAAAGGCGTCCAGTGATCTTCTGTAGTAAGTGCTACGTCAATAAAGTTTATCGGAGGGAGTCAGTTCAGGGTTGATATGGTACTCCCCATCGTCAGGGACCCATACTCTTTCCTGCTTGCTTCTCTGCTGTGTGTGACTTCCATTCTCAAGTTCACTTCATGGTCCAAGTCTGCTGCTGATGCTTCAAACTTTCAGTAGGAAAGAGGATGGGAGGAGAAGAACATGCCCATCCCCCCTACCTCCCTTTAAGGAGACTTCCTGGCAGTTTCTTCAGAATTTAGTCACGTGGCTACGCCTAATTATAAAGTAGGGTGGAGACTATAACCCAGCCAAAATTTAGAGGCTCTGTTACCATAGAAAAGCTAAAATGGATTTTAGAGGACAATTAGCTAGTTCTGCTCCATTACGCTTCAGGACTCAGTTCAAATGTCCCCTCCTTAGAGAGACCATCGGAGCCCATCCTGTCAATAGCAGGCTTTCCCTACTTGTTCTTCATCACAGAACCTGTTCAGGTCCATAAACATGATCTTCTCATTTATTTATTTACTTCTACTTTTTATGTTCTTGCTCCTCCACTAGAACAAAATTTCTTGAGTATAGGGACCTTATCTGTCTTGCTGTTCACCTTCATACCCCAGGGCCCCATAGTGTCCACAACACCGTAGAGACTTGGTAAACAGGTGAAATGAGTGAACAAATCAGGAATAAGGATCCTTAACATGGAAAACCAATGTGCATATTGAGGCTAAATGCATAAGCTCTGGGGTTAGACAGTCTTGATTAAAATCTTGGCTCCACCTCTTATTAGTAATATGACTATGGGCAGTGACTTGTCTAAGTTTTGGCTTCTTTATTTGTAAAAATGGAGGGGGGTGCTTTGGGGAGAAAGAAATGAGTTAATACTTGTGAAATGTTTACCTCTCTGCCTCCTGGATAGCTAAAAATAAAGGTTAGTCTTTATACATGACCATAAAAATAATTATAATTTTTGTTATTATTGATATCTATCTAGTCCAAAGTTTCAAAGGAGGCATCCCAGAGGAAGAGACCTTAGAGAGGAGCCAAGGGAATAGGCAGGAATTGACTGGACAAAAAAAAGGGGGGGGGGGGTAGGAGGAGAACATCCTAGGAAGAAACCACACATGCAGAGGTCTTGTGGCAGGAAGTGATATGTTAGAATTAGGAAAAAAGTCAATGTGGCCAAAGTGAAGACAGGAAGCATAGTATATAAACTGACACTAGAAAGGAAGACAGGGTTAGGTCATGCAGGACTTTGTATTGTGAACTCTATCTTAAGTGCAAGGAGAAACTACTGATGGGCAGGGGAGTGCATAATCAGACTTGTAATGTATATGACGGGATTAAAAAGTGGAAGAGACATGAGATCTCCAACAAGCCCACATCAAGGAAAAACGATGTGAGTGCACATTGTGAAGGTGACTATATACAAGCCAGGAAGAGGGTCTTCACAAAGATCTGAATCTGCCAGCACCTTGATCTTGGACTTTCTAGCATCCAGAACTGTGAGAAATAAATCTGTTATTTAAGCTACAAGTCCATGGTATTTTGTTACAGCAGCCTGAGCTAAGACAACTTCCCTTACTTGTGGAATAGAAAACTTAATGCTGTTAAGATATCAGTGCTATACAAAGCAATCTACAGATTCAGTGCAATTCCTATAAAATTTTTTAAGTGTTCTCTTTATAGAGATTAAAAATCCACCCTAAAATTCATATGGAATCTCAAGGGACCCCAAATTGTCAAAACAGTTTTGAAAAAGAACAAAGTTAGGGGTCTTACACTTACTGATTTCAAAACTTATAAAGTTATAGTAAATCAAAATAGTGTGGTACTGGCATAAAGACAAACATATAGATCACTGGAATAGGAAAGAGAATCTGGAAACAAACCCTACCTTATAGATGATTGAATGATTTTGGACAAGGGTGCCCAGACTATTCAATGGAGGAAAGATAGTCTTTTCAACGAATGTTGTCGGAAAAACTGAGTATTCATACTCAAAAGAATAAAGTTGGACCCTTACACTATACCACATATAAAATTGACTCAAAATGAATCCAAGACCTAAATGTGAAAGTTAAAACTATAAAACTCTTTGAAAAAAATAGGGGAAAAGTTTTATGACAAGAAATTTGGCAATGGTTTCTTGGATAACAAAGGAATAGGCAACAAAAGAAAAAAATAAATTGGACTTCATCAAAATTTAAAAATTCTCTGCATCAAAGGATACAATCATCAGAATTAAAAGGTAATCCATGGAATGAGAGAAAATATTTGCAAATCACACCCCTGATAAGGGGGTTATATACAGAATATAAAGAACTCTTACAACTCAATAACAACAACAACAAAAACCTAAACAATGTGATTAATAAATGGGCAAAACACTTAAGCAGATATTTCTCCAAAGATATATACAAATGACCAATAAGCACATAAAAACATGCCCAGCATCACTAATCATTAAGGAGATGCAATTCAGAACCACAATAAGATACCATCTCTCACCCATTAGGATGGCTACAAAACCAAACCAAAAACAAAACAGAGGGAGGAGTCAAGATGGCGGAGAAGTAGCAGGCTGAGACTACTTCAGGTAGCGGGAGATCAGCTAAATAGCTTATCTAAAGATTGCAAACACCTATAAATCCAACGGGAGATTGAAGAGAAGAAGAACAGCAATTCCAGAAACAGAAAATCAACCACTTTCTGAAAGGTAGGACTGGCAGAGAAGTGAATCCAAAGCGATGGGAAGATAGACCGCGGGGGGAGGGGCCAGCTCCCGGCGAGCGGCGGAGCAACGGAGCACAAAATCAGGACTTTTAAAAGTCTGTTCCGCTGAGGGACATCGCTCCAGAAGCTTAAATGGGGTGAAGCCCAGGCGAGGTCAGCGTGGCCTCAGGTCCCACAGGGTCACAGAAGGATCGGGGGTGTCTGAGTGTTGCAGAGCTTACCGGTATTAGAACAGGGAAGCCAGCTACAGAGACAGAGCCGAGGAGTGAGCTCTAAACTCGGGGTTACCTTGAACCGGTCGCAGGCTCGGTCAGCTCGGAGCGCGGCCGGAGGCCAGGGTGACGGGAGTCATTGGGCGCTGTTCTCTGAGGGCGCACTGAGGAGTGGGGCCCCGGGCTCTCGGCTCCTCCGGGCCGGAGACCGGGAGGCCACCATCTTCACTCCCGTCTTCCAGAACTCTACGGAAAGCACTCAGGGAACAAAAGCTCCCAAAAGCAAACCCAGCAAACCTGAGCGGATTACTCAGCCCGGCCCCGGGTAAGGGCGGTGCAACTCCGCCTGGGGCAAAGATGCTTGAGAATCACTACAACAGGCCCCTCCCCCAGAAGATCAACGAGAAACCCAGCCAGGAACCAAGTTCACCTACCAAGGAGTGCAGTTTCAATACCAAGGAGAGTGGCGGAATTCCAGAGGAGAAGAAAGCAAAGCATGGAACTCATGGCTTTCTCTCCATGATTCTTTAGCCTTGCAGTTAATTTAATTTTTTTTTCTCTTTTTCAATTTTTTTTCTCTTCTTCTGCTAAATTTTTTTAACTTTTACCGTTTTCTTTTTTTAACGTTTTTTAAATAGTTTATCTAATATATATATATACATATATATATATATTTTTTTCCTTTTTATATTTTTTATAAGCTTTCTTTTTTTAATAGATTCTTTTTTTTTTTCTTCTGAACCCCTTTTTATCCCCTTTCTCCCCCCTCACAATTTGGGATCTCTTCTGATTTGGCTAAAGCATATTTTCCTGGGGTTGTTGCCACCCTTTTAGTATTTTACTTGCTCCTTCATATACTCTTATCTGGACAAAATGACAAGGCGGAAAAATTCACAACAAAAAAAAGAACAAGAAGCAGTACCAAAGGCTAGGGACTTAATCAATACAGGCATTGATAATATGTCAGATATAGAGTTCAGAATGATGATTCTCAAGGTTCTAGCCGGGCTTGAAAAAGGCATGGAAGATATTAAAGCAACCCTCTCGGGAGATATAAAAGCCCTTTCTGGAGAAATAAAAGAACTAAAATCTAACCAAGTTGAAATCAAAAAAGCTATTAATGAGGTGCAATAAAAAATGGAGGCTCTCACTGCTAGGATAAATGAGGCAGAAGAAAGAATTAGCGATATAGAAGACCAAATGACAGAGAATAAAGAAGCTGAGCAAAAGAGGGACAAACAGCTACTGGACCACGAGGGGAGAATTCGAGAGATAAGTGACACCATAAGACGAAACAACATTAGAATAATTGGGATTCCAGAAGAAGAGGAAACGGAGAGGGGAGCAGAAGGTATATTGGAGAGAATTATTGGAGAGAATTTCCCCAATATGGCAAAGGGAACAAGCATCAAAATCCAGGAGGTTCAGAGAACCCCCCTCAAAATCAATAAGAATAGGTCCACACCCCGTCACCTAATAGTAAAATTTACAACTCTTAGTGACAAAGAAAAGATCCTGAAAGCAGCCCGGGAAAAGAAGTCTGTAACGTACAATGGTAAAAATATTAGATTGGCAGCAGACTTATCCACAGAGACCTGGCAGGCCAGAAAGAGCTGGCATGATATATTCAGAGTACTAAATGAGAAAAACATGCAGCCAAGAATACTATATCCAGCTAGACTATCATTGAAAATAGGAGGAGAGATTAAAAGCTTCCAGGACAAACAAAAACTGAAAGAATTTGCAAACACCAAACCAGCTCTACAGGAAATATTGAAAGGGGTCCTCTAAGCAAAGAGAGACCCTGAAAGGAGTAGATCAGAAAGAAACAGAGACAATATACAATAACAGTCACCTTACAGGCAATACAATGGCACTAAATTCATATTTCTCAATACTTACCCTGAATGTTAATGGGCTAAATGCCCCAATCAAAAGACACAGGGTATCAGAATGGATAAAAAAACAAAACCCATCTATATGTTGCCTACAAGAAACTCATCTTAAACCCGAAGACACCTCCAGGTTTAAAGTGAGGGGGTGGAAAAGAATTTACCATGCTAATGGACATCAGAAGAAAGCAGGAGTGGCAATCCTTATATCAGATCAATTAGATTTTAGCCCAAAGACTATAATAAGAGATGAGGAAGGACACTATATCATACTCAAAGGAACTGTCCAACAAAAAGATCTAACAATTTTAAATATCTATGCCCCTAATGTGGGAGCAGCCAACTATATAAACCAATTAATAACAAAATCAAAGAAACACATCGACAAGAATACAATAATAGTAGGGGATTTTAACACTCCCCTCACTGAAATGGACAGATCATCCAAGCAAAAGATCAACAAGGAAATAAAGGCCTTAAATGACACACTGGACAGGTGGACATCACAGATATATTCAGAACATTTCATCCCAAAGCAACAGAATACACATTCTTCTCTAGTGCACATGGAACATTCTCCAGAATAGATCACATTCTTGGTCCTAAATCAAGTCTCAACTGGTATCAAAAGATTGGGATCATTCCCTGCATATTTTCGGACCACAATGCTCTAAAGCTAGAACTCAATAACAAGAGGAAATTTGGAAAGAATCCAAATACATGGAGACTAAACAGCATCCTTCTAAAGAATGAATGGGTCAATCAGGAAATTAAAGAAGAATTGAAAAAATTTATGGAAACAAATGATAATGAAAACACAACGGTTCAGAATCTGTGGGACACAACAAAGGCAGTCCTGAGAGGAAAATATATAGTGGTACAAGACTTTCTCAAGAAACAAGAAAGGTCTCAGGTACACAACCTAACCCTACACCTAAAGGAGCTGGAGAAAGAACAAGAAAGAAACCCTAAACCCAGCAGGAGAAGAGAAATCATAAAGATCAGAGCAGAAATCAATGAAATAGAAACCAAAAAAACAATAGAACAAATCAACGAAACTAGGAGCTGGTTCTTTGAAAGAATTAATAAGATTGATAAACCCCTGGCCACACTTATCAAAAAGAAAAGAGAAAGGACCCAAATAAATAAAATCATGAATGAAAGAGGAGAGATCACAACAAACACCGAAGAAATACAGACAATTATAAGAACATACTATGAGCAACTCTACGCCCACAAATTTGACAATCTGGAAGAAATGGATGCATTCCTAGAGACATATAAACTACCACAACTGAACCAGGAAGAAATGGAAAGCCTGAACAGACCCATAACCAGTAAGGAGATTGAAACAATCATCAAAAATCTCCAAACAAACAAAAGCCCAGGGCCAGATGGCTTCCCAGGGGAATTCTACCAAACATTTAAAGAAGAACTAATTCCTATTCTCCTGAAACTGTTCCAAAAAATAGAAATAGAAGGAAAACTTCCAAACTCATTTTATGAGGCCAGCATCACCTTGATCCCAAAACCAGACAAAGATCCCATCAAAAAAGAAAACTACAGACCAATATCCTTGATGAACACAGATGCAAAAATTCTCACCAAAATACTAGCCAATAGGATTCAACAGTACATTAAAAGGATTATTCACCACGACCAAGTGGGATTTATTCCAGGGCTGCAAGGTTGGTTCAACATCCGCAAATCAATCAATGTGATACAACACATTAATACAAGAAAGAACAAGAACCATATGATACTCTCAATAGATGCTGAAAAAGCATTTGACAAAGTACAGCATCCATTCCTGATCAAAATTCTTCAAAGTGTAGGGATAGACGGCACACACCTCAATATTATCAAAGCCATCTATGAAAAACCCACCGCAAATATCATTCTCAATAGAGAAAAACTGAAAGCTTTTCCGCTAAGGTCAGGAACACGGCAGGGATGTCCGTTATCGCCACTGCTATTCAACATAGTACTAGAAGTCCTAGCCTCAGCAATCAGACAACAAAAGGAAATTAAAGGCATCCAAATCGGCAAAGAAGAAGTCAAACTATCACTCTTCGCAGATGATATGATACTATATGTGGAAAACCCAAAAGACTCCACTCCAAAACTGCTAGAACTTGTACAGGAATTCAGTAAAGTGTCAGGATATAAAATCAATGCACAGAAATCAGTTGCATTTCTCTACACCAACAACAAGACAGAAGAAAGAGAAATTAAGGAGTCCATCCCATTTACAATTGCACCCAAAACTATAAGATACCTAGGAATAAACCTAACTAAAGAGACTAAGAATCTATACACAGAAAACTATAAAGTACTCATGAAAGAAATTGAGGAAGACACAAAGAAATGGAAAAATGTTCCATGCTCCTGGATTGGAAGAATAAATATTGTGAAATTGTCTATGCTACCTAAAGCAATCTACACATTTAATGCAATTCCTATCAAAGTACCATCCATTTTTTTCAAAGAAATGGAACTAATAATCCTAAAATTCATATGGAACCAGAAAAGACCTCGAATAGCCAAAGGAATATTGAAAAAGAAAGCCAAAGTTGGTGGCATCACAATTCCGGACTTCAAGCTCTATTACAAAGCTGTCATCATCAAGACAGCATGGTACTGGCATAAAAACAGACACTTAGATCAATGGAACAGAATAGAGAGCCCAGAAATAGACCCTCAACTCTATGGTCAACTCATCTTCGACAAAGCAGGAAAGAATGTCCAATGGAAAAAAGACAGCCTCTTCAATAAATGGTGTTGGGAAAATTGGACAGCCACATGCAGAAAAATGAAATTGGATCATTTCCTTACACCACACACGAAAATAGACTCAAAATGGATGAAGGATCTCAATGTGAGAAAGGAATCCATCAAAATCCTTGAGGAGAACACAGGCAGCAACCTCTTCGACCTCAGCCGCAGCAACATCTTCCTAGGAACATCACCAAAGGCAAGGGAAGCAAGGGCAAAAATGAACTATTGGGATTTTATCAAGATCAAAAGCTTCTGCACAGCAAAGGAAACAGTGAACAAAACCAAAAGACAACTGACAGAATGGGAGAAGATATTTGCAAATGACATATCAGATAAAGGGCTAGTGTCCAAAATCTATAAAGAACTTAGCAAACTCAACACCCAAAGAACAAATAATCCAATCAAGAAATGGGCAGAGGACATGAACAGACATTTCTGCAAAGAAGACATCCAGATGGCCAACAGACACATGAAAAAGTGCTCCATATCACTCGGCATCAGGGAAATACAAATCAAAACCACCATGAGATATCACCTCACACCAGTCAGAATGGCTAAAATTAACAAGTCAGGAAATGACAGATGCTGGCGAGGATGCGGAGAAAGGGGAACCCTCCTACGCTGTTGGTGGGAATGCAAGCTGGTGCAACCCCTCTGGAAAACAGCATGGAGGTTCCTCAAAATGTTGAAAATAGAACTACCCTATGACCCAGCAATTGCACTGCTGGGTATTTACCCTAAAGATACGAATGTAGTGATCCGAAGGGGCACGTGCACCCAAATGTTTATAGCAGCCATGTCTACAATAGCCAAACTATGGAAAGAACCTAGATGTCCATCTACAGACGAATGGATAAAGAAGATGTGGTATATATACACAATGGAATACTATGCAGCCATCAAAAGAAATGAAATCTTGCCATTTGCGACGACATGGATGGAACTAGAGGGTATCATGCTTAGCGAAATAAGTCAATCGGAGAAAGACAACTATCATATGATCTCCCTGATATGAGGGAGAGGAGATGCAACATGGGGGGGTAAGGGGGTAGGAGAAGAGTAAATGAAACAAGATGGGATTGGGAGGGAGACAAACCATAAGTGACTCTTAATCTCACAAAACAAACTGAGGGTTGATGGGGGGAGGGGGGTTGGGAGAGCGGGGGTGGGGTTATGGATATTGGGGAGGGTATGTGAGTGCTGTGAAGTGTGTAAACCTGGCGATTCACAGACCTGTACCCCTGGGGATAAAAATATATGTTTATAAAAAATAAAATTAGGGACACCTGGGTGGCTCAGTTGGTTGGACGACTGCCTTAGGCTCAGGTCGTGATCCTGGAGTCCCAGGATCGAGTCCCACGTCGGGCTCCCGGCTCCGCGGGGAGTCTGCTTCTCTCTCTGACGTTCTCCTCGCTCATGCTCTCTCTCACTGTTTCTCTCTCAAATAAATAAATAAAATCTTTAAAAAAAAATAAAATTAAATTAAAAAAAAAAAACAGAGAAACAAACCCAAAATACACTGTTGCTGGGAATGTAAAATGGTGCAGCCACTGTGGAAAACAGGATAGTGGTTCCTCCTAAAATTAAAAATAGAATTACCATGTGATCCAGCAAATTCACTTCTGGGTTTAAGCAGAATCTGGAAGAGCTATTTATACACTCATGTTCATAACAGTATTATTCACAATGGCCCCAAAGTGTAAAAAACCCAAGTGTCTATCAACATTGATGGAAAAACACATTGGTATAAACATACAAGGTAATATTATTCAGCCTTAAAAAGGAAAGAAATTCTGACACAACCTGCGACATGGATGACCCTTGAGGATGTTACACTAAGTGAAATTCCAGGCACAGGACAAATATCATATGAGTTTACTTATAGAAGTTACCTGGAGTAGCCAGATTCATAGACAGAAAGTTAAAGGGAGGTTGCAAGCAGATAGGGGCCTTAGGGTAAGAGGATGTTATTGTTGAATTGGCACAGGGTTTCAGTTTTGTAAGATGAAAAGAATTCTGGAGACAGATGGTGATGATGGTCGCACAGAAACGTTGATGTATTTAATGTCACTGAATTGTACATTTAAAAATGGTTAAGATGATAAATTTTATGTGTTTTATCACTATTAAAAATAGTAAACAATGACCTCTTGGATTAAAAGGAAATACAAATTATAATTAACGAATATCAAGATTTTAAATAAAAATAAAGTGAACACTTTTAATTTAAATTTAAAATACTTGTTAAATATTTTTAATTTTGCAAAAATGAAACAATCTGCAGTCCTAATGCCAGTCCATCTCGCTGCCAGTTTAAGTTATGGATATTAGATTTCTAAAGTTTTATGCCTAGGTCAACGGGCATATATTTAATTAAATATGCGTTATTTAATATGGCAGATATGTCACCAGGTACACCTGTTGTGAATGCCCTGAATACCTTCAGGACCACAAATTGGGATACGGCAAGAATCAAGAAAAAATGCTCAACACTTGTGGGAAACAAGAGCTCGTTAGTGCCAGAATCTACTGCATTCATGCTCTCTGAGAAGCATTTGACAGGTTAATGAATTTGTCTTTCCTTCTTGAGTTATTTCTGCTCCTCAAGTCTTCATGCCCTTAGGCAGTGCCTATGCTCACAATATTCAGGTACAGTCTTCCCGCAAAGGCAAGACCTGGGGAGCAGTGCTTCCTTGGAGCCTGGAAGAGAAGGCTTAGAGTCATGGGCCATGCTGTGTTAGCTGAGCACCAAATCCCTGGTGACTGAAGCACCCATACATCCCTCAATAAGTTTGTTGTTGGTGTGTGTTTGTGATATGTGGGGCCCTCTAAAAGCACAAGGCCCCTCTTTCTTGGGCCAAAGCATGGCACTGTTGAAGCCGCTCTTGCTATTCCTTAAAATGAAAATGCAACAGTTAGACTCAATCTATCTACACGGTCAAGGCTAGAAGGGACGCTATCCAGATAATTTGTTTGAGCAGGATATTTGGGTTTGAATTTTTCAGATTTCAGCCATATTTTTTTTAGTTCTATGACCTGGGAAGAGTTACTTATGTGTTGTATATCCAGATTTTCTCATCTCTAAAATGGGGATTAAAATAGGACCTATGTCATTGCATTGAGTGAAGATTAAATGAGTAAATACATGTAAAATTCTTAGCAGGATAGTTGGCCCAGGGTGGGGGGGTATCAGTGATAATGGTGATGATGATTTGGATGGTGAGGCAGATCTTGGGGAAAATTCATGTTACATTACATTACATTACATTACATTACATTACATTACATTTTCTGGGATAGACTGGCTGGTACTTAGAATTAAGAGAATTGTTTGGATGAGGGTGTGACTAAGTCATCAAGATCTGAGGGACAGGTAATGTTCTTTAAATCTGGAATATAGAACACGGCTTTCTGAGGCACCCAGCAACCTATGAGATAGTTGTGTGGCTGGCTGAGCAAACCCAGAATGACCACTGATGGTATTAAGAACATCAGGTTCTCTCAAGAACTTGAATACTCTCAGGATACACAGCAAATATCTGAGTGTTTACTTGTCAAGTTTCAGGGCCACAGGGAGACCTTAATGTCCAGGGAAAAGGTCTTTGCCTGAAGTTGAGTGACTGATTGATTGGAAGGCCTGCTTTGATGAGAACTGACTTCATCTATCTCATTTTGTGTACAAACTTCATAACAATATTGTTCCATTTCTTTGCTGAACTGTGGACCATCTAAGGGAGAGAAAAGGAAAAAGCAAAACAAAACAAAAAAACTTCAAAGGTAATTTTTTTCTGCTCCAAAAACAGTCTTGGGTTTTTTGGTTTAACAGAGAATTGAGAAGTAAGCATGCATCATTTATTTCTATGCAAAAAACATTCTTCACTTCAAACAGCAATTAGTGATAACATTTCTATCTCGTGTGGTGATGAGATTTTTATGCTAATCATCACATAGCAGTAAATTAATCATTTGGGCACAGTTAGAGAGAATGTATATTTCATGAGACAGATATAGATATCAAGATCTGTTTGATATTTACTCAAGGTAAACGGGAAGCATCTCGAATTATTATGAAGGGAGCTTACTGAGCAAATAGGACTAGGTGGTGATGAAATGTATGCAGCGGAGAAGCATGAGGATTTTCAAAACACTCTTGGCATCATTAGTGTAATTATTGTGAGGAAGGTGGAACACTCCGGGGAACCTAAACTCCAAATCATTCGCAGATGCATCAGAACCCTCGAAGCCGCATCTTAACGATGTCAAGGGCAAAATCAGCAATTGACCTCCTTTCCCTGAATCCCCTCCTTTTTCTGTTGCAGAATTCACCCTTTTCACATTACACAATATTTAAATGGGTTTCTCTTCTCAATTTGCACTTAAGTCTACTCAGCCAAATGAATCAGAAAAGCAACTTGACCCTGAAGTCAAATTGGAAAGCTGCTGCATGTGCAGGAAACAGGGCACCACTCACATGATACACCATTTCTTAGCAGATGAACGGTTCCTTTTACAACAATTTATGGAAAGTAAGATAATGCTACTAAAAAATCCCATATAGCTATAGTTACTCAATAGTATGTGCCAGGCTCCCTGACTATCTGGTAGACCTAAGCAATTACGATGTTCAGGTTGTCATGAGTTCTTTTTCAGATTCCTTCTTCCACCCTTTTATTTTTCCAACTCTCTTGTATTTCTCCTATATAACCAGTGCTATTGATAACCACACTCACCAACACACTCCCCTGCCTGCACATATTTATGGTCTCCCAAACCAGCCCCTCTATACTCCTCCAATAAGGCAGCAGTAAGGGGACCAGTTAGGAAATTTCTTATACCATTTGGCCTTAGGTAATTTTTCTTTTTTTAGTCCCTAGGGAAATAAACAACTCGCTGGGGAAAGGCAAAAAGATGTAATAAGAGCCACTTCCTAAAAGCCATTTCTAGGATATAGGTAATGGGCTCTGATAATTCACAGATGCCATTTATTTTTAATCTCAGTCTTTGGGCAGTTCGTGAAATCCCTGAGAATCCACATTCCCAAACTGGAATCAAGTCATGAGAAAAGAATGAATTAAAATGTACAAAATAGGGGTACCTGGTTGGCTCAGTGGGTTAAAGCCTCTGCTTTTGGCTCAGGTCATGATCCCAGGGTCCTGGGATCAAGCCCTGCATTGGGCTCTCTGCTTGGCAGGGAGCCTGCTTCCCTTCCTCTCTCTCTCTGCCTGCCTCTCTGCCTACTTGTGATCTCTGTCTGTCAAATAAATAAATAAAATCTTAAAAAATATATTTTAAAAAATGTACAAAACATAAAATAAATATGATTGTATACATTGGACAGAAATTACTGACCTGATATGCACTTCTGACCAAGCGGAAGTAACAAGAACCAGACTTGTCTTTGGGTATTAACCAATTAAAAATCCAAATAAAGCATATGAAACAAGACAGTGGACATGAGGAAATATGGTGCCTAAGAGACAGGAAACAAATGGGGTGAGCTCCATGCTGGCCCTAGATTACTGCTTTAGGAGTTCCAGTTGCAGTTCCATTTCCAGTTCAGAGAAGGGAAACCCAAGCAGAGGCCAGCCCACTGTGAGTTGAGGAGAGGGATCTGAATGTTTCTGGAAGGCCAAGGTAGCTGGAGTTCGTAAGATACACTCTTAGAGAAGAGAGAGCCTCACAGAGCAAGAATGTGAGAGATCTGCAGAGGGTCTCCTTACCCCTCCCCTAAATCTGAATTCTGCAAGTTCTGTTGTGGAGGTGGTTTGGGAGCATGTGTGTATTATGCTATTATTCAGTTGTAGAAATGTTTTAATTTCAATTATGATTTCTTCTGTGGCTCATGGTCACTTAATGGTCATTTCTTCATTTCGTTAAGTCACTTACTTTCCAAACTTACATTTTTTTAGTTGATTAGCCCATTGTGGTCACCAAATATGATAACAAATTTATTGAGCCTTTTTTTTTCCTTACTCCATTTTTTGGGAGGTTGTTTTACATTCTTCCTCTATTCTCTTGTGGTTACCCTAGAAGACTTAACTTTTATATTTAACTTAGCAAAACCTAATATTATCTGCTAGAGCAATACAAGGACCTTAGAACACTAATTCCTATAACTTCCCTTTTTATTTATGTTTTTCTAGCCAAGCGTCTTTTCTTTTCAAATTCTAGATTATTGCATTATTTTATTTAGTTCGTATTTGTTTAAAATGTTTGCCACTCTCTCTGCTCTTGATTTCTATTGAGCTGCCAGACCGAGGTGATGAGGTGATCGATTAAGACAATTAGCCAAAATGATATTAACAATAATGCCTTTATTATTCACTGAGACAGTGTAAACAAGATGCAAAGATAGGCACCAGTTCCCCAGTGTTTCATTTTCCCCTACAGAATGGTGCCAGGCAAGAGTCAGGGGAATCAGCATAGATTGGGGGAAATCTTTCCGCCAAAGAGCTTTGAAAAAAAGACACCCACCATTTTATGGACTTGGGGTGGGGCCAGGAAGGAGAGAGGGAGGAGATAGGGCCAAAAGTGGAAAGAACTGAGTCAGAGTAGACAAAAGTATCTTAGTCAAGATTCCCGAAAGGAGGCCTCTGAATGGAGATGTTGGGCTTGGAATGCAGATGTGTTTATGAGCATGGCTGGCCCAGAGGTCAAGTCCTTGACCGCAGCTCCCTTCAGAAAATGATAAGCTATATACCAAATCTTATGTGAGGAGGATAGCTTTCCTCTGTGAGGCCTGCCAGGCAAAGCCCTTGTAATTGCCTGTAGTTGGCCTTAAAAGATCACACATAGATTTTTCGTGTGGAGCCAGACTCTTCATTTCTTGTCTTCACGCTAGGACCATAGAATTTTGCCAGGTGTACACATTTTCACATTTTCTTTAGTGAAGATCTGCTGGTGGTAAACTCTGTTTTGGTCTACCTGAAAATATCCTTATTTTGTTCTCATTCTTGAATGGTACTTTTACTGAGCATAGAATTTTGGGGTTGATAATTGTTGTCTCTTAGCACACTGAAGATATCTTTCCAATGTCTTCTGACTTTGCATTGTTGCTATTACTAAGAAGTTAGCTGTTATTAATTGTTGCTCCTTTTAAAACAATCCATCTCTTCTCTCTTGGTTCAAAGATCTTCTCTTTTGTGGTCAATAGTTTCTCTACAACATGTCTTCATGTAGATTTCTTCTCATTTCTGCTGTTTGGGATTCACTGGGCTTCTCGACTATGTGAAGTGATCTATTTTATTATTTCTGGAAGATTTTCATTTATTATTTCTTCTTATTCTTATGTTCTATATTATTTTTTCTCATTTATTATAATTCTTCATCCTACTTTTTCTATTTTGCAGCCCTGATTAAATATATATTAGATGACTAACTCTATCCTTCATATTTCTTAATCTTTCATTCATATTTTCCATATCTTTTTCATTTTGTGCTAAATTCTCATTAGTTTCATTATTCTTTCAGTTCATGAATTCTCTCATCTACAGTTAAACTGGCTAATTTTTAAATTTCACTTACAGTTGTCCATATTTCTTGAGGTTCTGTTTTTTTTCAATATGACTGTTCACTTTTTATAGCCCTGTGCTCTCTTACTCCATTCAATCTCTTCTTTTAATTCCTTGAATGTAATAGAGTTTAGAAAATTCTCAATCTAAAAATTCCAATATCAGAGTACATTGCAGGTTAATTATGGTTTTTATTTATTTATTTTTTAAGTTTGTTTTTGCTCAGAATGTCATGGTTCTCTGTTTTAAAAATTTTTTTTTCTTTTGACTGTGAGTTCATATTTATTATAGCTTTATTTATGGGAATTTCTTCAGACACTCACTTACCACTTATTCAATAATGGTAATTTTCCTTGTAGTCTTCAAATTTATTTTTGGTTCACCATAGTATTGATGTATAATCCTTTGAGGTCTCAGTTTTATTGGGGGTTCTCTAGTATCCCTAATATGGCAGGCTTTGGGATTTGTCTAGAGTCCTCTGAGACCTGAAAGGCAGCGAAAATGGAAGTGAAGTTTGCCACCTTCTGCAAATTTTCTCAGAGAGAAAGCTGGTTTAATGTTCTGTGTCTCCCTCTTGGTTCTTCCCTTCACCTAGTTTTTTGTCTAACATTCTTTGCCTTTTAACCAGTTAACTCATTTATTTAAGAAAGTGTTTCTCAGATGGTATCCAGAATTTTTGTTTTTCAGGTTAAGGGTCAAAGTACCAGTTTGCTGCCTTGCCAGAAATGAAAGACCTATTGTATCTGCCAATTCTTTTAGTTATTACCATTAATAAAACTGATACTTTGTCTGCTCTTTCTGGATATTTAATTATATGTATGTTAGATGCCTTGATACCTAATTACATGTATGTTAGACCACATACACATTAGATCACAACTCTTGAAAGCTCCATTCTTTTTTTTTTTATTTTTTTATAAACATAAAATGCATTAGCCCCAGGGGTACAGGTCTGTGAATCGCCAGGTTTACACACTTCACAGCACTCACCATAGCACATACCCTCCCCAATGTCCATAACCCCACCACCCTCTCCATACCCCCCTCCCCCACCCACACCACCCTGTTTGTTTTGTGACATTAAGAGTCTCTTATGGTTTGTTTTCCTCCCGATCCCATCTTGTTTCATTTATTCTTTTCCTACCCCCCAAAACCTCCATATTGCATCTCCACGTCCTTTGAAAGCTCCATTCTGATCCTTGTTTGTTTTCCTTCACTAATTCTTCCTTTTGTGCTTTAGTTTGGGCAATTTTTATTGACCTATTTTTGAGTTCATCTATTCTTTCCTCAGCCTTGTTCAGTCTGCTAAAGCACCCAACAAGGAAATGCTTCATCTCTGTTATTATATTTTTTGTTTTGGCATTGACATTTGACTCTTTTATAGTTTTCATCCCTATGTTGAAATTCTCCTCTGTTCATACACATCGTCCTGGATCTTTAATGTATCAGTCACAGTTATGTTAGAGTCCCCTCTGATAGTTCCAGCCTCTGGGTTATCTCTTAGTCTGGCTCTCTTATTTGCTTTAACTCTTGACTATGCACTTGTTTTTTTCTTGCAGTTAAAAAAAATTTTTTTTAACTGAATACTGGACATTGTGTGGGAAGAACAGTAGGTATTGTTCCCAGAGTGGGCAAGGATCAATGTTTTTGCTCTATTAGGCTCTGTAAGTATTATTTAGCCTCACTGGGTCTCAACTGCACTAACAGAAAAATGGGAATAAGCCCCAACTTCATAGAAATACTGTATGAAATATGTAAAACATAAATGTAAAATATTATCATCACTTACCTGGTGATAGGCCTTAGTACTTATGTTTAGTAAGGCAACTAGATTATATATACTTGATTTTTATCTCCAAATGGTGACATCTTTTTTTCCTGTTAGTTAAAAAACTCACATTTCATTTAAAAAATTCTAGTGAGATGAAAATGTACAAATTAGAAAGCCAAATGCCTCTACACATTCAATTAAGACCATACTACAATTTTGCATTCCTCGACTCCTTCAAAAAAAAAACATAAAAATTGGTGTCACTGTATTTGATTCAATGTTTAGGAACACACACATGAAAACCAGAGATCTTCCAAATATTTATTGAGTATTTACTTTCAAAGTAGAAACAATAATTTTCACAGGTGGTATAAAGGTCCCCACTGTGATCCCTACCATATTTTGACTGTATGTGGGAGTGGGGATCATTTCTTCCTTTAGAAACAGAGAATTTGGAAAGTATTGAGAAAGATGGTAACAGAAAGTATGAGAAAGTATTATGCTCTGAAAATGGATCAGGTGAGATCAAACTGTTAGTTGAAGAGGCACTTCCTGGAGCTGCATTCCTAGAATTCCTGGCAAGAAAGGACAAAAGTGTTTGCTTGCTTGTTCTTGTTAAGACCTGGGCAGCATTTCCTCCATGTCTGCGATGACATAAGAGACAACAGCCCAAACAGCAGCAGCCACATTCATCTGCTTTGGATCCATGACAGTCATGGTATCTCCATGGGAGTGATGGAAGGAGAAATATTTATAGAGGTCATCAACTAGACTGGCTCCTGGGAAGGAAAGAGAAAGAATTTTTTTTAAATTAACATTTAATGTTTATTTGCTTCAGGAGTACAGGTCTGTGATTCATCAGTCTTACACAGTTCAGAGCGCTCACCATAGCACATACCCTCTCCAGTACCCATCCCTCAGCCACCCCATCCCTCCCACTCTCCTTCCCTCCAGCAATCCTCAGTTTGTTTCCTGAGATTTAGAAACTCTTATGGAGACACATCGTAAGAGGCTCTTGATCTCAGGAAGAGGAAGAATTCTTAGTGAAGTATTTCGACAGAGATGTGGAAGAACTGCTCAGAAACCACTGCTCAGAAACTACTCTTCCCCACTTCACTCTTCCTGGTCCTACTGTGCAGGCTACCATGGCAAAATCATTACTCTCCCAGGCTGTCTGGCAGCAAGAAATGGCCAAGTGGACACCATACTTACTACAAGGATATGAGTGGCAGGCTTTAGGAGAGTTCTAGGAAAGTCTTTACTTTCCCAACAAGAGTCAGGAAAATGCCCTTGTGCTGTGTTAAAAGTAGATGAAAAAAAAAAAAAAGTAGATAAAAAGTTTGGAAGTGCATGGGGCTAAAAGGCCCCACACTAAAAAGGGCCAAGTGTAAAGACAAAAGGAGCCTGGATTTAGAAAACATCGCTAGGCCACTGAACAGGCTCTCCAATGCCTACTTCTGGACTGTTGGCCACATAAAAGAAAATAAACATTTATTTGTTTAAGTAACTGATACAAATATCCTATTTATTTATAAAAAGATAACATTTGCAGGGCGTCTGGGTGGCTCAGTTGGTTAAAGCCTCTGCCTTCAGCTCAGGTCATAATCCCAGGGTCCTGGGATCGAGCCCTGAATCGGGCTCTCTGGCCCCAAATTGGGCTCTCTGCTCAGCAGGGATCCTGATCCCCCCGTCTCTCTCTGCCTGCCTCTCTGCCTGCTTGTGATCTCTCTCTGTCAAATAAATAAAATCTTAAAAAAAAAAAAAAAAGATAACATTTGCTTTTGTATCTGCCAGAGTGCAAATTATGTACCTTCCTGGATACAAAAAAAGCCCATACTCTTTTGCTCAAGGTTTCTTCTCAAATCATGGAGGGAAGGATATGATACTTTCCATAAAATTTCCCAACAACCTCCAAGGGCATTAGCAGGTACCTCTGCCCCACTTACCAGCTTTCTTCTTTCTCTAGTGAAGCTTTTCTCTAGCTTCCACCATGGACCACAGCCCTGGGGAGTCTCTGCCACCCCTTAGTCAACCTTAGGAACCTCCTGGGCCCAGTTTGTGGATTCCAACGGCAGTTCTTTATCCTCTGGCCTTATTAACTTATTTACGTACTGTCTTATCGTGAACTACACACACATAAGGTTGCAGAGAACGCAAGTGTGTATCATGATGGGTGACAATATATAAAAGTACGCGTATGTCCACAGTCCAGTGCAAGGAAGATATTACCAGTACCTCTGAAGCCCATTTTATGAGTTCCTCCACCCCTTGCCAATCCCTTCCTCCCTCCAGAGGTACCCATTTTTCCATTCTGCTTGTGTGTTAATCACTCCTTGACTTTTTAAAAAATAGTCTCACTGTATGTTTATATGGCATTATAAATAAAAAAATAAATAATTGTTTAACACTGTCTGCCTTTAAAACATAGACACCAGATATATTTCTGTGATTTGCTTTTTCCCACTCAGTACATTTAACTGTAGTATTTTCATTTTTTATTGCAGTATATTATTTCATTGTATTTATTTATCCATTTTCCTGATGATGGACATTCAGGTTGCTTCCAGTTGTCTGTTACTATATGTTGCTAGCAGCATTCTTTAGCATCTAAATAAAGGAATGGAATTCCTGGGCTATAGAGTAGGTGTGTGCTCAATTTTATCATGTAATTCTAAAATGTTGCCCTTTTCAATGTGCACTTCTGTTGTCAGTATCTGAGTCCTCCTCTTGTCTTACATCCTCTCTAGCACTTGCTCTTGTGAGGCTAATATTTGCTAATCTGGTGGGTATGAAATATTATCTCATTATGGTTTTAACTTTGTTAGAATTATTAATGAGATTGAACATGTTTTCATATATGTATTTTTGTCATTTATGTTTTCTCTTTTGTGAAATTATTTTTGCTCATTTTCAATAGATTTATCTTTTCTTATTGATTTGTAGGAATTCTTAAAATATTTTAGATACTAAGAATAAGAAGTATCTGAATTACTACTAGTAGCTTAGTTACTACTGCTTTCTATGTCTTATAATCTGGCAGAGCAAATTCTGTCACCTTCTCTTCCTTCCCCTTCAGGAATGTCTTCCGATTCTTAACTGATCTTTCACATGAAGTTTGGAATCATTTTTAAATTGTATAAAAAATATTCTTGGAATTTGATGGAGAATGTGTTAATTCACATATCAATTTCAGGAGAACTCACATCTTTTATTAGGATATTGTGTTCTTATCCATGAAAATGGTGTATATCCATGAAAATGTTTCTATTTATTGAAGTCTTTTGTAGCATCTTTAAAGTTTTGTGATGCAGCTTGCATACCTTTTGTTATCTTTTCTCCAAGGCTTATACTTTTTGTCGCTAATTGTAAATTATACATTTAAAAAACCGGCTTTTTCTGTTTGTGGCTATCCTTTTTTAGCATCAAGGATATATCTGATTCATTAAAAGGCAGGTGTTCCTTCTTTTGTATACTCTGGAGCAGTTTGTGTAAGATTAGAATGATTCGTTTCCTGTTTTTTTTTTTTTTTTTTTTTTTTTTGTTTTTTTTTTTTTTTGTAGAACTCTTTACAAAACCATCTAAGTCCCGGCATCTGGGTGTCTGGGTGGTTCAGTCATTAAGTGTCTGCCTTCAGCTCAGGTCATGATCCCAGGATCCTGGGTTGGAACCCTGCATCAGGATCCCTGCTCAGCAGGAAGCCTGATTCTCCCTCTCCCACTCCCTCTGCTTGTGTTCCCTCTCTTGCTGTGTCTCTTTCTATCAAATAAATAAATAAAATCTAAAACAAACAAACAAACAAACAAACAAAAACAAAACCCAAAAGAACCCATTTAAGTCTGATAATTTTCTTATGGTAAATATTTTAACTAATGATTCGATTTCTATCCTGGTTATTGGGCTACTGGGATTTTGTATTTTTTCCTGAATTAACTTTGGAAATTATACTTTTTAGGAATGTGTGAGTTTTGCCCAAATATTCAAAATAATCAAAATCAAAATAATCAGCATGAAATTATCAGTAATATCCTGTTTTTATCTCTGTTTATGTCTGCATGTATAGGAATGAACTTTTTTTCATTCTCCATATTAGTTATTAGTGTCTTCTCTCTTTTTTGTTCATCAGTCTTGTCAGCAGTTTGTCAGTCTTATTAGTCTTTTGGAAAAAAAGGCAGGGGGAGCGCCTGGGTGGCTCAGTCATTAAGCATCTGCCTTCAGCTCAGGTCATGATCCCAGGGTCCTGGGATGGAGCCCTGCATCAGGCTCCCTGCTCAACGGGAAGCCTGATTCTCCCTCTCCCACTCCCCTGTTTGTGTTCCCTCTCTTGCTGTGTCTCTGTGTGAAATAAATAAATAAAATCTTTTAAAAAAGAAAAAGAAAAGAAAAAATAAAGACAACTTTTTTGAACACTCTACTATAGAGTGGTTTTCCTTCCATTGATGTCTACTCATATTTATTATTTCCCTCCTTCTTCCTTATTTGCTTTTTTTAAAATTTGCTTTTTGCTTTATTTGCTTTTGCTTTTCTTTTTCTAACATCTTGAGGTGAATGTTCAGTTTATTGCTTTGCAGTGTTCTGTCTCCAGCATAAGCAATAAGGCTACAATCTTCCTCCTACTGCTGCTTCAGCTATCTATATCCCACCAACTCTGAGGAGTATTGTCAAGATCACTGAGTTCTAAATATTCACCAATTCCTGGTTTGATTTTTTTCTTTGACACATAAGTTAGAATGTGTTTTCGAATTTTTAAAATGCATGGGGTTCCCTTATTTTATCATTACTGATTTCTAATTGAACTGATAGAGAATGCAGGTTATATGATACAGATTCTTTTCAATCCATTGAGATTTTCTCTGTGGCCTATTGTGTGATCCATTTTTACAAATGTCCCATGTGTGGAAAAGAATGTGATTCCTGTGTGTTGTGTATATGTGTGAGATCATGCTTGTTTCTTCAAATCTCTTAACACTTAACGGATTTATTTTCTATTTGAGCTATCAATTTTCAGAGGGATATGTGAAACTGTCCCTCTGTGATTTTGGATTTTTTTTTCTTGCAGTTCCAGCAATTTCTTTTTTATATATTTCAAACTTACACTATTATGGGCACACAAATTTAGAGTTACAGCTTCCTGGTAAATTGAACATCTTTATTAATGCATAGTTATCCTCTTCATTTTTAGTAATGCTTTTTTTCTTGAAGTTAGTTTTTCCTAATACTTAATACAGCCATACCTTCTTCCTTTACCCTAGTATGTCTTCTCCCATTATTTTTACTTGCACTCTTCCTTCCTTCTCATGTTTTTAGAGGCTTCTCTTATGAAGACTTTAAAGCTGAATTTTAAAAATCTAGTCTAACAGTCTGAATTTTAACTGGACAGTATAATTTCTTTATGAAGATTGTGATTACTATTAAGTTGAATTCATTTATGGCATCCTAGTTTTTGCTTTCTATTTGTTAGTTGTGTTTTCTAGATTTTTTTTTTCTCCCTTTCCTTTCTTGCCTTCCTCTGTGTTGATTTTTCCCCCTATCATTCTTTCTTTCTCTCCAATCTACTAGTTTGGAGGTGACACACTTTATTTCAATTCCATCAGTGGAGACCCTAGAAATCTTAGCTCACATATTTAGCCAAAGTTAATCAATATCTTATATAAGTACACTAGGGTCCTTTTGTCTCCAGATGCACTCACTGCTCATTCAAAACCATGATCCAGGGAAACAGATTGGCAGATACCGTCACACAAATGCCAGGCTCCTGAGTTTTCTTACCTCTATAAATTCTTGCTTTATCATTTTTCATCTCTGAGGAATTTCCTTACTTTGCCTCATTAAGCCATGTATTATAGAAAGACAGTTATAGTTTTATCCAAAATAGTTTTTTGGGGGAGGAATGTGTCTATAAACTTCTGCTCTACCATGTTAATAGAGTTCTCTTCCTATAGTCCTCTACTTCCTGCCCTGTGGATTGGACCCTGTTGTTCCTATGATCTTCGTGGCCTTAGGATGCTGTCTAGATTTTCTCTATCCCAGCCCAAGATTTTAAAACTTTGTGCCAAGGTTTACCTCTATCTATGTCCCTAAACTTCTTGTTCTGAAGTAGAATTTGGATTTATCTCCATTCATATTTCACACTGAGTTCAGCTATAGTGCTATTAAACAAACATAAGCCAGTGAAGCAAAAAAAAAAAAAAGTATAAAAGAAAAATTCAGTGGTCACCTCTGACAACTAATGACCCCAGTGCCTGCCAGGAAATATCCAAAACAGGGTGTATTAAGCTGACAATGCCTATCAAACCCTTCACCTGTGTGGAGGAAAGTCCTTCCAATTCAATGATTTTTCTTTCTAAACTGGTAAAACATCTTTTCTGTTAGCCCATAGCTCTAAAAAAGTGGGATCTCACCATCATCCAGCCTGATAATGTAAAACCGTCAGTGGATAGGCTGGAGTTGAGGCCCACAAATATTCAGAAGGTTCGATCCAGTTCAATTGGGCAATTGTACTTGAGTTCCTACAATACTCTGGGCAGTGGTCTAAGTATTGAGGCAGACGTAAAGACGAAAAAGACACAGCTGCTTCTGTCTTTCAAAAGAGAGCTTTTGACAGAGTGTCCACAAGCAATAATAACACAGAATATACTGAGTGCCATGAGGAAAGGACAAAGAAATAGCAGATGCCTCATGTATCTGAATGACCTTCTTTGGCCTCTAGACTAGGTCCTCTTGCTGTGTGCACTCCATACTTCTCTTATAATCTCCACCACCTTTTGTTATAATTTTATGTTTGACATCTGATTTCCCCACTATACTGTAAACTCTCTGAAGGTAATGCCTCTGTTTTGTTCTCTGCTCTGTCACCAATGCTTATAATATAGTGCCAAATAAAAGATGAATGTGTATTTGTTGAGCTAATGAATGAAATTGGTGAATTTTATGAGTGAACTGGGTCTTGAATGTGCTGTACCAGTCAGAGTCCTTGTAGGAAACAGATGGGTCCTCCAAAAAAGTAACGTGGAGAGTTTGATGGAAGGATTATTTACAAAGAGTGGTTGGGCTTAAATAAAGCTCAGAAGAGATGCTGAAGCATCCCAAGGCTGGCAAGAAAGAGACATTACCACTCCTAGGTTTGGAAGGCAAAGAGAGCAGCTCTGGCTGCAGGAGAGGGTCACCAGGGGAGCCATGGCTATTTGTAGAAGTCAGGGAATCAATCAGTTTCCTGCCGGTGCCTCCTGTATCCTATGGGGCCTCCCCATGGCCAAACCCAATCATAAGCCAGAGGGAAGGAGTGATTTGTTAATATGCAGTCCATAGCAGTCTCCAGGGCCACAATAGAGAAAGGTCAGGATTGATACGGAGTGGTAAAAGAGAATTTTAACATAAGTACTTAAGATATCAACAGACAAGAGATGGAGTGAAGACATTCCAAGTGAAAGAGTATATGAGCATTTCAGTTTGGGTGATGTGTTTGTGTGGGTAACTTAGGTTAATTATTGGCAGATAAATTACTGGGTAACCAACTGTGGAAGTCCTGAATATTAGGCTGAAAATAGATGGAATGTATTAGGCTGAAAATAGATGGAATGGGGAGACTTTGGGAACCAAAGGGCAGGAAGGCAGGGAGACTAGAGTTCCATCTTAGGGACATCTCCAGAGGAATGTAGAGGTGGAGTTGTGTAAACATCATGGTGGTGAAGAGAAGGCTAGAGAAGAGGTATCATCTGGGGGCAGGTGACAAAGACCAGGGCCACCTGAGAATATCCTAGTTTCTGAAATTCTCTAGAAAGCATATGGATGAAGATAATCAAAATTCACAGTGAAAAGGCCAGAGGTCCATTTTAAAACCAGAAGATTCCTTATGTCATGATCTCACAGCACACCCAGGAGAGACAAATCTGTTTGCTTACTTTGGTAGGAGCAAGAAGCATTTTAACAGAAACTGTGACATTTTAGAACCAGCTGAGCCTGTGAGGAGCATATGCTGTCTGGATCCCGGAGAGCTTCAGGTGGAATACAAAGTCATGTACAAGTTAAGGACAAAGTCAAGAGTGAAGTTCAAAGAATGAAAGTCACCAAGGGTAGATGGAAGATGAATTAGAATCATGTACACGAAGAAACAGGAAAGGACATTTCACTCCAGTAGACAGAGTATGGCTCACTTGGGGTTGTTTTCCTGCAATCCAGCGCTTCTTAAAGATACTGCATGATGGGTTATGGGAAAGGCTCCAAATTCCAGACTGAAAAAATAGAAGCAAGATAGACTTGTGTGTGCCCTCTCCAGGCCTCTGAAATTCCCGTTCAGTCTCGGACTGAAAGAACTTGCCTGCCAGATGGGTGGGAATTTGGCTGCCTCCCCTCACAACTGGAGCATTACAGAAGGCATTTCCTCAGAGATCATCGAAGTTCCCATGAACATTTTATATAACTAAAACAACTCCAGAAAATCTGATATTACCAATGAGAATGCTGATAACCACAGGCGATAGGAGGTGGGCCCGTTGGCTGCCTTGCAGCTTTGCCTCCGCAATTTCAAGGAGATATTTTATCAGTGACAGCTACTAATCTAAAAGACCAGCACTGAGGGAGAGCCTGCATTTCAATTTCTGAGAGCACCTGACATGCTCTCTTGGGTGGAGGGAATGTTAACTCTCCCTGGGGATAAATTGCAGTCTCTTTTGACAGGTATATGAGCTCTGAACAGGGAATCATCAAATGCTTTTTAGAAATAGAAAGCTGGTAGGAAGTAGTCTGCTCTGAAGGCCAAGATTCACCCCCTGGAAATAAACTACAGCATTATTAGGGTAGTTCACTGTTAGGAAATTATTTCTAAGGGACACTTGGAATTTAAGGATGTGAAGACATGTATCCTTGAGTATGTCATCCAAGAAGGTAGACCTACACAGGGAGATATAGCTGAGAACACTACAGGTGTTACAGTCAGATAGGCCTAGGTTCAAATTCAAACTCTTCTGCTTAATAACTGGGTGACTTTGGGTGAATCATATAAGGCCTTTTTAGCCTTAGTTTTCTCACTCATGAAATGGGGCTCCTAGGATCTGACTTTCAAGGTTCTAGTCAAAATTAGTAGGCATTCAATTAATACTTTATTACAGATATTAGAGATCCATAGGGATGACCCGATATACACACAGCAACTTGATCAATTAAATGCAACTTGGAGGGCTTAAAGTTCGAATTTAGTAAGTTAAAGTTCCGACAAGTGTTCTTTTTTTTTTTTTTAAAGATTTTATTTATTTGACAGAGAGAGAGAGATCACAAGTAGGCAGAGAGGCAGGCAGAGAGCGAGGGGGAAGCAGGCTCCCAGATGGGCAGAGATCCGGATGTGGGGCTTGATCCCAGAACCCTGAGATCAGGACCTGAGCCGAAGGCAGAGGCTTAACCCACTGAGCCACCCAGGTGCCCCCTGACAAGTATTCTTAAAGATGAAATAGCTGGGCCATGATGTCTATTCTATATGACCCCACCTCGACCTGGTTTGGATTATTTTTCCTTCTCCTCCCTCCCATCCCTTTCTCTCCTCTCTGAACCTTTTTCTATAAACATTCATGTCAGAAAATACTTTCCAGCTGTGTGACTGGGTGAAGATGGTCCAATGAATATTATAAGAAATATCCAACCTGCCCCATACTGTTCACAGCAGATTCCAATCTTCACAGAGAGATCTCAGTAATGACTATGGTCATGCAGGATACTGGAACAAGATTGAATACCTGCTAATTCCTGAAAAGATCGGGGGGGGGGGAGCAAATATACAAAGATTCTCATAGCCTCCTCTTTTCATAGGTTGACTCTCATTCATTTGTAATCAGTGGATTTTCATATACACAAATTAGGCAATTCATGCAATGAGAAGTTTTTGAAAGACATTTGAAAGCTTTGAAAATTTAAATTCAAGTCTGTTATTTCAGCACATACATTGGCTGCTGCAATGTTGCATGAAAGATGCACTAACAGGCAATCAGCTGTGGAAAATCCATTTCTCCTTTATAAACAGATCTTGCACAGTCTGGGGTATGCAATTTAATTGCAATGGAATGTATTACAGACATTCCTCTGATCATAATTGTGGGGTTAGAGAAGAATGTTATGGTCTTAACTTATTCCCTGCAAGAAAATGGTCCCCCTAGTATCTATAAAATCTAAAAAGACATTTAAACTTTAATTACAATTATTATTTCTTTTAGCAACATTATCAACGAAAAACATTATTGCCAAAACAATTAGAAAATCAATTCATGGACTTTGCAGACATTTAATCTTTTTTTTTCAAAAAGGACAGTTTTATCCCTGTGGTATTAAATCTCATTGAAAATTGGAGTAAGAAGCAGTTAATTAATATCTTCCTAACCCATAGCTCTCCAGAAAAGAAAGCAACTTCTAAGCAAAAAAGGAAAACAAAAACAGAAAACCCAGTAAATGAAAAGAAAGGACAAGACAAGAAAGGGAAGGGAAAAAATCTCCAATCAAAACTCCATAAAAAGTATTATAATTTTAGTTTCTAAACTCTTAATTTACCCAAGAATTGCCGAGTCTGTGCTAAAAAGGTTCAGGCATAAGCCTGTACCTTCTCTTTGTAAAGCTTGGATTGGCTGCTGGGATAACCTGGACTACATAGTTTAAGTCAACACCGCCAGACCTGGTGAGCTCCATTTCACATGTACCTGAACTCTGTGATAATGATTCATCTTTCCATAAAGTTGAAGAGTACAGAGCAGCAGCAAGACTAATTAATCCCTGCTGCATGAAGCTGGTACTACAGACTCACACATAGGAGGAGTAACAAGGACGCTGTTTGTTGAGTGCTTCTTGTGTGCTTAGGGCTTTATGGAGATTATTCCATGTAGTTCTCCCAGTGAGCCCATGAAGGGATGATCATCATGTGTCATTAACAGATGGAAAATAGATTTAAGGAACTTGTCTAAAGTCATACAATAATAAGTATTAGAGATAGGATTCAAATCTAGGTGTCTCTGATCTAAAAACTGTACCCTTAACCAGTGTTCTCTACCTTCTCTCACTGCCCTATCCCAGGAATCTATAACTTTCTCCCTAGTGGGAAACAATTTGCACAATTTATCCCATTCACTGGTCTGGCCCCCCATACTTATTTCTGCCTCATGACATGAAGACAGAAATTCAAATAGGAGGTGTCCTGGATCATGAAACAGTGAAGATTTGAATTATGTTCATACAGTGGACAGCCTGGGACCACCTATCAGAAGATGAACAGCAGAGCCCATCTGTCACCAAGTCCTTTGCTCTGTCTGGGCCACACTCTCAAGGGCCTGCCAGTCCTCTTGAGAGTTTCTGGATGGTTCTATCTAGAACTCCTCCACTCTGATCTCTCATTATCCCACTTTTCACTGTCTAGAAGTACATATATTTTTGAAGTTTTTATTTATTTATTTGCCAGAGAGAGAGCATGAGAAACAGCAGAAGCAGGGTCCTTGCTGAGCGTGGAGCCTGACGTGAGACTAGATCCCAGGACCCTGAGATCATGACCTGAGCCAAAGGCAGATGCTTAACCGACTAAGCCACCCAGGTGTTCCTAAAAGTATATTATTCTTGTAACAGTTTTATTATTTGCTGACTGTCTGTCTTTCCCATTGGGATATAAGCTCCATAAGGGCAAGAACTTCGTCTTTTTGTCCCACTTCCCAATGCCTAGCATGTAATAGAACCTCAATAAATATTTGCTGACTCACTAAATGGATAAATAAAAGAATTTATTAAATACCAAATTGGACAAAAGTAGAGAAGAATATTGATTGATTTTATCCTCTCTCTACAGCAACTTTTGATAAGTAAAGCCTGCCTTCCAGGGATACTACTCTCAGCTCTTGCCAAGTGGCTCTTATTTCTAAAAACATGTGATATGTCATATACAAGCTGAGATCCAAATGCTCTCTTATGGATTACACAATATGTTCTTATACCTTCCACCACTGTTAGAGAAATCAACCACAACTTGAAAATAGGGCAAAAAGGTGGGCAGCACATCTTTTCAATGTCATTTAGGAGCAAAGTCCACCTAAAAATTTTCTAGGAGAATATACTTAGTTTGACTCACTGCTTACTATAGAAAGGTCGCAGATTTTGTGAATTTATTATTTTAACTCATAGATTTTTGTCTAGTAGAGATGAAAATGATTTCTGTCCCAAAGAACAGATTATCCCAAAGGTTACAATTTATTGGACTCTAAGACATTAACCAGTTTTTTTTTTCTTTTTTTTTTTTTAATTTTATTTTTTATAAACATATATTTTTATCCCCAGGGGTACAGGTCTGTGAATTGCCAGGTTTACACACTTCACAGCACTCACCATAGCACATACCCTCCCCAATATCCATAACCCCACCCCCCCTCTCCCAACCCCCCTCCCCCCATCAACCCTCAGTTTGTTTTGTGAGATTAAGAGTCACTTATGGTTTGTCTCCCTCCCAATCCCATCTTGTTACATTTATTCTTCTCCTACCCCCTTAACCCCCCATGTTGCATCTCCTCTCCCTCATATCAGGGAGATCATATGATAGTTGTCTTTCTCCGATTGACTTATTTCGCTAAGCATGATACCCTCTAGTTCCATCCACGTCGTCGCAAATGGCAAGATTTCATTTCTTTTGATGGCTGCATAGTATTCCATTGTGTATATATACCACATCTTCTTTATCCATTCGTCTGTTGATGGACATCTAGGTTCTTTCCATAGTTTGGCTATTGTAGACATGGCTGCTATAAACATTCGGGTGCACGTGCCCCTTCGGATCACTACGTTCATATCTTTAGGGTAAATACCCAGCAGTGCAATTGCTGGGTCATAGGGTAGTTCTATTTTCAACATTTTGAGGAACCTCCATGCTGTTTTCCAGAGTGGTTGCACCAGCTTGCATTCCCACCAACAGTGTAGGAGGGTTCCCCTTTCCCCGCATCCTCGCCAGCATCTGTCATTTCCTGACTTGTTAATTTTAGCCATTCTGACTGTTAACCAGTTTTTTTAATCTAATCTAGCAATCTTAACTTAATATTTCTTTATTAAATTACCTAGTTTCTCAAATGCTCTATAAATTGGTAGTAATATCTTACTGGATTCCTTATTAATTAATTGAATAAAATTCTTTGACATGTGTTTATTTTCTATTTGCATAAACATCATGATTTTACCTTTTAGAAAATTATAACTTAATACCATGCATCTACAAACCATAAAAGAAAAATCACATTCACAGTTCTTATAAGTTTCTCACAGTCACCATCTATAATTTTATCCATGAGCACCCTAACAAACAAAAGCACTGACCAAGCACTGATATATATCTCTATCTGTGTTTCTGTGTGCAGAATGTTGGGCTTGTCCTTAACCTCTCCCAATCCATTAATATTCTTATTTCTCTCTTGAACAGCCTTCCAACTTCCACATGAGAGTCATAATTTTACCTTTTAGAAAATTGTAATTTAGTACCTTCTACCTACAAACCCTAGGTGAACAATCACATTCATATATGATAAGGTCCTTATCTTTGAGTTTATGATTTATGTGTGTGTGTGTATATTTATAGCTTCATATATAGCTGGAGAGAAACACCCATACCACTCTGTGCTTCTGTCTATTTTTGTAACACAAAATAACATCAATACTTCTTTGGGAGGGGTGGTTTTGAATCTTACTCCTTATTGTATATTGGTCCCAATTTATTATTCACCCTTTGTCCATATAGAACTCATTATCCACTTTCATAGCCTCTTGTAAGTAAAAGTCCCACCTATCTGAGCCAATGTGATTCCTCATAAATGCTTTTCTGCAGTTTCTCTCCACACTTGGGGAATGATGCTCAATAAGAAAACATCAGTAAAAAAATGGTTTCTGACAGAATGTAGTGTCAGAACATTCAATGTATGTGGGTCTTGGAGTTAAAAAGACTCTAACGATTGTTTCTACTGCAGTATTTACAATGAAAGCCTTAAAATTATCCTGGGTTTTCCAATAATTCTGCTCAAATGAACAGATTTTGATTTCTGGCTACAGATACAAAAAAAAGCTATGAAGCTACTGTGCAATAGAAAGCAGGTGTTAAGATACAAACCTTTGGGGCACATGTACCCGAATGTTTATAGCAGCAATGTCCACAATAGCCAAAGTATGGAAAGAACCTAGATGTCCATCAACAGATGAATGGATAAAGAAAATGTGGTATATATACACAATGGAATACTATGCAGCCATCAAAAGAAATGAAATCTTGCCATTTCCGAAGACGTGGATGGAACTAGAGGGTATTACGCTTAATGAAATAAGTCAATTGGAGAAAGACAACTATCATATGATCTCCCTGATATGAGGAAGTGGAGATGCAATGTGGGGGGCTTGGGGGGTAGGAAAAGAATAAATGAAACAAGATGGGATCGGGAGGGAGACAAATCATAAGTGACTCTTAATCTCACAAAACAAACTGAGGTTTGCTGGGGGGAGGGGGGCCAGGAGAGGGGGGTGGGGTTATGGACACTGGGGAGGGTATGTGCTATGGGGAGTGCTGTGAAGTGTGTAAACCTGGCGATTCACAGACCTGTACCCCTGGGGATAAAAATACATTTTATGTTTATAAAAAAATAAAAAATTTAATTTAAAAAAAAGATATAAACCTTTGTTTCTGCTTGCCACCTCCCATTCTTTTGGCCAGCAGAGACAAAGGAAATGAGACAAATTGGAAGTATTACATGGACATGCTGTTCTAGACTTATTTCCCATATTGAATATTAATAATTCTGCAAGACTGGTTGGTAGGAGTATTGCAGAAATGCCTGGGTGACATGGGAGAGCGGGAGCCCCAATTTTGCCACCCACTATTCAATGATTATGGTATTGAAGGCCAACTGGTTGACAGGAGGATGTCCGTTCCTGAAAGAGGTCACAAAGGGAGACTCTATGAGCCTCTGACCAGTAAGTCTCACTTCCACATGGCCAGGCTAATGGAGTTATAAAATCCAAGCACTTTAACACATAGTTTATAAGGAAAAAGAAATCATGGCTTTTGTAAGAGGAAAGCCTTGGCTTCTTTACGATGATTAAAAAGTTAAAAAAAAAAAAAAAAGGTTGTAAGAAAAGAGAAAGGAGTTTTCTACCTATTCAAAGAACCTTTGATTAAACTATGCTACAACCAAAAAGGTTGGCTTGCTGTGGAATTGAATGTTTGTTGTGCATACAGAACTAACTAGCTATCACACAAAGAAAAGAAGCAACAGGTATTTCTCTGCAAGGAAGTCCACCTGAGGGTTGGTATCATTATTTGGAATTGGAATCAGTCTTGAAAGCCTGCAAATGCCTTTCCAGTTACACTGTGGATCTCCATTATCACCTCAATAAGTAGGACAGGCTAAAATTGCACCTTTTAAGGTAGCAAGTATAAATTCACCACTGATGAAGCCATACTTGGTTTCAAAGAAATGAGGCTAGTTGAGAGGGTACACTTAATAATTTTAGGTCATGTGAAACTGGATAGCCAAGATCTCCACAAAATTCCTGTGGGGGCCATTGTCAGAAGCAGAATTATGGGCTGGATGGACCATGAGCCTGCACCGAGATGGGCTTGTTTTCACTTCTAGATACCATAGTGTCAAGGTCACAAGAAGATACACCATGGAAAATAGGAAACCACATATAAAATAAAGTTTTACTACTAAAAACAATCCCAGCTGAAAAGAGGCTATCTTAAAAATATAATAAAATTTAAGTACTAATGAATAACATGTATCATATCCAGAAACCAGGAAGATGGTATTATGTGAATCAATTTAGAAGTAGCTTAAGCCAATGAAGAAAACTGATCTGGGAGTGAGAGTCTCTTGATTTCTTTCTATTCTGCATATTCATTTATGTGTCAGACAGCATAAATTTATCCAAAGTAAGTGTGTCCATGATTTTGTGCAAAGCAGGTGGTTCAACAAAAAGATGACAAACTACTTGGCTAATGCTGCAAAATATTAATAAACTTTCCTCCACCTCAGTTTATAAGAAAAAAACAATAATAGACACATGGTGAATAATTCTTGCCTCAAGCCATCATCCTTGAAAATGGAGCAAAATCAGATGTTGAATTCACCAATTAGATGGTGAATATTTTGGTAAATAATTGGCTCAGCTATTGAGCTTTCATTTTATTTATGCAAATAAGCTTTTTCTTTCTTGGTCACCTGAGAGGTTCCCATTTGGCAGTTAAATGTAGCCCCTTTAGCTGACTATCCACTAGAAGAATGAAACTTTCTTTTCACATAAAACCTTCTAAAATATAACTTTCTAAAAATTATTATTCAGTGAAGGAAAAAATAAGCTAAACACAAAAAGCTTTGTGAATTCCAAAACAAAAGAAGTAAATGTTTAAGAAGGAGCCTGGAAATGAATATGCATTTAATGCAAACATATTTCACTTAAAGAAAAACATCAGTTCCAGAATTATCCATTAGATGCTAACACTTGTGAAAAGATCCTGGCCCATGGCAATCTACTTATAGGGAATCTACAAGGCTACGGTGCAAATTTAACATTTAAATGTAACTAAATTTCCAGTGCATTTATGGTTGGCCCTCATTAATATAATTTTAAGGAAATTCTTATAATGAAGAAATAGTGATTATTCTCAATAGCCACCCAAAATATAATTATAGTACATTTGATTAAATGCCTCTGTGGTGAGATAAATTGCAATTTACACATTTCTGTGTGTTCTTTAAGAAAAAAAAAAAAAGGCCAAGGATGACAAAGGAAGCTAATGCTACTTTGTGGGATAACATGTCATTAGCTGTTCCATCATTTATGCTGAAACTCCTGAATTACTGGGTAAGGTAAATAGTGCTTGAGATTTGCTGCTACGAACCCTGAAATAGTTTCCAGCACAAAATTTATAAATAATACCAGGAGTCCTACTGTTTCATCTCCTAAGTCATTTTTCTTAAAGACTTTAGAATTCTCGACAAAGGTAAAAATATACTGTCCTTTACTAATTAAATTGGTAAGAAGACCTCATTATGAAGGATATGTAACATGAAGCATGAATTACTTCTTGTTTAATTTCATACAGAATAGGGTGCCTAGGTGGCTTAGTCGGTTAAGCATCTGCCTTTGGCTCAGGTCATGATCCCAGAGTTCTGGGATTGAGTCCCACATCAGGCTCCTTGCTCAGCAGGAAGTCTCCTTCTCCCCACCCTCTGCCTGATGTTCTCCCTGCTTATGCTCTCTCTCTCCCTCTCACTCTGTCAAATAAATAAAATAAAATAAAAAGATAATTTCATACAGAATAGAAACAATTGTTCTGTTATTATAAATAAGTTAAATGACTACTTAGGATGATCACGGTGATATTTCCAATGTCGAACTCATTGCTGCACAGCAAGACAGGCACTAGGGATTCTGCCAAACATGGCTTGGATATACGGCTTTTGAAAAGCAGATCATGTTCATTCATCTGTTATCTACTGAACTCCTATTAAGTACCAAGTACCTTGCTAAGCCCTGGGCAAACAATGGTGGGCATAACTTAAACGTGTCTGCTCTCATGGAATTTCACAGAACTTTCCATCTAGTAGAGTATATCTGTAGAAAGGGAGTTGACTAAGATTACATCCAAAACTACTTGGGATGCCACAGATGAAATTCAAAAAGGAAAAAGCCTTGTTCTCCCCAAGTCACTGATTTTAATGCAGTAAAGACTGTTTATGAGCATGTCTCTCACTAGGGCATGGTACAGAGACTGAGAAATAGCACTCCTAATTATTGTCTCCAGAATATTGGTTCTGTATAATGACATATCATTTAATGATGAAAAAGGTAACAAAATCATGACCATAATCATAGCCAGGATTTGCTAAGTACTTTCTATGTTCCATGGCCTTAACTAAATATTTGACATTCATTATCTTATCAAATCATCATAATGATTCTCTAATTATTATTATCCTCGTTTTACAGATGAATAAAGTTCGGCTTAAAGGTTATGATGATGATTAGAAGCAAAAGAGTCTGGTGAGAGGATCAGTAGACTTTTTTTTTGCCTTGTACTGAATTTATCCCTTCATCTTAAAGATGAAGACCACAGGATAGAGAGTCTTGGCCTCACAGAGTGGTTGGAAAGGGCAATCCTATGAATTTGCCATCCCCTGATAACCCATGCCCACACAATCACCCATCTTTTCTTTCCAGGTAACTTCTTACATGAACCTGTGTTTTTTTGAAATTCCTTCTATAAGATTCCATAATAGAATGTCTGACTTGTACATCTCCACAATTATATCCTTCCCTTTCTTCTAATTCAACATTTCATGCTTGGTAACAGACATCTAAATCCATTCTACTTATTTAGGGCAAAACCCACTCTGCCTATGGTCAATGGATTGTCAAAATGGCTACTGTCCCTCTTAGCTCTTAGGATCACTTCTGTTTGTGGAGAAATGCCTTGTCTCCCTGAAAGCTTTCTTTTCACAGAAGTCAGGGCTGGGAGAGAACTTCTCCAGTCTGTCAAATGCACCACATACCCAACAAGTTTGTTCCACTTTGGCTGATCGGAATTAAACATTCTCCCAGCCCCATGGGCTCTGGGAATTGTTCAGCCTCCAGCAACCTGATAGCTGTTCTTTGCTGCATCTTGTAGAATTTTAACCCTATACATGCTCAGCTCAGTATGCAACAAAAGCCTCAAAGAGAACCTTATGAAGATTTCTGGATCACTTTTTTTTGTTTAGCTACCTCTTCTCTGGCATTCTGTCCTATTGTCCAATGTATGAAATTAGCTCTTTGATGTATTTTGCACAGTTTTCTACTGTGTTTGCTTTAAAGATTTTACTTATTTGTCAGAGAGAGAGAGAGAGAGAGCACAAGCAGGGGAAGCAACAGGCAGAGGGAGAAGCAGGCTCCTTGCTGAGCAAGGAGTCTGATGTGGGGTTTTGATCCCAAGATCATAGGATCATGACCTGAGTCGAAGCAGACACTTAATCAACTGAGTTACCCAGGCACCATTTGTTTGTTTGTTTGTTTGTTTGTTTGTTTTTAAAGCAAAGGACAAATCTAGTACCAGTTTCTCTCTTATGGGCTGAAGCAGATATTCTTATTAGCTTCTTTTTAATTGACATACTAGCTTCTTAAAAGTAGGAAATATATCATGTAGTGTTCTTGCTCCTACATTTCAGCATTTGAAAGTTGCTTTACTCATCAATAAAACAGACTGGCTAATAGCACAAATTATAGAGCCAATCTCACTGAGTTTAAATTCTGACTCAGCATGTATTGGCTTATAGTATGAGGAAGGATATTTTACCTCTCTTGAGGTAAAATATAGACTTGATTTTCCCATCTATAATATAGGAATAGTAATAATGACAACTATCTTTTAGGTTTGTTTAAGCTTCAATGAGCTAGTGAAACAGAGTGCTGCTTGGCATATTATAGAGCTCAGTAGTGTAGCTGTTTGTAATATTCCTATGACTCATCATGCAAAGGCCAGTTAGCCTATTCCTGTATGACTGATCCTTCATTTTTTGAAATTTCATGCAGATAATCAGAGTGAGGTAGTCAACAAAATCACATAATATTGTTTCATTGTTATAAGAAAGAATCCCGCACCCCATTCTTCCCAGCCAATTATGAGGTAGTAACGTGAAGCTCCTAGGCTGAGAACAGAAGACATGGACAAAAGCTACATTTTAGGATACAAGGGGATTCTAAGTGCACCCTGTTCTTCATCTTTCTATCCAGATCAGCAATGTAAAGGCATATGTGTACTGCATTTCTAACAATTAGATTTCACTGGAACTGCACTAGTGGCAATAGATCAGTAAAAGAACATGGCAGTGAACCAGCTTGTAAAGTGAAGACACTTTTTATAGAGCAAATGATTGTCTACTAATTTATCTATGCCATAAATCTGGAGTTTCGTATGTAGGGTCTATAAACGGGCTGCACCTGGGCCAGTGTCACTTTGAAAGATTAGACTTGGTCTCCTTAGGCAGTTGCTTTCAGATACATTAAGAGTTGCTCCTTTAGGGAGATTCTCCCTGGAGCTTTGATGGAGTTCTTAGGGAAGACGAGGTCCCAGTATTTACACTTGCTAGGCAAAGATGTGAAAATCACTTGTGTGTGTGCTTAGCCAGCCTGGATATCAGTCATGCGTCCAAGAATCAAATACAAATTAAACTTTTAACATAAACAAATATCTCTGGTATTTGCTCTGCAAACCAACCCATGTGCTACCACCACCACTATTCTTCTGTCTGGGGAACAGTCCTTCCTTATGTGCCTGAAGGCCCTTCTCTCTCGGTCCAGGATTAAAATGGCCAGCTATCAGGTGACCTCAGCAGAGATGTTGGCATCATCTGAAGTTCACGTCTTGTAAATGTTTAATGATAGTCTTTCAGAGGATAAAGGGATAAAGAAGCAATTAAAACTCACACTCCTGACTGGATACTGTGATTAAATTCAATTCTGGTGCATTATTTTAGTTTGATGTAGTACCCTGGTACAGGGGTCTGTATGCTCTCACTGATCTAAGTAATCCCCCACTGATGTACATAAGAGATCTAATATCAAAGAATAACCACACATCAGTCATCACTTCTGAATCATCTAACAGTATCCACCTTATGAATACTACTTTGAATTTAAATAATCTTTCTTTTAGAAAAGATCAGTGCTTTTGTGTTCTTATCTACCTTAACATCGATTCTGTGAGGAAAGAAGGGATTGGATTTGTACTCCCCTGTTTTTAGAAATATGAGAGACAGAGAACCAGGGAGAGTAAATCATTTGCTTGAGATCATATGGTGACACAGAACCTAAGAGAAGCCTTGGATGTTGGAGCTCCAAACTTCAACCTTTCTGTTAGATCAGCAGAGAAGTAGTTTTGTAAGGGGCTAGAGACTACATATAGATTTGGCAGGTCATACAGTCTTTGTTGCAACTTAACTAGTCAAGTTTGCTGTCACAGCATGAAAGCAATCATTGACAGGATGTAAATGTAAATGAATGAGCATGACTGGTTTTGATGACTCTACGTGTGTGTGTGTGTGTGTGTGTGTGTGTGTGTGTCTGTGTGTGTGTGTTTTACAAAAATAGGTAGTGGGCCACATTTGGCTCACAGGCCACAGTTTACCAACCCCTATACTAAATAATGACCCATTAAATGCTGCCTTAAGCTGTAGGGGCCACTGTGTAGGACAGCAGAATTCGACATTTGAGCATGTTTCCTACATTATCATGATCTTCACAAGAACCATGCTCTGTAGGCTGTAAATGACTTTCCTTTTTATGTATGAGGAAACTGGGAGGCTAACTCACTTACCCAAGGCCATGTGGTTGTAAATGGAACACAAAGATTATAGCGTGAGTCTCCTGACTTCTAATAGTTCTCTTCTGCTACATGTCCCATGGGAAATTCTTGCCAACACTTGCATTTTCAGATAAGACTATTCTAGGATCTGGGGAATTGAATGGCTTATCTGAGGCCAGTGGTCTGTTAGTAGCTGTGCCAGGAGTAGACACACCACCTGTTGGCCTTCAGACTAGTCTTCAACTGTGAACATTTACATTATTTTTGAACATTATCATGAACATTTTCTTTACATTATCATGAACATTTTCCTTTATGTTATTGTGAACATTATCCAGGGGGGAAAGGTGGAACTAGATAGAATGATGGTATGTCCATTGTATTTTATTCTTTAAACTCTCTGAAATGCTACTATTTTATAAATAATCTCTTTGATGTACCAAACAGTATACAGGTCCTGAATAATAATTTTTGATTCACTTTGTGTTTTTGACTAATTTTTAAATCCCAACCTGGATTATGAAAGTCTTATTGGCACACTGCAGTATTTTTTGTTTAATTTTATTCTTTAACACAGTCTGATGGTTACATCTTCAATCATGGTACTTAATTATCTACTCCAATCTAGGAAATACATGAAAGAGAAGGAAAATAACCTGATAAAGAGGACTCCTTGGTTTTAACTAGCACTTTAAAATGAGTGGGTAGGGGTCACAATGATTTCTAGGGTCTCTGCTAGCTATATCAGCACATAGTAGATGAAAAGGTGACCAGCTATTCTGGGTTGCCTGGGACTAGGGGCTTCCTGGAATGGAGAACCTCCAGTGCAAAAACCAGAAATGTCCCAGGCAAACCAGGATACACTGATCACCCTGACTGCTGAATAGTATGTTTGAATGAACTGACCACTGATGAGAATTCTGCATACCTGGAGGTAATGAGCTTCATCTAGCAAAGAAACACTTGAGCCTGGTAGAGCCTCATGATTTTGTAGAGACCCAAACCTAACTATATTAAGATAGAGCAGCATGTATATGGAAAAACAGCTTATTGACAAATATAAATCAGTCTGGATTATTACTGCTATTCATTAGTGAAAATCACATAACCTATCACTTAACTTAAGAAACATGTAAGCAAGGAGGGCATTTAGCTCCAACTGTAACAGAAGGCATCTACTCAACACCGAAAACTAACCACAGGCTACTGGTGATCATCAATTCCTAGACTTAACAAAGCATCCAGTTGCCAGCACGGGATCCACTGCAAGCCTGGGAGGTAGTGCCAAGTTTCCAGACTCTGGATCTGGACCAGAAGCCAAATGACACCTTCCCAAGATTTCTTAGGCCTCCTGCCAGTTCTACCTTCCTTTGACAACTCTAGTTTTGCAGATTTGGGCTGGCTGAGAAGACCCGCTCTGGATTTCCTAGCTTTGGGGGAAGGAGTTTCTGGTGGTCCCATTAGAATCCAAGTCCCTCAAATGTTTCTTTGTTACAGATAGCACGAACATTCCTGCCATGGGGCTTTACTTCCATCACAGGTGCGAGCCAGTCTCCCTGCCCTGCAGAATGTTAAAAAGTAAATACTAGCAGGATTCAGAATCCAGCAATGAACCAGTTGCTAACATACCAGCCAGGGTTAAAAACCACATATGACTAAAAACTTTGGAAAAACAACATGAAGGGTTTTCAGACTTTTCCTACAGGAACACTCACGACTGAAAGCCTTATTCTAATTTTTAGTTACATCTGGTGACTGTTTATTTAAGACCTTGGTTAGAAAGTTCAGGTTAAATATGCCTCAGTGAATTCTGCTGCCATTCCAGGCCAGCCAAGCTCAGTAATGTCTTAGCAGCTCTTATTTTTGAGTCTGAATTAGCATATGCAGGGGACAGTTTCCCTGGCAGATTGTCCAAAGGAATTCAAACACCTAACTCCCTTAGTGAGAGGTCTACCCCTCTCCACACTCCCCCAGGCCACCAATAATCTGCAAGTCTTGATGCATGGATGTCTCTGACCCTTTTTCTCCCTAATTCTTACTCTGGCCTTCACTTTTTCTATTTCCTTGGTTGAAACCATTAGTCAAGTACATATCATTGCTTTTCCTGTCTCTCTTCTTCCCTTCTGCTTCTTCCTTGACCCTTTCTCCCTTTCCAATTAGTCTCCTGTCAACCTCACCCACTTTTCTTTGTTATTTTATTCTCCTTTTAACTGTCCTTGTCTTTATTACCTCATTTCTCTTCCTCTTTTGCAACTTGTTCCCTGCTTTCCACTTAGAATTTCTTTAAGCATTTTAAAAACCAATTATCACCATGTTGTTTCATTTCTAATAAACTTGAGTTTTAAAGTGGAAACTCCATTTCCTTAGTGTGCTATGGCAAAGAGGTAAAGACGTAAATTAATTAGAGCTGGCCAGCATGGGGAACAGAAAGCCAGTCTGTAGCTCTGTGCCAGAATGAATAAGAAGCAGGTGGTGAGGTGTATGAACACATACCTATAGTCAGCATAGCACACACTGTCCTCACCACATATATACAGCCTATCTGTGCCCAGAGAAAAATCAATTTCTCTTCACTGAATGCTAAATGAAGGCTGCTGAAGGCAGGTACTGGTCAACTATTTAAAAAAAAAAAATTTTTTTTTTTAAGATTTTATTTATTGATTTGACAGAGAGAGATCACAAGTAGACAGAGAGGCAGGCAGAGAGAGAGAGAGGGAAGCAGGCTCCCTGCCAAGCAGAGAGCCCGATGCAGGACTCGATCCCAGGACCCTGAGATCATGACCTGAGCTGAAGGCAGCGGCTTAACCCACTGAGCCACCCAGGCGCCCCTAAAAATTTTTTTTTTATTAAGGTATAATTGACATATAACATTACATTGGTTTCAGGTTTACAACATAATGATTTGATATTTATACACATTGCAAAATGATTACTGAAATAAGTCTAGTTACCATCTGTTACCATACAAAGTTAACTCTTAGGATTTAACTCTCTCAGCAACTTTCAAGTATGCTCTACAGTATTATTGACTATAGTTATAATGCTTTATTTTACATCCCCATGACTTATTTATTTTATACCTGGAAGTTTGTACCTCTTGATCCCCTTTACCCATTTTACTCACTTCCCCATACTCCTTCCCTCTGGCAACCACCATTCTGTTCTCTGTATCTATGAGTCTGGTTTTCTTACCTTGTTTTGGTTGTTTGTTTTGTTTTTTAAATTCTACATATAAGTTAAATCATAAGGTATTTGTCTTTCTCTGACTTATTTTGCTTAGCATAATTCCTTCAAGGTTCATCCATGTTGTCACAAATGGTAAGATTCCACTCTTTTTCATGGCTGAGTAGTATTCATTATCTCTCTTTCTACTATATATATACATATATTTTTATATATTTATATCTATCTATATTTCCTTTTTTTGTATTTTTTAAAGATTTTATTTATTTGACAGACAGAGATCACAAGCAGGCAGAGAGGCAGGCAGAGAGAGAGAGAGGGTAAGGGAAGCAGGCTCCCCGCCGAGCAGAGAGCCCGACATGGGGCTCGATCCCAGGACGGTCCTGGGATCATGACCTGAGCCGAAGGCAGAGGCCTTAACCCACTGAGCCACCCAGGCACCCCTCTATCTATATTTCTAAATGTATCTCACATCTTTATCTATTCATCTGTCAATGGACAGGTTGTTTTCATATCTTGGCTGTTACAAATACTGCTGCAATGAACATAGGGGTATGCTTATTTTTTCAAATTATTGTTTTCATCTTCATTGGATAAATACCTAGAAGTGGAATTGTTAAATTACATGGGAGTTCTATTTTTAAATTTTCGAGGAGACTCCATGCTGTTTTCTGTAATGACTGCACCAACATACATTCCCAACAGTGTATGAGCATCCTCCCTTTTTTCCATATCCTCACCAACACTTGTTATTTCTTGTCTTTCTGATAATAGCCATTCTGACAAGTAGTAGGGTGACATCTCACGGTTTTGATTTGCATTTCCCTGATGATTGGTGATGCAGAGAATATTTTCATATGTCTGCTGGCCATCTATCTGTACATTGTCTTTGTTTTTTTTTTTTTTTTTTTTAAAGGTTTTATTTATTTATTTGAGAGAGAGAGAGAGTGTGCAAGCACAAGTAGGGGGGAGAGGCAGAAGGAGAGGGAGCAGTAGGCTCCCCACTGAGCAGGGAGCCTGATGTGGGACTCAGTCCCAGGACCCTTAGATCATGACCTGAGCTGAAGTCAGACGCTTAACTGACTGAGGCATCCAGGCACTGTACCTCTTCTTGGAAAACAGTCTTCCCGCTTTTTAAGTCAGATTGTTTGGGGCTTTTGATACTGAGTTTTAAGAGTTCTTCACATAAAATTATATGAACCCTTATTAACCCCTTAATGGATGTATGATTTGCAAATATTTTCTCCCATTTGAGGGTGTCTTTTCATTTTTTAAAAATATTTTATTTACTTATTTGACAGACAGAGATCACAAGCAGGCGGGGGGAGGGGGGAGCAGGCTCCCTGCTGAGCAGGGAGCCCAACGTGGGGCTCGATTCTAGGACCCTGGAATCATGACCTGAGCCAAAGGCAGAGGCTTTAACCCACAGAGCCACCCAGGCACCCCGAGGGTGTCTTTTCATTTTGTTAATGGTTTCCTTTGCTATACAGAAGCTTTTTTTTTTCAAGATTTTATTTATTTATTTATTTGAGAGAGAGTGAGAGAGAGAGATCATGAGAGGGGGAAGGTCAGAGGGAAAAGCAGACTCCCTGCCGAGCAGGGAGCCCAAAGTGGGACTTGATCCCTAGACTCTGGGATTATGACCTGAGCCCAGGGCAGTCGCTTAACCAACTGAGCTACCCAGGCACCCCAGAAACTTTTTAATTTGATGTAGTCCCACCTGTTTATTTTTGCTTTTGTTGCCTTTGTTTTTGGAGTCAGATCCAAAAATGTATCACTAAAACCAGTATTAAATAGCTCACTATCTATGTTTTTGTCTAGGAGTTTCATGATTCAGGTTTTACATTCAAGTCTTTAATCTATTTTGAATTAATTTTTGTGATGGTATAAGATAGTGGTCTAATTTCATTCTTTTGCATGGGGCTGTGCAGTTTTCTCAACATTATTTATTGGAGACCATCTTTTACCTGCTGTATATTCTTACCTCCTTTGTCATAAATTAATTGACCATATATACATGGATTTATCTTTGGGTTTTCTATTCTGTACCACTGACCTATGTGTCTGTTTTTACGCCAGATCATACTGTTTTATTACTACAGCTTGGTAATATAGTTTGAAATCAGGGAGCATATGCTTCCAGATTTGTTCTCAAGATCTGATAAAACTGTTTAAAGAGGACAAATTAAAAAATGGTACGGAGCTTTGTGAAATTTCTAAGAGCTCCAGTTTCAGAAACATTAGTAGCTAAGTCAGCTGAGGATAGTCCTACAGGGAGACTGATGTCTACATATTGACTGAAATACTCTGAAATATTCTCTAGATACCCAAACATTCTGCCAACATAAAATCTGAGCTAAAACTAAAATTGCTTCAGGTTGAGAACTCCTCAAACTCAACACACACAAAACAGATAATCACATCAAAAAACTGGCAGAAGACATGAACACACAGTTCTTCAAAGAAGACATATAAATGGCTAACAGACACATGAAAAAATGTTCATAATCATTAGCCATCAGGGAGATTCAAATCAAAACTACATTGAGATTCCACCTTACACCAGTTAGAATGGCCAAAATTAACAAGACAGTAAACAAGTGTTGGAGAGGATGCGGAGAAAGGGGAACCCTCTTACACTGTTGGTGGGAATGCAAGTTGGTGCAGCCACTTTGGAAAACAGTGTGGGGATTCCTTAAGAAATTAAAAATAGAGCTACCCTAGGACCCTGCAATTGCACGGCTGCATATTTACCCCAAACATACAGATGTAGTGAAAAGAAGGGACATCTGTACCCCAATATTCATAGCAGCAATGGCCACAGTCGCCAAACTATGGAAAGAGAAAAGATGCCCTTCAACAGACAAATGGATAAAGAAGCTATAGGCCATATATACAATGGAGTATTATGCCTCCATCAGAAAGGATGAATACCCAACTTTTGTATCAACATGGATGGGACTGGAAGAGATTATGCTGAGTGCAATAAGTCAAGCAGAGAGAGTCAATTATCATATAGTTTCCCTTACTTGTGGAGCATAAGGAATAACATGGAGGACATTGGGAGATGGAGCGGAGAAATGAGTTGGGGGAAATTGGAGGGGGAGACAAATCATGAGAGACTGTGAACACTGAGAAACAAACCGAGGATTTTGGAGAGGAGGGAGGTGGGGGTTTGGGTGGGCCTGGTGGTGGGTATTATGGAGGGCATGTGTTGCATGGAGCACTGGGTGTGGTACATAAACAATGAATGCTAGAACACTAAAAAGAAATAAAATAAAATAAAATGGAAAAAAAAAAAGGTTGATAGACCTTCCCTAGGTTTTTAGGAGGATCAGACTCACACCTGCTAATATAGCTATTTTTACAAAACACAACAGTTGGGCAGTTCAGGTAACAATAATTATCTCAGTAATTAGATTCTGTCATGCACTGTACACCCAGGGCCCTGGGCTTTTGTGGAAAAAGAAGAGGTACTTAGAGTATCTTTAAAGCACTTGGTCTCTTCCAGTGAGCAGGCTGATAATAAGCTCTTCCTGAAACAATGAGAAGGCAAATTGCTTCTCTTTTCATACCTCCTTCCTCTGCTTTCTGGCTCAGCAAATTTCAGTTCTGTTGTAGAATGGAAAAGAAGGGAGAAAGCTGTAAATGAGGAGGGAGGATGAAAACTGTCCAGAAAGAAATCCAATTTCAGTCTTGTGCTCTGTGCATTTCAAAATGGAAATGCTACACTTATTAAAGTGCCCATTAGACAAACAATGCAGGAAAACATGATGGGGTTTAGGAGGCTGGGAAGAAGGAGAAGAGGCAGATCAGAGAGAGGAAACAAGATGAGGGCATTGTTTTTAGAGGAGACTGCAAAATGTTCAACCAGGGAAAAGAAAATGCCTGCATACACTTCAATGAAGAGTAAAGGAGTACATCATTTCAATACTGGCAACTGGCAATAAGATCTTTATTACAGCCACACAAAGATCTGCTGGTGTCCAATAAGATGGTGGAGAGTCTGGGTAATGGTGTGACTTCCACACAGTGAGTTTAATGCATCAAGGGGGGGTGTGCTAAATACTTGATAAGTTGACATGATGTGAAGAAATATATCAGATTTAGGAGAGAAAACACGGTTACCTAGTCATCAAAACAGGGACACAGAAGGGAGAAGAAAAAAACACAGAATACCTACTGTGTGCCAGGTATTTCCATATATGCTGTCTCATTTAATCCCTAAAACATACTAATGCAGTGGGTATTCTCGAGCTTTGTTCACAGAGGAGGACAAAGGGCTTAAGAAGAGATGTAAGAAACCCAGGTTCATACAGCTGTTCAACAGTGGAGCCAAAATTTGAGGGCAAATTCCATATGGCTTCCACTCGGTCATTCTGCTTTCTGAGAACACAGTCTTGGTACCTTCCAGAAAGGAAACCAACACTTGTGGATCACCAACCATGTGCTAGCTACTTTGGAACATACTCGCACATTCTTCAGCTCCTATAATTTCAGCTCCACCAACATGCAGACTATTTGACAGACAAACAGTGTGCGGCCTCTTCAAAAGACAATTCAAATCTCTACCACTGCAATTACATAAATCTGGTGCCTAGGGTTGGGAATGTTATGAAATCCCTAGCATTTGGCTCCCTCCTGAACCGGGAAATCTCACTTGAAAACCAGAAGAAAGGCTTTGGAAAGAAACAGGGTAGGAACCCACAAGAGATTTCTCAACTGTGAATGTACTGCCCTCATGATGGATGCTTCTGCTGCCCCTACTGGAGCCAAGCAACACAGACATTAAGTACTCCTGAACAAAGAATGGTCCCAGCTCTTGAGGACAGGGCTGATTTTCAACAACATAGAAAACAATGGCACAAGGACATGTTTTTTAGTATCTTTAGCAGCCTTGGTGAGAAGCCACTAGATCAATTCTTTTCTTGGAACTCTGGGTGTCAGCAGATGACTGTTGCTCGTATTTATTGGGTACTTGCCTACTGTGTACTGGGCACTGTTCTAAGTACTGTTTTACCACTTCAGGTAGAGAGATTAGATGACTTGCCCAAGGCCACCCTCAGCTGGGAATGGACAACGGGGTTTGCTTCAAGACCTGCCCACTATGCTACTTCTACCCCCATGGAACTGGCTGAATTTTCTTGTTATGAAGAAGACATTCTGCCTATATTCTCCCATACGTTATTTGCTTTTATCCTACAATTTCATTCATTCAACTTCCTACTTCCCTCTAAAAACACATTAAAGTCCTGTTTATGTTTCTCCCACTGTAAAACAACAACAATGGCATTCTTTTACCCTATACTCCTCTCTAGCTAATGTTCTTTCTATCTCCTCCCTTTATAGCCAAACCTCTTGGGAGAGTTTCCTTTCTTGCCATCTGTATTTCCTCATTTCCCACTCACTTCTCAAGCTACTTCATCCCCAGTATTCCCCTGAAATTGCACTTGCCAACCTCAGCCTTCTGGTTGTTTAATCCAATTGGTATAAGAGTGTTTTTCTGGGATATTGGACATGGTTAACCATCTGTCCTTCTTGAAAGACTCTTCCCCTGGCTCCTGTCGGGGGATCCCCTATCTTCTCCTGAGGCCCAGACACAAAGCAAACTATCAAAAGGGCATTCTGCCCCTGCCCTCCAACCTGAAACCCCCTGTTCCCTGCTTCTGTAAATGCATCACCATTCTCCAAGCCTGAAACTTGGCCTTATCCTTTACCTTTTCTTCTCCTTCGCCTCTCATATCACATCACCAGGCTACAAAAATCACCGGTCCACCCACCTTCTGCACCCACCCTGCCACTCTTCTTGCTGAGGCCATCAGCACCCCTTGTCTTCTTGCCTGTTTTGGCTTTGCCCCTGTAATCCGTGCTATCAAAGGCACTGCCAGAGTGACCTTCCCAAACATAAGGAGGTCTTTCTACTCTTTTTTACTTATGCTCTCCTTTGCTAGGAAAGGTCCCTAACTCCTTATCAGAACTTACGGGAAAGGTATGTTATGATAATACCTCTGCTTATCTTTTCAGCTTCTTTTTTCTCCACTCTCTTGCCTCCAGCTTTCCAAACACACCAACCTCTTTCAATTCCTTATTGTGCCATGTTCTTGGTTTCTGGGTGTTCCCACATATGTCCTTTATGGGAACCATCCCACCTTCATGTCTCTCAGCTGACTTTTGGGTAACTCTTACTAGCTCAAATGTCACTTCCTCTTTGAAACCTTCCCAGACCTTCAGAGCCTGGACTTGGTGCTCCTTACAGTTCCCTGTACTTTCTAATAAGATGGCAGTCAGAGCACTGTTTGGTAGTTGTTTCTTTGTGTACCTACATTTTCTAATAAACACAGGCTTTGGAAGTAGACACTGGTTCTATCTTGACTATTGGTGGACTTCTAACTCCTACCATAATGTCTAGTGCAAAAAAATTTTTTTAAAGTATTAAGTATTTTTGAATGACTATCTTGTAGGGGCTAGAAAGTGAGGAAAAAGTGGAGTAGCATAACCAGGTGAAGGGATGACCATAAGGGCAAAATAAGGAAGCATGGGAAGGCTACAGTCCTGGGTAGCCTAGCCCCCATTTTCCAGTATTATAGATGAAGAATTTTTCTGGAGTTCAATGAAGACAATGGGAATTGAAAGAGAAGATTCTGCTTTCCAGGCTGTCTTTCAGGAAGAGACGTTAGATAACTGCCCAGAGTATATGAAGGAATAGACAAGGTGCTCATTTGTTTTGATAGAGATCAAGAGAGAACAGAGCAAAAAAAAAAAAAAACCTAGAGGGTTGTTAACCCACCCCCCCACTTTTTGTCTTGTTCAAGATATTTGCCAAATTTAAGCTGACCGTTTCTTTGTCTCCCGTGGGAAATGAGTAGTCTGTACCGATGGCATGAGGGAGAGCCAGATTACTCGTACTTTCCCTACACCCAGAGGACTGAATGCTTTAACATGTGCTCTTGAATGCAACTCAAGCTCTCAACTGACTGGTAAGTGATGAAACATGGTCTGAAGCAATTTATTGCTTCAAGATGATGGCAGGAGGCAGATAGTGCTGGCTAGAAGTAGAGTGGCTCATTTTGAGCAAGGGATGTCAAAAAAGAGGTTGTGCAGAGCAGCTGGCCCTCTGGAACAGGGCCACAGACATCTGGGGGTACACCTGCCATTTAGGGAACTCTCTTCTGCCCTGGGATACCCCTAATAATCCAGAAGCCCTGGAAACTAGGATGGGGGTCACTACCCTATTTGGGAAGGTTATAATAATTCATAGGTGAGAATAGTTACTGAAGGATGAAGCAGCTGGAAAAGCGTCATAGAGATACTGGCATTTATGCCCAGCTTGAAGATGTAGCTTCTAGGAAGGAATAAAGGAAAGAAGACACTCCAAAGTAAGAATTCTCCCCATACTGTGGGGGAAAGGTGTGGAGGAGGATACGAACAGGGCATGCCCAGGGAATAATGATTAGACCAGTGTGGCTGGAGAGGCAGTCATAGAATATTGGAAGTTAAGACAGGACAAAAATACCCTGCAGTGTTCTACAGGTAAGATCAATGGGCTCATTTACCCAACTTCAAAAGGCTGCAAATAGCCATTTTTTTATGTTGGAAAAGAAATCCAATAATTCGTATCACTTGCCACTATGAATCTGATAAAAAGCCTCTCCTGAAGACTGTAACAAATGGCCACAGGAGCCCTGCATTCAGTTGTAATATTATAATAGACCCCAGGAGAGTCAGATCATATTGATTTCATTGGGTCACTTGGCTGGCTGTACAGAATTCCCAGAGTCCCGGCTCCTTCACTGGGTTCTCATTTACTGCTTTGTATGGATTTTTAGAGAGCCAGCTCTAAGGAAGGCTAGACTATGGGTGTGCAAAGGACAGAAGCACAAATACAGTCCTTAAGAAGCTTACATGGAGGGGGGAAATAAGATTCTCCAAGAATGTAGGTCAACATGCCAAAGAGAAGCATGAAGAGGGCACAAAAGTAAGAGATGGATGTAGAGCAACTGGAATTCTCCACTGCTGGGGATATAGAGAGTGAAAAATGGTAAAACCACTTGGGAAAACACTTTGGCAATTTTTTTTTTTAAGATTTTATTATTTATTTGTCAGAGAGAGAGGGAGAGAGAGCGAGCACAGGCAGACAGAAAGGCAGGCAGAGGCAGAGGGAGAAGCAGGCTCCCCGCCGAGCAAGGAGCCCGATGTGGGACTCGATCCCAGGACGCTAGGATCATGACCTGAGCCAAAGGCAGCTGCTTAACCAACTGAGCCACCCAGGCGTCCCACTTTGGCAATTTCTTACAAAGTTAAACATACCTTTACCTTATGACCCAGAAGTTCCACTTCCAGACATTTTCCCAAGGGAAAAAATCCACAAAAAGACTTGTATAAGAAAGTACACGGTAGGGGTGCCTCAGTGGCTCAGATGGTTAAGTGCCATCATCTCAGGTCATGATCCCAGAGTCCTGGGATCAAGCCCTCTATAGAGCTCCTGGCTCAGAGGCAAGCTTGCTTCTCCCTCTCGCTCTGCTCTCCCCCTGCTCATGCTCTCTCTCTCTATCTCCCTGTCTCAGATAAATAAATAAAATCCTTAAAAAAAAGTACACAGTAGCTTTATGCATAAATTTAAAAAAAAAAGACCCCAAAACCAAAAACCAAAAAACAAACCCTGAAAAAAAAGCTAAATGCGTATTTGACAGGGAAATGGATAAACAAATTGTGGCATATTCACATAATGGAAAATACTCAGCAATAAAAAAAAAAAATGAACTGATAAGGGCAACAGCATGGATGAATCTCAAAGACAGGACGTAGTGCTAAAGAAATATGACACAATACCTTGTGTTTTATGCCATTTACATAAAGCTAAAGCATGGGCAAAACTAACCTCTGGTGATAGAAATCAGAATAGTGAATGTCTCTGGAATGTCATCTGGAGATGGGGGTGAGGTTGGGGGTTGACTGGAAAGGAGAATGAGGAACTGGGGTTATGGAAATGTTATATCTTGATTTGGGTGGTGGTTACCCAGGTGTACATGATTATAAAAACTTATCAAACTGGGTGCAGTCTGCTGTATGCCAATTATATCTCAGTAAAACCATGAAAAAAATACAGGAGTTGGGTAAAGGACAGCACAGCTTCATGGAAATGCTGCCTTGAGTAGGCTTCATAGGGAGTGACCGTCAAAGAATGCCTGGGGGAAAGGCCATCCAGGGAGATGGAACCAAGATAAAAGGTTAGGAGGTGGGAAAGCATATTGTCAGTCTCAGGAAGGGCTGTGTTGGCCATGAAACGTAGGCTGTGAGTGGGGTAGTAGGAGCAGAAAGCACTGACTACACATCCCATAAGATTCACCAAGAGAAGGTAAGAAGAATACTAACTTAAAGGGATTAAAAAGCCTAGGGAACATTTTTTTTAATTTGTTCATAGCTTGTTTGTAGGCCAAAGGGCAGAATCACTGAGGAAAAAATACTGAAGAGAGGAGATCATTTATAGAATAAGGTTCTGGTAGACATGGATAGTTCACACTTAGAAAGATGAGGGAAACTGGGACTGCTCTGTCAGGAGGGAAGGTGGAGGGTTGAGCAAAATTGTGAAGGGCAGCGGAGAGGGAAATCATGAGAGCTCATGATGGTTGTCCTCAAATGTCCCAGTATGGTGGGAAGAGAGATCATCATTGAAGAAGACAGAAGGGGGCCTAGGTGGCTCAGTCGGTTAAGTGTCTGCCTTCAACTCATGTCATGATCTCAGGGTCCTCGGATTGAGCTCCAAGTTGGGCTCCCACCTCAGTGAGGAGTCTGCTTCTCCCTCTCCCTCTGCCCCTTCCCCAGCTCATGCTCATTTTCTCTCTCTGTGTGTGTCTCAAATAAAGAAATAAAATCTTAAAAGAAAGAAAAAGAAAGAAAGAAAGGAAGAGAAAGTAAGAAAGTGATAGAGGTAGGGCCAGAGCTTGGGGAGCATGAAGAAGGTTCAGAATAGAGCGCTATAGAGAATTCGAAAGGGGATTTTCCTGGGATGAATGGAAAAGTTCTGAGAGTTACATAGCATGGGTTGATATCGAAGGTAATTGCCCAGCTGGAGACTGGCAAGAATGAAAGCATATGGTGGCTACTGAGAACATACTTGAAATGGGTCATGGCTAAAGGTGGGGATGAGATAGGGCAGGGCCAATGGGGATTACAAAAAGGTCAAGGGTCTGGAAGTCAGGAAGCAGAAGAGCAGATTCAGGAGGCATAAGAATCTTGGTAAATACAAGGTCATGTTCTATCAGTAAAGGTCCTTTAATGGCTCAGGATGTTTGAAGGAGTGCAGTTTTGAATGACAATGCGTTCCAAGATATGCTGATGGATGGGTTCAATGTGATGACATTCAACATTGACAGTTGTATTCACTAGGATGATAGCAGAAGATGTGGAGGGAGGGACTGAGAAAAAGGCTTAAGTCCTTGAGAAAACGTGGTGGAGTGTCCCCACTGGCAAGTTTCTCTCTCCGTAGGTGAACTGGAAGGTGACCTAAGCTTTGGTTACAAAGCACTATTTTAAATACTATATTAATTGCTGTATTTAACTCTTTTATTCTATGAAATTAAAGATGTTTTGAGGGTATGTTTTCAAGTTGATCTTAATCTAGTCTCTATGAGTAACACAAAAGGGGTTTTTATTTTCATTTTACAAAAGAGGAACCTTACACCACTGCCCCTCTCCACAGCCTTCCTTTCAGTTGGGGTAGGATTTGGGTGCACAAAAGTAATTGCTGAAATCACCTGACTCTTCAGAAAATGCCCTTCAGACAAAGGGCACTAAATGTCATAGGTTTCAGTATCTGAAAGATACTGTGTCGGTAATGGAATGTAGGATGTGAGTGGGGTAGTAGGAGCAGAAAGCACTGACTACACATCCCACAAGATTCATCAAGAAAGAGAAGGCAAGAAGAAGAATAACTTAAAGGGATTAAAAAGCCTAAGGAACATTTTGGGGGGGGGGGTGTTCATAGCTTGTTTGTAGGCCAAAAGGCAGAATCACTGAGGAAGAAATAATGAAGAGAGGAGATCAGAAGCTGATTAGAAAAGAAGCTGCATGCACGTTTTGGTACTTAAAAAATAAAATATGAGAAGAAAGGAGGTTTTTTGTTGTTGCTCTTATTCATCTTTCCAATTCTTTCATTGATTTTTTTTTAATTGGAGTAATTTTTTCAAGCTTTTAAAAATCAAAATGCTTTAGGGACTCCCAGACTCCTATATCAAAAAGTATATTCAAAAGGTCATTGTGAGCTTTTCTGTGTATGAGTCAGAAGGAAATGGAAGCAGAACTGTTTCTACCACTTACTGATTATATGTGTCTTGACAAAATACTGCCTGTCTGGGCCTCAATTTCCTCATGACAAAATTATGCAAGTGAAGAGGCATACAATGTGGAATATAAATAATTAATGTACTAAAAAAACAGTGAATCACTAGTGAGTCTTTAAATAGAAAGTAAATCACCAATGACAACAACAACAACAACAACAACAACAACAAGCCAACTTCCACCTGAACTAGCACTCTGGCAAGGCATTCCTAGTCGGGGGTCTTCTAGAAATGAGTGTTGACTAATGTGATGAGAACTGCCATACCCTCCCACCCCATCTACATCTTCATCAGCATCAGCATCCACACACTGCGCCTTCCTGACTATGACCACTGAAGAACTAGTCAAGCTTATCCCAAAGCCTGTTTCCATACTTGTGCACTCGATCCTCCTCCCTTTTGCTTATTTAGAGACTCACTTTAGTCATGCTTTTCTTTTCCACATCAACTATTTCCTCCCTCTTCACTGGATTGTTCTCACAAGCAAATTAACATGTTATTTCTCTATCCCATAAATCTTGTTCTCTGTTCCATTTCCACAAGCTCAGAGAGCCCATGTGAGGATCCCTGCCCTTGCTCATGCCTTTAAAGGCCACATTCTAGTCCTTCTCCAGCCACACATCTCCCTGTGGGGTGAGGAATCTGTTGTAATAAGAAGTACTTACCCAGAGCTGATGGTCTCTGCATTGTAGACCATACTCTGCCCACATGGACCTTAGACCCTTACACAGTCCACTGCACTGGGTCCATGCTGCTCATTTACACACTCCTAACCTCAACTTATATTCAAGGGGTGCCATTTGTGGGTGTGTGGCCAGAGTTTAGACATGAAGGCTGAGGTGTCCCCACCCCAGCACACAAAGCCCCTCATAGTATGGGACTGAGCTGGGGTCTGGAAGGGAAGGGTGGTCCACAGGTCCTTTCCCTGTGCCACCAAGCTCTGGCATGAACTCCAAAGCCCAAGAATTCTATATCTGAACTTGATTTTCCAGGTTCTTAGGAAAGCATATTTATAATATATTTGGAAGAAATATTTTTTTAGCTTAATATATAAATTTTAGATACAAAAATTATTGAATGTAGGCCTTCATTTGTTTTTTCCTGGACCTCATAAATATTAAGGTCACACCACTACCCTAATAACCTAAAAAGGATTACTTTAAATAATACTGCGCCTTGTGGAAATCCACTAAAGAAGGGTCTGTAGTTGATAGCTGCAATTTCTCTCCTCCTGTTCTTTCTTAAACACACTTGTATCACCACCATCTATCGCACCATGCTTTTGCATTTCACCATCTATGAAAACTGCTCTTGTCAAGGTCAGTAATAACTCATGTTGTTAAATCCACTGATTGGCTCTCAATCCTCATTTTACTTGATGTTCCAGCAGCATATGACCCATGGATCAATCCCTTCTCCTCAAGGGTTCCATTCTCTCTAGTTTCCTCCTTTAGTGTCTCCTTTCTTGCCTCTTAGCTGCTTCCTCCTTTTATCTTATCTTCAAACTCTTAATGCTAGAATTGCCAGAGCTCAGTCCTTGAACTTCTCTTTTCTATACTCACTCCCTTATGATCCATCCAGTGCATGGCTATGTTGTTGATGATTCCTGAATCTATTTCTCCAGCCTACACTTCTTCCTTAGATTCATACTGTCTACTTGACACTTCCACGTGGATGTCTAATAGGTATTTCATTCCCCAAAGGAACTCCTCCTTTCCCAAACCTGTTCTAATCATGCCTTCCAATTCCCAGTTTATGTCAACTCCAGCTCCCAGTTGCTTCAACCAAAAAACTTGGAGTCTTTTGGAGTCATCTTTTACTTTTGGCAACCTATCAAGAAATCATATGGGCTTTACATTCAAAACATATCCCAAATATGACCATTGCTCACTATTTCCATTGCTAGTATACTCTGGTCCAAGCTCTATCATCTCTTGCCTGGACTACTTCAATAGCCTTCTCATAGGTCTCTTTTGGCCTATTTTTAATATAGACACCAGTGTGATACCATTCAAATATGACAGTCGTTCTGCTCAAAACCCTGCATTGTTTTCCCTATTTCACTAATTTTTTTTTTTTTTGGATTCAGAATCAAAGTCATAGCTAGTACTCAAAGCCCTGTATTCTCTAGTCCCTGTTACTCGGATCTCGCTTGCATTCTCTCCTTTGCTAACTCAGCTCCAGCCACACTGCCTTCCTTGAAGTACCTAGAACATGCCAAGCATGTTCCTGACTTGGCATGTTGCTCTAGAAATCTGCTAGAATGTTCCTCTCCCAGTTACATGTTTAACTAACATCCTCACTTCCTTCAAGTCTGTTTAAATCCTGTCTTCTCAGAAATATTTACCCTGATCACCCTGTTTAATACCACAGCCTGTCTCCATCCACCTCTGGCACTCCTAATTCCCCTTACTCTTCTCAACCTTTCTCTTTTCCATGGCACTTGCCACCTTCTAACATTCTGTAGTTTGCTTATTTATCATTTGTCCTTCCCATATCATCATCCAATAGCTATTCTCCATGATGGAAATGTTCTATATTCGCACCATCCAATACAGTAGCCACCAGCCACATGTGATTACTAAGCACTTCAAATGTGGCTAGTACAACTACAGAGCTGAATTTTTAATTTTAATTTATATTTTAATTTAAATAACCACATGTGGCTAGTGGCTGCGATATCAAGAACAGTTCTGGAATCTGAGTGCCATGAGAACAGGGAACTTTGTCTCATTCAACAAGATCTCCTAAACACCTGGCAGAGTGTCTGACACATAGGTACTTGGGAAAATTGTTAATGAATTAATGATCAAATCCAAGATCAGCTTTTCCAAGGCCTTGCAGCCTATTATTAGAAGAATTAGGGGCAGAACCCAGGAATTCATCGCTAAGGAAACCCACATCTTTCCCAGCATATTAAGGAAAGATCCAGAAGTCTGGACAGGTGCTTCCTGGCAGGCACATTCTATAAAGAAACGAAATGCCTAATCCGTGGTTTTCCTGATTTTACAAATGCATATACCGATGCACATAAACTGGGGGAAAAAACAATCTCTCCTGCACAGACTCCAAATCTCTAGTCTCTGCCAATATGTAACCAACTTGGTTCATTTGTGGCTATCATCAGAACTCAGGACAGATGCTCTCCACACTCATGGTCTTGCAGAGGAGAGCTAACATAAACCTATAAAGTATTGCACTGTCCCAGTGGTGAGGAAGATGAGGGAACATTTTATCATTCACAGATGAAATGGTTGTGGTCACAGAATATAAGGGTTTATGCAACTGCATCCTAGAAAACAAACAAAATTACCAAATAACTATGGAAATTTATGTGGTTTTGGTAGAATGAAAGTATGATATAGGAAATTAAATAACCATAGAGTGAATGATAATTTTAAAAGCTATTTTGGAGGGGCGCCTGGGTGGCTCAGTGGTAAAAGCCTCTGCCTTCAGCTCAGGTCATGATTCCAGAGTCCTGGGATCGAGCCCCACATTGGGCTCTCTGCTTAGCGGGGAGCCTGCTTCCTCCTCTCTCTCTCTCTGCCTGCCTCTCTGCCTACTTGTGATCTCTGTCTGTCAAATAAATAAATAAAATCTTTAGAAAAAATAAAAAAAAATTAAAAAAGCTATTTTGGAAACAAAATATAAAATCAGTCTTATGATACCAAATCAGGAGTTTCAAACTGTTTTCTTCTAAAATCTTATTTTGAAGATCTCTAAAACCAATGTTTTCAGTTGTACTAAGGTAGTGAAGAAATTACAAGGGCTTTACTAAACTGCAATAAAACTAAGGATTAGGCAATATTTTGCTTATATTATCTGCTTAGTTCCTTAGATTCCTAATAAGAGTAGCAGATTGTTATGTCTATAATGTCTTTTAAAATACTTCAGGGTAGGGGTGCCTGGGTGGTTCAATGGGTTAAGTGTCTGCCTCTGGCTCAGGTCATGATCCCAATGTCCTGGGTTCGAGCCCCACAGTGGGCTCCCTGTGCAGCAAGGAGTCTGCTTCTCCCTCTCCCTCTGTGTGTCCTCTCTTTCTCTCTCAAATAAACAAATAAATAAAATAATAAAAATAATAAAATACTTCAGAATAGATTTGTCCTCCAATGGTCACAGCAGCATTATTCACAGTAGCCAAAAGGTGGAACCAATTCAAATGTCTACTGAGGGATAAACAGATAAAGTGTGGTACATATATACAATGGAATACCATTCAGCCTTCAAAAGAAATGAATTTCTGACACATACTATAAGGTAAGTGAAACTTGAAGACATTTTGCCAAGTGAAATAAGGCAGACACAAAAAGAAAAATTTTGCTTTGATTCCACTTACAGGAAGGACCCGGAGTCATAAATTCACAGACACAGAAAGTGGAATGATGGCTGTGGAGAAATGGGAGTTACTGTTGTTATTGTTTTATGGGGACACAGTTCAGAGTTTTGGTCTGGAAAGATGAAAACGTTCTGGGGATGATGGTGGTGATGGGTAACAATGTAAATTCTACAGAACAGTTAACCATTTTTAACTTAAAAATGGTTAAAGGGGTAAGTTTTATGTTACTTACATTTTACTACAACAAAAGCACATGTCAGCATGAGCAGCACGTGCTCGTATGTGGCCATTACTTAGGGTAAGCTATAACCAGGTGCTGCCTTGGTTCTAATTAAGAAAGCACAACATAGGCATGGTCTTTCCAGTGAGCTATCACAGACAGGTCTGTGTTTTCTGCATCTCAATTCACAAGCAATGCTTTGCCAATTAACATAACTGCAAGTAACTAATGTTGTTGTTGTTTTTTTTTATTGATGAAATTGTAGTCTGCTATGTAGTTTGGTGAATGTTAGAAATGGGCTCTCATTGGTGAAATCAAAAGTATTTGTTATATTTACATGTGGATTGGCAGAAATATTTTAGGGACACTCCCCGCACTTGCTTCACAAAGGCATAAGAATCCAGCTAGGCCTGTATCCTTCAGCCTTAGGGACAAAGGTTTTGGCTAAAACCCTAAATAGTCCTATGCCCAGCCAGCAGCACTGGAAGATTCTGGATCCCTGATGACACCAACCACAGGGTGACCAGATCCTGCCCCTGGAATCTTCATGATGGCCTTCAGGGACTATTTTGTGTAAATGGGGGTCAGAATACCTGAAAGTAGAGAGCTAGAACATACTCAAGTTTATAGAACTGGCCATATGAATTCTGTGTGTGTGTGTGTTTACTTGCTAATAAATGTTTACCGAATAGATGTTTTATATGTGGCAGTATTTGCCTGAGATTTCTGTTCATTACAATCTAGTAGTGAAGTTATCAGCTAAGTAGCAAACTTAGCTCAACACTCTTCAGAAGCTACCATGACCTACCAAAAAACACCTCAGGGTCACCCATGACCAAATCAGTCCAGGTCAGTTGACAATCACAACCACAGAGACCAGAGGGAAATTCCAGCATCAAAGGACAGGGAAAACCAAGCCAGAATCAGATTGCTGATCCTGGGGATGCACAATGGATGGTAAACTCTAACATCTACCCTCCTCTCTGATTTTAGGGATAAAAAATGGGGGCTCAGAAGTCACTGAGGGATCATCCCAAGTACACATGCACTCCATAGGCAGAAACTAACAGGAAACCTTTGATACCATCATTCTTTAAGAATTACAAGTGGTTGCGCCATTATCACGCACCATACCTACTACTAGCTGCTTTAACACGGGGTTGCTAATTTTCACAAAATCCCTGCAAAATGAATAGTGTTATCCTCTGTTTTTGGAGTGGGGACTGAAGTTCAGAGAGGTCATGCCAGCAGATGTGGTCAGTGCCCCATTTATGGCCCCATCACACTCAGTATTCCTCACTAGTCCTCTGCATCCTACGACAATCATTCGCCCAGGACGGGGAGCAGACTAGAAGTCCTGGAGATAATGGCCCTGGCATCAGCCCTTGAGTAATGATGAAAGCTTCCTCCTCCAGGCTAGCTACCTTTGAGGCATGTTCTACTGTCTCCCAGATCCCAGCGTTCACCCACAGGTTCACAAGAGTCACGGGCTCAGTAACACACTGCTTCCTTCAAAGTCTCTGACTCATTTCCTCACTCATTTCCTCATCAGTGCTTCCTGGAATCACCCTTTCAAATAAACTACCTGCCTCAAATCCTTGTCTCAGGGAATGTTTTCTGGGGAATAAAATACGGTGACACAGCCAGCTACCAGGTTGCAGAATTAGACAGTAAACCCAGGACCATCTGTGTTTGAGGAACACATTGTTCTCCTACTCTACATATTTGAATTGCATTTTCCTTTCTTCAGAAGTAGAGACAAGACAGAAGTAAGAGGAGGGAATGGATGTTACTGAAAACATTCCTGAGTTTTCTAAATGGTTTGTTTGGTTAGTATCTCAAGCCCTCGTGTCCTTAGAGTTTACACTCACCACTCTGCCTCACAACGATATGGAACAAATTAGCTCAATGACGTTCAGTAATCTGATTAGTCGGTGTGGCAGGCTGAACAACAGCCCTCAAAGATGTCCATATTCTAGTCTCCAGAACCTGGGAATGTTAATTTATACAGCAAAGGGAACTCTGCAGATGTGATTGAGTTCAGAATCTCGTGAAGGGGAGATTATACTGGATTACCTGGACAGATCCAATGTAATCATGAGGGTCCTTCTGAGAAGGGCATAGAAGGAGCCAAGGAAGAAGGCGATGTCATGGGAAAGCAGGGATTAGACTGATGTACTTTGCAGGTGGAGGAAGGGGGTCACAAGGTAATAGGAGCCAAAAAAAAAAAAAGTAAGGAAATGGGTTTTTCCCTCTCAGGTCCTCCAGAAGGAACCAACCCTGCTAACACCCTAACTTTAGCACAGTGAAACTGATTTCTGACTTGGAATCTACACAACTGTAGAAGAACACATCTGTGTTGTGTTAAGCTACTAATTTTGCGGCAGCCTGTTGCAGGGGCAATAGGAAACTCACCCCGCCAGCGAAGCAGCGCTGGGGATAATAATAGTACAGCAATAGATAATCTTCATCCAGCCCTCACAGTACGTAAGCACAGTGCTGGGCACTTTATTGGACCATCTGGCTTCATTCTCCCCAGAAGCCTTTTTGAGGAACTATCTGTAATCTCCTCACGTTGCAGACGAGGAAGCTGAGATTTAGGGAGGTTCCAAACTTGCTTCAAATGGCACAGCTAATACCCGAGCGTGGGTCCTTCTGATCCCCAAGTCATGTTCCTAATAAAAACACCCAAATCTGAGTCCTTGAGACTGTGAGTACAAGAGGCAAGTGAAAGGACTTATCACCAGTGCTTCAGAGCAGCTGGCCTTCAGCTATGTGCTGAGCAGAAACAGCCCCTTTTGCAGCACTGCTGCTGAACCCTGTCCCCACCCGCTTTCCCCCTCATAGAGCCACTTTCCTGTTCCCCTCCACGTTTCTGGGAAAGGGCAGCTGGACTCAAAACAGTACTGCTGGTTGGACCAGGACAATTTAGGAATTAGTCATTTTTGTTTCTGATGTCTTCTTAGCTTCTAGGTTCTATCAGAATTGAGGCAACAAGAAATTCCTCCAGCAGCTCGCTTGAAACCAGGAGAGGCTTTGAAAACCCAGAAAGAAACACATCCTTCTTACTTTTTTTCCACTTTGAGTGCACTTGAAATTTTATTTTATTTTATTTTTATTTTTTTTATTTGACAGAGAGAGATCACAAGTGGGCAGAGAGGCAGGCAGAGGCAGAGAGAGAGGAGGAAGCAGGCTCCCCGCAGAGCAGAGAGCCCGACGCGGGACTCAATCCCAGGACCCTGAGATCGTGACCTGAGCTGAAGGCAGAGGCTTAAGCACTGAGCCACCCAGGTGCCCCCTGCACTTGAAATTTTAAAACAAACAAAAAGCTCAAGCGATCACACTGGTTCTAAAAGGGAGCAGGATTCGACTGGTTCACACAGCGAGATAGGAAAGCAGGAAGTAGGTTTTACATACCTTTTCTTTAATATCTAATATGAGATGAGCTATCAGTAAGCCAAGGGAGGGAGACAGAGAGAGACAATCACCAGTCAAATGAATAAATAATGAAATAATGAAAGGCCAAATCAGTGAAGAAAGCAATATGTGGGAAAGGGAGGCTGAGCCATTACTTTCATGTAAGCCTTTAATCACTTATACACATTTATACACTTGCAAGCCATTAGCAACGATAAGGGGGTTTCTTTGTTTGAAATTCGGTAAAACCGTTCTTTACTCCAGGATAGTAAGTAGATTTGATTTTGCCTGTGCCAACTCTTGACCTTCTGGTACTGGCTTCTAGAGCCCTATATGGCAAAGAGAATTAACGGCCAAATCAGACTCAGCTGGAAGGAATGTGTGATTGATTAGCAATGTCAGCTTCGGACTCAGAAGAGGGAAGCTGTGGGAGTGCTGCACATTTGCTGAAGCCTTTGTCCAGTTAACTGTGGGCAGAGCACACCGCCCAGATTTGTTTTAAGACCATGCTACCATCTCTAAAACTGCATTCTATGAATATGCAGTTTTCACTTCTGCTTCTTCAATAGTTTCTTTAACTGACAACCAGCAAATCTTACTATTCGCTTCCAAGCATACTCAAAAACAATGACTTTAATTTAAGAATGTATCTGAAAAGAAGTTCAAATCAGTGTCTGTCAAGTTCTCTGAAGATAAGGAATATTACACACACCAAAAACCATTAACAACAATAAAGCTCTAATGTTCCTTAACAACACTAGTGTGGTTGGGTATTGCTCTAATCAAGTTTCTTCATCGACTCAGGGAATGAATGGACCTTTACTTCCCACACAATAATTCTGTGAAATGAATGCATACAATTCATAATAATTTAAATCAATTACAAATTTAACTTCAAAATCACTTCTAACACATACTTGGGAATCTTAAAAGAATCTTCTCGCTTGTTTTGAAATTACTCAATAAACAGTCCCTAGGTTTCACCTTTTTACCTATTCTTCCCAGGCACACATGGTAGGGCCATTCTGTGAACCATTTCCCACTCCAAGAAAACCACCATAATCAAAAGGCTACCCAGAATATTGTTTTCATCAAAAATAACAACAACAACAATAATAATAATATCATCTTTTATATAGCTTGTGTGCTACATTTTTACCTATCATAGCTACTTGATTTTTATTTAATATATGCCTTGTAGTATTATTTCCAAATTATAGATATTAAATGAGGTTACTGAAAAAATGGCAGAGCTAGGACACAAATTCAAATAATGTGACTAAGTCCATATTCCCATGCCTCATCTGCCTGGTTTCTGTTATATCACCATGTGATTCTCTGGCTCAGGTTAAGCCCAATTCCCCTACTGCACCATGATAATTCCCTTCTCTACTACTCCTCTCTTCTTTTTTCCTAGCCTAGACTGCCTCCCCCTCACCTCCACCTATTTGAAGTCTATAACTCCTCACGGCTCTGTTCAACTGTGCCATCTTCATACATCCTTGCTATTCTTGCTGAACGCCGTCCAATCTTACATATTTAATGCTTATTGATATATTCCTCTATGCTGTTTGATGTCCATTCATTCAACAAATAATTCTTGAGGATCTACAATATGCCCAGTAGTTCTTAGGTAGTAGAGATTTCACACTGAGTAAGGCTTCCTCTTGTGGAGTTTATGTTACAGCTGGGGTTTCTGATTTTCATATTCACATCTAGACTTCAAGATTCTTTGCAATGGTAACTACAGTTGTGTTTTCACTGTCTATGAAGGAACATGTAATTTCAATGCTGTATAGCTTATCATGAAATTAATAAAGTGGTGCCCTCATCATGTATATAGGTAGCTAATGGCAGGGCACTAGACAGGTAAACTTATTTGAGTTACCCACTCACTCCATTCACCCCTAATTTTAAAACTCTGGGAAGTCTACATTACCATAGAGTAAGGTACTTTTGGAATTCTCTAAGAGGGAACTTGTACAGGAATTGTAAGGAGGAGATGCCTGGGGATTGATTGCCTGTGTGTGCTAAAGCCAGATCCAAAATATCCATTTCTCAGAGATATGCCCAAAAGACCCACCACACTTGGGAAAAACATTTTAAGAGGTTTTGAATTAGTGTGCTCATTAATATGTTTTTCCTTCCTTTGATCTTTTCCTTGAGGACAACTAGAGCTGCTCTTGTTACATTTCAGGGGTGGTGGGAATTTAGAACTAGGAAAACCACTTGCTCAGAAAAACATACTTTAAGTCTTTTTACTATAACCAAAATGAATAAGGGTGGAGTTGAGCTCACCAAAACATAACACCTTTCCCTTCCAAGTCTGATAGGAAGTGATCAGAGAGTGAGTTTTAGGACTTCTTCCAGAGAATTCATCTTAGGAAATTTGGCATCTTGGGTGTTTTAAAATCTTGATTTAAAAATACTTGGTTTTTGTGTTAAATTAAACTTACATTTAATAAGCCTAAAGCAGTCTCCTGCACAAAATTTTTCTCTGAATTTTATACACACACACACACACACACACACACACACACACAAAACCTCATGTTACTATAGAGTTTAGTTTGCATGTCTCCCTTGAGGAATCATGACATGCCCATGGCTGTTTCTAATACGCGATTTACATAAATATACTCTTTCCCTATTTGAGGGCAGGGGAAGGGAAACTTGGGACTCTTGCCAACTCTTCTAGCAACCTAAGATCAAACTTCCTTCAGAGGACAGACAGATCCACTCAAATGGTACAAGAGCTCACCTAGTGCCAGGGAGCATAGTGATTTTGTGTCATACCCTAGAACATAAAGAGAATCTTAATAATAAACATGGGTATGGCACTGGGTAATGCTACTTAGATTTATCTCTCACAATTAATTCTAGGGATGTTTCTCAAAAGTCTCTGAAAACACAGTATCCCTGGAGGAACAAGGAAAATTTTCAGCAGAGAACTAATGTCTAGAGCTGGTGTGGAGAGGGGAATATGCCTTCTTTCTCAAGAACCTAGTAGCAGTCTGAGAGGGAGAAATGCACTGGAGAAGGCCTTTTGGAGTTGATATTAGGGCATGATATGGTAGGACTGGCCCCCACTACACTATGTATCTTTTTTTTTTTTTAAGATTTTATTTATTTATCTGACAGAGAGAGATCACAAGCAGGCAGAGAGGCAGGCAGAGAGAGGAGGAAGCAGGCTCCCTGCTGAGCAGAGAGCCCGATGCGGGGTTCAATCCCAGGACCCTGAGATCATGACCTGAGCCGAAGGCAGCGGCTTAACCCACTGAGCCACCCAGGCGCCCCAGTATCTTGAGAGTAGAGACTGTCCTGTCTGTGACTAACTCCATGGGACCTAGGACAGTGATTTCCTCATGGTAGAAGTCCAATTAATGTTTATAGCTGAACTGGATGGAAAGCAGCTGCAAAAATTAAAAAAAAAAAAAAGTTGGTAGTGTGAAGTTAGAAAGGCTGTATTACTTGTGTATTCCCAGCTCTCTCTCTACCAATCTATTATGAGACCCCATTGATATCTGAGAGAGGAGAGTAGGGAAACTTTAAAAATATAATAACTGGAATGATGAAGAGGATTACAGCTGTGATAGAGACAATGCTACGTGTTCACCAAACCATTTTTCTCCTGGACACATAAGAAGTCTGCATCTCCTTGTTCCCTTGCACCTAGACAGGGCTATGCAACTAGTCCTGGGCAATGGCATTTGGGCAGAAGTCACATATGCTACTTCAAGGCGTGGCTTCCAAGTTTAATCTTCCAAGTTTATCTTCTCTCTGTGTATGTCTCTCTCTCATTGTTTGGTTGACCACATGCGGAGATTTCAATGGAAGACTTTAAGGGTCTAAGGCCTTAAGGCAGGCACAGCAAGGACAGCAGGTGAAAGAAGTCTGGTTCCCTGAATAACTGTGGTACACAATATCCCCTCCTAAACACTGATCCACAATGGACTGTGACATGAGTGGGAACTAATGTTTCTTTGTTAAGTCACTGAGATGGGATTGTTTGTTATAGCTGCCAACATTATATACCCCAGTTAATACAGAGGCCATTGGATTCTGTATTAGTTACAAGGACATTGAACCCTGAGAGTAGGACTAGAAAAGGAGGATTACTAGAACTTGGGGGTACACATTTGCATATGTATATACTAAATTAAACACAATTTATTAAGCATTCTTCACATGCAAGATGTCAGATAAACAGCAAGCAAAACATTTCAAAATGATTCTTTGTGTACTCAGAAATTAAAAGAACAGAGAATGAAGATGACATATTCACCAAGAAGTCATGTTGGACGAAGTTGGTTACTACCAACTTCAGGTTTCTTATCATGATTAACTATTTTCCCTAAGAAAATGCATCCAAAAAATAGTTCTCTACTAAAAAAAGAAAAAGAGAACAGACTCACTGCGTAAAAGTACTTGAAGTCTCTTGAGAAATCACTTAGTAGAAGACCTAAGCTCACCGGGCTGTTTTCTGCGGAGGAGCATCTCAACGCTATGGTTTGGGAAAAGGGTCCTGACAACTTTCTCAAGACTAGAACCACAGTGTCCAAACATGAGGCCTCAGAATAGCTCAATTCTCTCCTGGGATGTTAAGCTACATTAAAATAAAACAAAACAAGGAACTCAACTCATTGCCCAGGAAAATGGGTACAGATAGAAGGCACCAACTACTATGGGAATGGCTTAGGTTCTAGGAGGAAAGCATATTTCACTTTAGAGTTTTTGAAGGCATACTTCCTTGACTCCATAGATGCCTGCATGAACAACCAAGGGATTCTGAGCCATGAGGGATTACATTCCCTCATGCTCCTCCCTGCAGGGTAAAAGGCTCTGCCAAAGCTCATTGTTTTCATTTTATTCCTTTGCCATAAAGCAAGGTAATAAGAGATCATGGTTTGATTCCCTACCATTATCCTTAAATCCCATCCGTTCTTCATCCCTTGGTCAACTTCACCCATGAAGACTCAACTTCTTGGGCAAATATTAAATGCCACCTCCTCTAAAAAGTCTTTCCTGAGTTTTCCTCAACCAGGTTTAAACTTAATTCTCTTTTCAATTTCTGTAGCACTTGTAAGTTTTATCATTTATAATGTTTTCCCTAGTTATTAAGGTGTGTTCATATCTTATTTTCCTTTTTAGGTGGCAAACTTGAAGGAAGGGCTCTATTTTATTCAAAGACCTAATTCAAACACAAAGTCCAGATGACCTTTAAACAATGAGAGATGGGGGTTGTCAAACCCTCTTGCAATTGAAAAGTCTACATATAGCTTTTGGTTCCTCAAAAATTTTACTACTAATACCCCACTGTTGACTGGCAGTCAATAACAGAAATGGTCAATTTACATATTTTGTAGGTTATATGTATTATGTACTGTATTTCTACAATAAGGTAAGCTAGAAAAAAGAAAATGCTACTAAGAAAAACACAAGGAAAATACATTTACACACACACACACACACACACACACACACACAGTATTTATAGAAAATGATCCATGTGTAAGTGAACCCACGAAGTTCAAAGGTGTGTTTTCAAGGGTCAATTGTAGATATTTAATAAATATTTTGAATCAACTTTCCAGGCTGTCTCTCTAATAGAGTAATGATGGAATAATGTTGATATATCAGGACATGGAAAATATTTCCCCTGTCTTTTTGTACTCTGGACTACTACTCCATGTGTTCAAATCCTGGCTCTACCATTCATAAGCTATGTGGCTTGGCTAAGGTACTTATCTCTCTCATTATTAATTTCCTCACTCATTTATGGGATTAATAAGATTATACATGTAGAACATTTAGAAAGTGGCTACCATATAGTAAGAATTCAATAAATGTATTCACCATCACTACTAACCCCACCAAAATTTCACTAGAAAATGGTTGATGGTATTTGGTATTTTAAACAGCGATAGCAAACCCAAATGCTTTTAGAGTCCAGGCAGGTAATGTGAGTGAAATAAACTAAAAGCAAAATGGTTAAAGTTCAGAATTAGGCGGTAAGGAAAACAAGAGGCCAATTACTATATATATGTAGTAATATATATGCTATATATTACAACATATGTGCATATATATATATATATATATATATACACACACACACACACACACACAATTATGATTAATACTGTTATAGGCTTATTATGAGAATACACAGAATGAGTACCAAACAGCCATAATGATTGCTAATATTTCCTGGGTGAGCATGTTAAGATGTTATTATAAGAGCTGAGCCTTAGAAGATAAGTAGAAATTAGCTAGAAAGGAATAATATTAGAAGCAGCAGGAACAGCATATAAAAGGAGGAACTGTGAAATAATTTGTTGTTTTGAAGGAACTTCTAGTAGGGTTATGGCTGGAATGAAGGTCTGTATGGAAATCTGGTCAGAGAGCAGGCTGTGGAGTTTGGCAGGTGTCAGGTCTTGAAGGACCTTATATGCCATGCTCAAAAGTTTGCCTAGAACGCAATGGAAAGCCACATTTTAAGATGATAACTAGAACCAATGTAGTAATGAGAAATTTTAAGTGCCTTAACTAAAGCAATAGAGAAAAAGCTATACTTTGAAGGTAGAATTAGCATATCTTGGGGATCAATTGAGTAGAAAGGGCTGAATGAGAAAGAAAGGTCTAAGTCAATGCAAAGGTTTCAGGCTGGAGTGACTAGGACAATAATTTGCTATTCCTAGAGATGGATTGGAGTAAGAGTGGGATAAAAGTTCAGCTCTCGGGCATGTTGATTTTAAGTACCTATTGGACATCCACGTGGTAATATTGACTATGTGGATTTTAGCACCTGGAAATACAGATTTGGGAATTTCTATCTTTTAGGAACACTGAACTGAATAAGAAGATAAAAGTCCAAGGAAGACACCCTAGCACATACTAATATTTAAGAGACCAGCACAAGGGAGGTGCAAAATAGTGAAGAAAAGTGCACCAAAGCTAAGGAGATAAAGAGCTTCAAGATGTGGGTGGCACTCAACTGTGCCAATGCTTCAGAAAAATCAAGTAAGGGAAGGACTAGAATAGACCCATTTGATTTGGCCAAATCCAAATGAGTCCTTGGAAGGTTACATAGTCTTTGTGGACTTCTCCAAAGCTGTGCTGAATACTAATTCATCTAGATAAGTCATACTAGAGGTGGAATTGAGACTGCAGTGCAAAAAGGAGTAAGTAGGAGGAAACATGCTTGCCTGCAAAGAAATAGAGCTGGAGGGATATGGAGTCATGTGAAGGTGCTTACTTTTTTTTTTTTTAATGGAAAAGACGAGAATATTTTATATTCTGAGGGAGAAATGTTAGTGAGGAGAGAAAGCTGAAGCTATGGAAGAGAAATAATTGCCAGTGAAGGGGCTTGGGAGTATACAAGTTATTGGGCCCAGAATAGCCCTGGAGAAGACAGACATATATTCTTTTGTATCCAAAAGGGAGAGTGGGAATGGTTGGATAATGGACTGCCCTTTCCTGAGCAAGGAAGGATATGGAAGGTGGGAGAATGAGGTCAGTGGTGATAGTCTGGGAGAGGAACTGACTGAGGACATATAGCAGGAGGCCTCATCGAGGACCCAGCTAAAGTTGGAGGCCATGAATTTGCACCAAGTTACTGGGGTATGTGACCTTCTCAAGCAGCCTTAGCTGCCGAGTACAGATAACGCAAAGAAGGGAGATGAATGAATTGATCCAAGATGTCTGGACATCAGAGGGAAAAACTCATGATCATGAACTGTTTAGTGATTTCCTCAGCCTGAGATTTCATTATGAGTCTGAACAATTTGCAAAACTGCAAATCATTTGAGATTTTTTCCCAAAGCCGTGCTGAATACTAATTCATCTAGATAGACGTGTAACCTGCAAGGGAATTGGAGCCTTTAAACTCAATTCTCTCTTGACACTTGAGAAATGAATGGAGAATTATGTGTCCAATTCTTAATCCTCGGAGAGCCAAGCACAAAAGTGTTTTATAAGAGTTATCAGAAAAGAGTTTTGTTCTCAGAATGCTCATTCTGGGGGCGGGGAAGAAGAAGAAAAAAATTTTTTTTTTTTTAAAGGAGCAAGGAGGCTTTTAACAAACCTCCAACAGGAGAAGGAGGGGCTGGTAATGACAAGCCTTTAGATTTGAAGTAGGAAGCAAAGTAGAGCAAAGAAATAGTGAGCAAATGGTTTCCCTTGAATATTTCATATTCTGATTGGTGGTTTAACATCTCAGGAAGGTTAGTCCTTACAAAGAATACAGGAAGGAAGAGAGGTCACTGTGCTCTCTGCCCAGCGTAATAAGCATTAAGAGTGGTCTCTAGAGTTATGTATGCCACTCACGTGGCTCAACTGGGTTCCTTCCCACACCTCTTGAGGAAGAATCCCTCTATCATTCTGAAGAAGTTGGAAAAGGAATGCCTTCCTCCCCTCATATCCTGATTCCACATTATGATTATGGGGAAATGAACATTTCATAGGGTAACCTTATGATTGTGAAGAATATAACCATAGCTGACAAGAGATTTCTGACAGATTTAAAGGTAATGGATGTTAAAACTAAATGTTGCACACAGTTTTCTACCGAGTTTTCATCCTACCTATTTTCCCTTTAGTTATAAATGAAGAAAACCTTCTGGAACATTAGCTGCTTTTCTTCATAATTTCAGTAATATGTGTCAATGTATGTGCAATACATATATAGGTGAATAAATAATAAAATGGTAGGAATCCTGTGTTTTGTTGGTTGTTGGTTCCAGAGGTATTCAGGATAATTGTAGCTTATCTGGGATGGTAGTAAGTTCAGACGGGCCTGATATTTTGCATCCGTTCATCCATCCATCCATCCATCCCTCACTTTCATTCCTCCTGATCTTCCTTATAATTCCTCTCCTGACCTGCTGCTTCATGGAGGGGAGTCTCTCTTCACTCTTCTTATGGTTCCTAAGTCCCTGCATGTCTCTAATGTCCAAGTTCCTCAATTCTAGGGACATGCAATTTGAGATCAGATGAACAAATCATAAGCAAACAATGGCAAAGTGGAAGGTTAATCTTACAACAACAACAACAACAGCACCTACAAAGCAAACCTGAAATGTTCACGGCAAATAATCATACTCTACCTGGTCTGTCCTCCCTGCAGATAAGATTAAGATGTCCAGTCATAGAGTTGTACCCTCTCCTGAGAACAGCCAATCTAGAGCAAATCCCTGCTTCGTTGGACCCTCCACAAACCATGCCCTACCCCAAACCCAAATCCTCCAAGTTCTTTCTAAAATTTTTGACTAAGATGCCTCATGGTTTCTCATGGTACGTGTCCTCCCCCACTCCAACAAGTCATAAACCTGTCTTGTTTAATCACACACATCTTCCTGATCTTTGACAAAACAGAGGTTACAGGGACTCCTGGGGTACTCTGCTCTGATGTGAAATACGCATACTGTTTAGAAAGCATGAGGTGGGTAAGGCAATGAGAAAGGTTTCTCTGGTGAGGGTGGACAAGGATGTGTCCTTTCAAAAATTCTAATTCCAGGGGCACCTGGGTGGCTCAGTGGGTTAAAGCCTCTGCCTTCGGCTCAGGTCATGATCCCAGGGTCCTGGGATCGAGCCCCGCATCAGGCTCTCTGCTCAGCAGGGAGCCTGCTTCCCTTCCTCTCTCTGCCTGCCTCCCTGCCTACCTGTGATCTCTGTCTGTCAAATAGGGAGCCTGCTTCCCTTCCTCTCTCTGCCTGCCTCCCTGCCTACCTGTGATCTCTGTCTGTCAAATAAATAAATAAAATCTTTTAAAAAAATTCTAATTCCAAAGAACCTTTTGAGAGCTTTCCCCCCACTCAGCACCTCTATCTTGCATGGAGTCTTATAAGGAGGCACCCACACACTGACTCATGACTGGGATGGCTTTTGTGGTTAAACCTGACTTTTAATCCCATACAATATTCCAGGCCAGCTCAGCAACTGTTTGTTATTTTCAGCAAGCCAAATATGGTTGACCTTCTCGATTCTGAGTGTGGGAAATGTAAGATTTCCATGGGTACCAGTTAGAGGGTGGTTTAGAAATGTGACATATAATCTGGCATCTTAATATCTTTATAGAAATGAATTGGGACAGGATGAAGGTAAAGTAGAAAGTTAAGGGGAAAGTCTCTGAGGAGGTGGTTTTACAAACCATTATTTAAAACTGAGGGAAATTATTATAAAACATAAGGAAAACATTGGGTTTTCTATGGATATTTGGTTTTTGGAAATCTGTTACTTATATAACTATAGTAACATGCACAAATTAGTTTATTTTTATAAGCTGTGCCTCAATATTTGTCAGAGTCTTGGTATTATGTGGGTAGAAGGCAAAGATGGTTATCTCTACTCATATACTAGAAAACTGAGTCATGGTAATAAGTCTCTCATCACTGCGAAAGCTTCATCAACAGGGCCCTGGAATTCACCCAGGTCTTCCCACTCCAGAACACTGTCAGCATTATCAAATTGCTATTCATGCCAAGTAGCTTGGTTGTTATCCCTTTGGTTCTGAACCTGGTAACATTACTAAATCTGGGAAAACACTGTCTAGATCATGTAATTCTTAGGTAATCACAGCAAGTAGTTGCTGTTTGAACACATGAGCAAGGACTCAGAACGCATCCTGTTCCTCAAAGGATGGTTCCTGGACTCCCTACATCTTAGTCATCAAGGAAACTTAAAAAAAAAAAAATGAGGATTCTGGGTCCCACCCCAGATTTACTACATTAGTATTTTTAAGTAGGAGACTCAGGAATCTGTACTTTCAACAAGCATTACAAGAGATCCTTAATTATATTCTTGGAATACTACTGGTCCAGGGTAAGTAAGTGTTTGCAAAAGGTCACTCAAAGAAAGGATCAACATCCCCAACCTTTCTCCTAAGTTAAGTTCAATACATATAAGGGGTAGTGTTGAGAAAGAAAAAGTGGCAAATGTTTCATTCAGGAATCATCAAGCAAAAATTTGAGAAGGAGCCCTCTTAGCTTTTAATCACTACAAAATAAATACATCTCCAGCAGAAAGGGATTTGATGTTTTTTTCAGATCTTCTTGTAACAAAACTGTTGTTCTTATGCTCATGGGGGGCAGAGAGGGGGCCCATATACTAACAGCAGATGAAAAGGATCTAGGAGACTCTTCTGATCTTAGAAGCTATGGCTTTAGGTCTGGCCTCGATTGAAGGGGAGACTAAGGACTATATCCCGGATCATTAAAATTGCTTCTAGGGCTGTGTTTTAATAGGAAAGAAGCAAACATGTAGCAAGGGTAGATCGAAGCAGTGCAATTTTCTTAGTAGCAATGGCTGCCTCCATATCTCGGGAGTGGTAACATTATAAACTATGATCTTTAAAGAGTTACCTATAAAGGTTATTTGAAGCATAGCTTGGACTTCATATTTTATAGCTAAGGTGCAATATACATGCAATATACTCCTTTTCTTCCTGTATATGTAATAGTTCTAACCAAGCTGTTCTTTCAAACTATCTATGGCTAAAATTAATCAAGTTTGATGAAAATCATGCTACAGTCTATTACCCTAACATAGCATTTTAAAAACCAGGTCTTAGGTTCTGAATGCAAAAATCTCTGGCAAACTAATAAATGCCGCACAAAGGGGTGAAGGGTCCTGCGGTAACAGAGTTAAGAGTTTAATAACTTTTTTTTTTTTAGGATTTTATTTATTTATTTGACAGATAGAGGTCACAAGTAGGCAGAGAGGCAGGCAGAGAGAGAGGAAGGGAAGCAGGCTCCCTGCTGAGCAGAGAGCCCCACGTGGGGCTCTATCCCAGAACCCCGAGATCATGACCTGAGCCGAAGGCAGAGGCTTTAACCCACTGAGCCACCCAGGTGCCCCAAGAGTTTAATCTCAATTATTCTCATTTTCACCATCAGGACTGGTATGTCAGTTCTTCAACAATTATATAACATTAGAAAACACTGTAAATTCGCATTCTGGTTTTTAAAAAGCCATTCTAGGCTATTCACTCTCTAATAAGGTAAGCAAATTATATATAATTTCTCTTAACACAAGTCTCATTTGGGACTTGAATGCTGCACACAGAACCAAACAACAGGTATTAAGTGAAGCTAATGAATCCTTTTGCTTCCTTTCCCCAAATGGTCATCTTGGATACAGATGTTTAAAATGTGCTACAGATGTGTAAATCAAGGCATATAGCTATTTATAAAATTAAAAATCCACTGATCAAAGTTGAAATATGTACATTTTTACCCCACGACCAGCTTGGCAACTAGTTTGGTGAAAATTAACTACGGTTGCACGAAATTTATTACCACTGCTTTCATTACTACCATTTCTTTTTTTACCACTAACATTTTCAGGGCAAATACAAAGTATGAAATATTGTCAAAGAAGTAAATACTTTCTCTTTTGAAATCATATTATGAAGAAAAGGGTGGGGGGAAAGCTCATTTTCTCTTTTTTCCTTGTTTTTAGCTTCTGTTTGGATGTGAAATATTTAATAACTGGAAGTCAAATATCCTTTGATGACAGAAGAAATTTCCAATCTGATCTTATAAACTGTGTTTGTGTATCACCAGAACAAAATAATAACTATAGGTATTTCAATTTAAAATTTGATCAAGTGCTCTAAACATATCACTTCTTTCTAAACCAGGTACTGCAAACAGGCACTTTTTTTTAAAACCAGGTACAGACTATGAATATAAAATATCCCACGTTAGCAATAACCTTTTGTGTTTTTTAGTGAGATCTTTTCAAATTAATCTTTCAACACTCATACCGAGAAATCCCAATTCTTGTCAGTTCTCAAATTTAATGACAGCCTTTTGCTTTTGTGATGTTGGGGATTAGAGTAAGGTAATGAATGCACACACTTGGCTAATTCAGTTTACCTTCCGTCCACAAAATTAATGCAACTGGATTCCTAGTGGAAAAGCTTTTTAAATTTAAAATTCTGTTTTGGATTTTTAAATTTACTATTCAAGAGGTAATGCTAATTACCATTACAACAAAAGATTAAAACAAAGAGAAAAGCCTGTGTTACTCTTTGGGGTGGTGAGGACTTACTCGGAAGGACTGTGGTTAGGCAGGGGTGAACTCCAGACCTCAGCTGTAGGGCAGGGGTGAAAGGCAGTGACCTCAGGAACTAGCACCTGGCAAAGGTGTTCTCAGCCAGGCAGCTGCCAGGAGCCACAGGCTGTCTTGATTTCCCTTCCGCTTTTTCACAGTGCAACACCCGTTCCTTCTGTCCCATGTAATTTGCAGCCATTATCATAGATATTAGATGTGGCAAGACTTGGCAGGTCACCTAATTCCCCAGCCCTTCACACAGAATGCCCCTGTTGAATATTTATGAGGCAGTTGTTAGCAGGCGCCTGCGGAAACCAGGCTATTAGCACTCGTGGTCATTTACCACTACCTGGGGGGCCAACAACATCAAAAGAACCTTAAAACATAGCCATAAGTGGAAAAGTAAATAATGAAGGAATGTCATATTCTAGACATTTGACTAATTGTCTAATTAGACTAATTTAATAATGAGGTTTATTAAAAACTTCCACAGAAGCTAGATTCCTCTTATGTTTGGGCATCAGTTGCAAAGGCTCCGAACCATACCTGATGGTGGCTCCCGACTTTTGTGCAGGAAAATCTCAAAATAGGGTCTTCCCATGCCAGAGACAGAGCATGCTTCAAAAGCCAACCTGAAGAATTCTTGATTTAGGTACCACAAATTTAATTAATACAAGACGGCACAGCGTATACTTAACATCAGACAACATTCTTAGTATTCTTCTTGAACCATGGGAGTTTTGACGTTTTAAGCGGGCTATACAGCAGAAACTGGGAGAGAGGATCCAGCATTATTTGATATATGCGATAATTTAGACACAAATCCAGATCAGTCAGGCCCCAAGTGGAAGCTGGGTGTGTCTTTGGTGAATCAGGCTACACTGATTGCAAAGCCTACATAGCCAAGAAGCTGCCACACCTCACTGTTTTCAACATAATCCCAGGGATGTAAAGAGAGCAGAGAAGGAAAACAGGCTTGCAGTCAAACTGCTGGTTCAGATCTGCACTGCACCTCATACCAGTTAGGTAAGTGTTTTAGCTGGTTTTAGCCTCAGTTTCCTCCCTGTAAAACAGAAATAGCAGTATCTACTCATACAGATATTAAGTAGAGAGGATAAAATAATGAATGTCATGCATTTGGCACCACATAGGTCTTCAATAAATATTATCTTCCCTTTCTTTTCTAAGCATTCTATAGTTGCATTTGCATGTTTATTTCTAGAAGATAGATTTTTGTAGGCATACAGCAAAAATTTATTACAGGTAAATTTTCATGGCTCTAAGTGCAATAAAATTTTCAAAATATTTCTAACCCATTGAACAGGAGAGTGGGTTTTTTAAGTGCCAAGCAATTAAAATTGCTTCCTTCACATACCCTTGAGTTTAATAGCAAACCAGTGCAAAATTCAATGCTGGAGAAGAGAAACACTCATGCATCCTATTTTCTTCATTTGAAGTTTAAGTGGGAACCTAGGATCTAACAACCCCCTCTCTCCTATAGAATTCTCCAAGCTCCTCAAACAGCTCCTCTTCAATAAACACAAAAGAATTTGTAGGTCACTTCCTCTTTCCTTCAATATGGTGGTAATTCATTTAGATATTAAAGATAATTAAGCATTACAAACATTTGATATTTGAAGATTAAGAAACACCATTAACTACCATGGATGAAACTACCACTGGCTTCAATCTCGTTCTCAACTTCTTTCTCTACTAATTCTTCTTTCATCCATTAAATAACTCCCTTCAGGTAGCTTTTCTACTAGAATTCATTTAATTATTCCTAACAATATAAAAAGTTAACAAAATTAATAAAAGTTTAATAAATATTAATTAAACTTGGACAAAATTCATGTCCAAAAGCAAGCAGAACCTCTCTTTTAAATGAAAAAACAAAAACAAAACCAAAAACAAAACACAAAACCTAATGTTACTACGGCTACACATAGCCAATATTAAATATTTAAGTAAAAACAGGTAAAAAGGTCAACATTTTAGATAGTGGCAACTATTCCAGGTGTTAAGATTAGAGAGATAAAATACCTAGGTGGATGGCTTACAGATTCAGCTCCACTTTTTCAGGTTCTAGATACTTCCTGAATAATATGTATTATACAATAAAAAAAGCTTATAGGTCAGGAAGAGATCCAAAACAAAGAGGGCATAACTTCAGAGAGGGTCCCAGGGACTTATCATTACATAGATTGATTAAATAGATGCATTGGAAAAAGTCTGATCAAAATCTTAACTAAGAACAGGAGGAAATAAACCCAGAATTAAGCAGTATTTTAAAAAAAGACAAAATCCAAGAGAAGCCAAAAAACATGCTATTAACAAAAGATTGAATAAAAAATAAAGCAGCAATCTACAAGGAAGGTTGGTGGGTATGTAGAAGAAAGTCTTTGTGACTATTCCTTGGTATGGTTCTTCCTCACTGCTCATGTGTGTGTGTGTGCATGTGTGTGCGCACACACATGCACGTGCGTAGGCACGCCATGATAAGGAAAAGCAAAAGAGAATGACTCGTTCCTTTACAACGTGCATAAACATGTTCTCATGCAAAATCAAACTTATTAGTTCCAGGACACGCTGGAAAAATGGCCCCGAGGGCCTGTGACCTGAGGCACAGGGAAGCACATGCCATGATATGAAATGGCATTGTATGTACCTTTGTGATTGTCAACAGATGTGGCATGCCAATAGACTAGGAACAGTTGCCACTTAACACATGTATTTTGGTGACTGATAGGATGGGAGTCTCAGAAAAAATGAAGGTTTGATGAATGAGGCATCCTGCTTAATTGTGCTAAACTGTTCAGTTCAAATTTTCATAAATAGATTCAACAATTAAGAAACAGAAAACCTTTTCCTGATTCTCTCAAGAAAAAGTAGGGGAGGGCTAGGAAGGAACTGGAAGAGAAAAGCACAAGATCATGTTGCCATGGGATACTTAAAGCTGTATAAATCAGGCATTTGTGTGGCTATATTAGCAAGAAATTGAAATAAAATTGGTCCAAAGACCAGATGTTTAAAAAAATTAAGAAAATGTATTCCTTCACTTCCAAAATACTCTCATCAATTTGCTCCCTATATTTTAGTGATGTTGAAGTACCCATCTTTTGAACAATTTAAAGTTTATAGTTGACCTGTATTCATGTTTATTTGATATAGGCAATTCTGTACTCCTAAAAGGTAAAAGGTTCATGAGTAGACTGCTCCTTTGTTCAATACATTCCTGTTTTACATTGAAAGGAATTTTTAACTTCTGGAAATATTTGGACTTTTGGTTATGGAGTACTGACACTAGAAAAGGCTTAGAAAGGTAATTCCTAAATGTTTAGGCCAGAGAAGTTGCATACTATAAATACATTTTTGATGCATACTATTTTAATATCACTGTCTGGGATGAGATAGAGTATACCTATCCAGTCCAGAGTACATAATCTGGAACTCAATGCTGCCCATAAGAGTCAGAGTGCTGTTTATGTCCTTGGCCATGAGCCAGTTGGCTTTTACACGTTCACTCATACAATCCTCCCATCAACTCTTATCAACCCATTACCAATTTACTTGGGTTGAATAGGAACTGTAAGCAGGCCTCAAAATCTCCAGAAGCATCAACTGATATAGAAGAGCTAGTAATGCTATTAATATATGACTTTTTTCTACTTTACTTCCTTATCTGAAGTGTTGTACTATGTTCTGGCGAAGTGAGTGAGGTCCTTTCCTAAGTAATGCCCTTGACCAGTAAAGTAGCAGGGTGATTTAGAGTGAATGCCAGCAGCTCCATCACTCATCTATGTAAGCATAGAGTCAGTGTGCTAAGATCCGAAGGTCAGTGAGTACCAGTAATACTTGTGCATCTTTTGCAATGCTTCCTAGGATATAGCCAGTCATCCTCTCTACTGGCTCTAAATATAGGAGAGCATGCTCTTAGCAAGATCTCTTCAGTTAACTTTATGAACATGAAACTATCCCCCAAACCCTGAAACTCCTTATTGAAGACCCAATGTGTAGAGTGTAATTGACTTTCAAAGACCTCATCACTTATTAAGTGCATTCAACTCTTACAACAGTCCTCTGAAATATTACTGCCCTTATTTTACCCATCAGGAAAGTGAAGCTCTGAGAAGTTAAATCAAAAGCAACACTTGCTATAAAACGATGAATCTTGTTCCTCTATCACAATGCCTGTAGCTTTTCCACCACAAGGGTTAAGTTAAGTGGCTTGAACAATCCACATGTTAAAGGGGGTCTCTGGGCCTTTTGTGATTATTCTTCCTCACTGCCTTGTTCTTGGATAACATACACAGTAAAGTAGCTGTGGAGTGTGCTCCTATAAAAAACTGCTAAGTTTTCCCACTCGTGTAGGTAAGGACAGACTGTGGGCTGGGAGTGGGAGGAGAGAACAACTCAGGTATTAGATAATGCGGACTGCTGGGAGTGTGACATCAGCTTACCCAACTCCTCACCTGCCTGCCAACCTGAAGATCTCAAGTAAACTAGAACAGAGAGGCTAAGGAATGTATTGTCAGAAAAGCATCTTAGTGGTGATTATTATGTATAGGTCATGAAGGGCAGAGAGACTGGGTGTTTTAAACTCAGAGAGTTTCTTCACTGCTTCTGGGACCTTACTGCTGTTCTTCCTTATCTGCTGAGAGATCCTAGGATAGCAGAAGTTTTGTGCATTTTATATAATTTGAACCAAGTCTCGGTAGTGAAAATGAAGGTGGTTACTTTGTTCATCTGTACTTTGCCCTTCTTTCCATTTTAAGGACTGTACGTCTTGACCACAGGGATGGATGTGGTCTTATAGCCAGGCTGGGTCACTGTGATCTTCCCAGCTGAGTTGAATATAATGAATTACTCTTCCCTGCATAAGAGGCTGCAAAGGTTTAAGACATGACTTGCCTATGGTCATAGGTTACAAGGTCAGCTGGCTTAAGAGCATGAAAGCACCATGAAAGAAATCAGAATCAGCACCGGAGAGACAGAATAAGTGTCCTACTGGCATTCCAATGCTGGAATCCCTCAGACCAAGTCCAACCCTACCCTTCCTGTGGCTTGCTTAAGGTCCCCGTTTTTGCTTCAGGTTATCTATGTTGGATTTCTGTGAGTTAGTACTGAAGAAGTCTAGACTAATATAGACATTTTGCTTTAATAACTGAAATAATAATAGTGGCTTCTTGAGCATGAACATTGTACCAAGCAGTTCACTTAGACTGTCTTTATTTTTTTCTTTAGTATAACCTCATAGGGCAGGTACTATTATTGTTATTTTATTTATGAAGAAATTGAGGCTCCAAGAGCTTACATGACTCTCCTGAGGTTATCCAGCTAGGCAGTGGTAGAGCAAGATTTGAATCCATTTCTATGTGGGCTCCTACATACATGTTGTTAATGTCTCATGCTATTTTATATCTTAAAAATGGTTCTCAATTCTGGCTGCATTTTGGAATCATCTCGGGAGCTTCTAAAAACAGGTGTGCTCATGCCCTCTCTTTAGGTTTCCAAGTTTGTACAAGTACAGCAGGCACATTCACAGAGAATACAATGGACTTGTGCTCTGGGAGGTTGGGGGCCCCTGGGGATGAATATGTTCTCAATAAATGGTGTTCCGTGGATTTGTGCAACTGTTGTGGTCCTGCAGCCAGACCAATTAAATCTGAATCTTTGGGAGTGGGGCCCCAGGTTGATAGGATTTTAAAATCTCCCCAAGTGATTTGAAAGTGCAGTCAAGGGTGTGAACCACAACTCTAACCTAAACACATATCTTGGATTTATATTGGCTTTGACTGGGTCTACACTAGCACAAAATGAAAAGTTAAAGCTTATGGTGGGGGCAATTAAAGCTAATATGCCCCATGACTATAATTATCAGGATATGTCAGAGAAAATCTTTTGTCAGGAATAGTAAGTGTGGAATCAATGACCCCTCTGGGCAACAGATCAATTTATATGCTGCACTTTGTAGTACAGTGCTGACTAAAAATATTAAAAAGTGATATCTATAAATATCCTCATTCTTAAATATGACACCAACAACAATTAATGGACTACCTCTTCAAAAAAGTGGATTTTGTAAATTTGTGTCCAGCAAATATTTTCATGTAGGTTGAAAGTTTCCATAACCAGAGTTTTGGGTATTGATGAAGGCCATGTCCTTTCTTTACATAATATTCTGTTCTTTTACCTTCCACGAGAATATTTCAGCTACTATAGCAAAAAGAAAGAAAGACAGAAAAAGAAAGAAAGAAAGAAAGAAAGAAAGAAAGAAAGAAAGAAAGAAAGAAAGGAAGGAGGGAGGGAGGGAGGAAGGAGGGAGGGAGGAAGAAGGAAGGAAGTGAAAAAGAGAGAAAGGAAGAGAGGAAGGGAGGAAAAGGAAAGGACAGGAAGGAAGGAAGGCAGGAAGGCAGGAAGGAGGAGAGTGAGGGAAGGAGGAAGGAAGAGGGGAAGGAAGGAAGGAACATTGAGGACATACATCATAACTAGTCCTAAATAGGGAATAGCTCACTCAGATCTCAAAAGATCCATAACTAATAGATTTTACAGAGCTCAACTACATTTGATTTATGCATTATGAACTGAAAGGACAATTAAGATAGCAAATGTCATATTACAAAAGAAACTTTAGTTGCCATGAATTATGCAATCTCACACTTTCTATAAAAACAGGATAATAGGGAGACTAATTCACTGTTAGAAATCCCCATGAGGGGAATGTATGAGGATATTAGGTTAAGTGGTTGTTTTTTTTTTTTTTAACTTTAATGCTTTGCGAAGGAAGGATCTTAAGCCAACAAAGTTACCTGAAATAAGGAGTCTATTGTATACAATTGAGATGTAATTCATTTCTAGAGTAAAAGGTCTTTATTCAAATCTGACTTCAATTTTACCCAAATCTCTTGAATTGTGATATTTTCCCTTTTGTTTCCATAATCCCATACTTAGTAATCAAATTGATAAACATTTTTAGCAGAGCTCTTACAAGAAACTGATGAGATATCTAAGACTTACTTGACTCCAAGTATGTTCATCTACAGTAAGACTTCATTGTTGATACCCAGAATTCCAGTGCAACCAGTGCCAATCACAGTGCAATGCTTCATGTGACTATTCTAGGGCTCTCTACCTGGAAGGCTTAATTTGGTAAAACTTCAAGTAGCAAAACATCTAAAACAATTTCAGCTTTAGCGGGAAATTGCTAGAAGACATGAAGACCAACCCATTAGATGTGTGATTTATGAAGCTAGGTTTTGCCTTGAGTCTCTCAAAGGAGGAAGATGTGGGTTAGATGGAACTTGCCCAGTGGCTGGGATTGAGCCCCATCATGTCTCACTTCTGGCTGTCCTATATCCTCAGAATGGCATTCAGGTCTCCACTACAGTCCTAGGCACCTTTTCCATTTTAGTTCTATTTCCCTATATCACGCTAAATTTTAGTCAAATGAGACTGTTCATCATGTCGAAAACCCATTGCGCCTTTTAACCTATGAAATTTTGTTTTTCTCCATCTTTTCACAAAGAATGCACTCCCTCTCTCTTCAACAAAATTCTATTCTTTCTTGAGATTCAGGCAAATTGTCACCTCTTTTGTGATGCCCCACACAGTTTAATGTCTCTTTTGCCTGAACTTCTATTGTACTTTGTTCTTCCTGTGTCTAAACTCTACACTAACTCCTTAAGGATAGGGAGTGTACCTTATATATGGCATTGGAATAAAATGGACCAATATGTTAATTCTGGCTTTTCCACTTGACAGCTTCGTCACTTTGGACAAAGGAAACCCACTGAATCCCAATTGTCTCATCTGAAAATCAGTTACAGAATAGTGATGTATACTTCAAAAGATTCTTATAAAATTATGTGAGAAAATGTATATAAAGCAGCTAGAATAACACTTGAGACATAGCAGACAGTCAATACATGCTAAATTCCATCTTTATTCCTCTTGCTTCAATGTCATACAGTACTTATCAGGTATCTCTTAAATGAATGAAGGAAGGAAGGAAGGAAGGAATGAAATTGTGAAATTATCTGAGTCTGGTCTAAGAAAAAAGAATAGGCAAGAGTATATCCTGAGGATTCAATGACGACATTCAAGGTAATTATTTTAGTAAGTCTTGTAATCATTCCTATCTGTAGCCTCGTTCCTGATTAATAAAGAAAAATT